>NW_028288544.1:1529166-1835000 GCF_059628265.1 Tinamus guttatus | reverse complement strand
CAACTTTCTAAGACTGCAAAGTCAATCATGAGTAGCCTTTTGTGCACATCTATTAGAGCGCTGCCTCTAATTATAGACGTCCATAACAAGCGTGTCCAGCACACTAGAGGACAGCGTTCACTTAATGAGCATCCTGCTGATAATTTGTTTTCTCCTCATTATTCACTGTCTGGGCCCAGGTTTCATGTACTGCACATTGTTCATCTGTTCACTTTCCCCACAGGTTTTTCTGCGGGCTTGTACTGCATCTCAGCGCTTCACTAATGGCACCCCTACCTGATAGCAGAACAACACTCAGCTTCACAAAGAGGAATATAAAAGAGAGGGCCATCCACAGGAAAAGTAACCCCTCATTCTGCATGGCGAATCCAACATTTCTGACTGGAAAGCATCTGCTTAAGCAGCTTTTTAAATAAAAACTTTTTATTTTATTTTAAAACACAGAATATGGAGATCTTCTCCTCATTCTGTCTTATACCTTAGCACACTTTACAGAGCACAAGAGACTGCTTTAAAATCCCTCTTAAGCTTACAGAATTTCAGATCTCCATCTTCTGTCTCCCAGCAATCCCTAACAACCAGACTGCCCTTGCTACAATGAAAATGTTTCCCTCTGCAGAAGAGATTTCAGATTTAATAATGAGCGAGGTAAAGAAGTATAATTCCACAGATATGCTTTACATTAAAAATTAATCTACTAAAATATCTAAAGCAACATTTTCACACTATAGTTTCAACTCAAGGTTGATCAAGTAAAGGTAAAAGCTTCTGTCTGAGTTAAAATAAAATACGCAAGTGGTCTCCAGACAGAAAAAAAAAAAAGAGACACAGCTGAGAGGAAATAAAACCAGGTCTGAAGAGGATAGTATGAAGAAGATGAGCAGGGAAGAGTTGAATAACTACTTCGCTGCTTCTTCTAACAAAAGGACTAGGAGGTACCAAATGCCACTAGCTGGTGACAGAAGTATCTTTGGCACAGGGCACTGTAGAAGCAACACTTTGAGACAAGTTCAAAATGTGACTAGACAATCTCATGGAAGAAAAATCCATTGAGAATTGTTTGATAAAAAGACAACCCCATTGGCTCAGAAAATTATTGGACTCTAATCTTTGGAGACTGGGAAATACCACATAGAAGTACTACCATGTCTGGTCTTGTTTCTATACACTTCCAGCATGCCTGCCATGGGAAACAGAGTACAGAGACATGGATTCTTGGCCTCCCTGGATTAGCCATTCCCATCTCTCTTCTTAAATAGCACCCAGCTTAACAATAATCTCAAGCTTCACCTAAGGCCCCACATGACTCCACAAATATCAACATTTAGGAGACATTAATCTAGTAGGTAGCAAAAAAGTAGATTATGTTTTTTGGATGCCATTAGAATTCAGAGAGGCAGCCAAATACTTTAAGATGTTAAGATCGTGGCCTGAGCAATGTAGATGATTAAGTGACTGACTTCGACAGTTGTTCAGTTTCCTCAATGACATCTTTGCTTTTAAAAAACTTAGTCTTCAAATTCCTATATAATCCCATAAAATGCAGTATCTTTCAGCCACATAACTGGAAAATGTAGCCAAAAAGGTATACATAAAAATGTAAGCAACTCTTCATTTACCTAAAGGTGGTAGGACATATTTTCAATACTTCTAAGAAAATAAAATGAATGCATTTAGAAAATGCATCTTCTTTTAGGAAAGGGTTCATTATCTTAGTTTTCTCCTGTCAAAAGTAGATGGTAGTTTTTTGTATTTATTATATCTCCATTTGCGTGTAACAAAGAGCTGGCATCTAGCTATAAGCATGTATCAGCTACTGAACTGAGAAACTGTGGCCACGTTTTGGCAGAGTGATCAGTTACTGTTCTCTTTGAATTTCAATGTGTTTCCTTGTGTTTAGTGGGAGTGGATTTTGATGCTCTATCACAATAATCTTAGTCCACTTTGACACATCTAAGATGATAACATCTAACATATACCCAACAAAACGTGGTGCATTTTTCTGTTATACCTCCTTAGAGCCCTTGAAGGACAAGGACATCAGGGAAATCTTCCACAGACAGTTGTCTACTCTCTGCAGATTTATGTATGTAATGTAATAAGGACTCATCTTTAAGTGAGGGGGGATTTTTAATGACTTACTGCTGCTGAAATTTCTGGGAAACATCACTGTTGAAAGCATGTGGATGTGGGGATTTGCTGACTTTGGACAAAAATCAATCCGAAAAGGTTTATAAGATGAATGAAATTTCAGATCTGAGATGTCTCCATCGCAGAATAAAACTGTCTTGGGAGTTAGGAAGGGACAGGAGAACAGGATGGCCCTGTGTCCTGTGTAAGAACTTAAAACATGTGATTACAGCTTAAAGGAATCTTTTCTCTTTGGAGCTGTTTCTACAACATATAGTAGAAATCATTAAATAAGCATTAGGCCAAAGAGACAGATTAACTTTACAGCTTACTATTTACAATTTGGAGAACCTATAGGAAGTAGTTCTAGGCCACAAAGGAGAAAGCTAGAAAAAGGATTGTTCATATTTCCCAGGTGAATACCCTGAAAAGCAATTTATTGTTTGCTTGGATTCATACAAATTAGGGGGAGACATTCTAGGGAAAAGCACCTCTGGAAACACTGATTTCTTTTAATTGACAAAGACTGTATTTTCTTCTGCTTCATGTTTTCTCTGAATCGCAAACATTCAGAAAATAAAGGAAGTCCTTCACTACGAGGCCATCTGCCTTCCTCTGGTTTTAGCTCTGCCAGATCTCCCTTTCCTTCCCAGGGCCCAGCAGGAGGACATGGCAGCTCACACCCATGGTTTTATGTAAAGAACCTCCTCTTCCTTGCCTAGAGCCCTGATTTGCAAGCACACACACAGCCCTCAAGTCAGGTTTTGAAATTTTACTATTTACTTTAATTTTCACTTTATTTGAAGCTGAAAGAACTGACCTGTCCTTTTCCTCTAGTGGGTACAGTGGCATGACTGATGCTTTAGTCAATGACTTTCTTGTAGCCAACCTTGGGACAAAGGCAAAAAACCCAGTCTTCCTCAGCTGAGCACACTTATCACTGGGGTCATCCTGTACCAGTAAAGCAAAAAGAGCAGGGACCCTGGCTCTGGAACACATTCATCCAGTCTTGTAAATTGTTAGAATAGTTCATGCTTCAGTTTTGACCCATTCTAGGCATAGTTTGTAAGACAGCACAAGATAAAGACTATTCCCAATAAGTACTTTTGATGTAGCCTCCTTATTCGAGAGGATAACACAGTTCTGTGAATGCAAACTCCTTTTTGTGCCATTTTGCATTAGAGCAGAGAATAAACCCAGGCTGTTTTTTTCTACGAAGAGAAACAAGAAGGTGGCCTATGACCCTTGCCATGTGGGATGAGGAGAAGGATTCTCCTAGTACACACTAAAGTCTCTGAACTATCTGGTACTCAAGACATTCTCCTGCAAGGTAGGATCTTTAGATACGAGTCTCATCAGGCAAGGGAAAGATGTAAACTTGAATGTCCTGTGAAGATAAACTCCCTGAGCAAAGCCATGGAGCCTGTGAACATATGACTGCATTTCACATGGCCTGAAATCACAACATTTGCCTAAACCACACCGTGTTGGGCATGAATGCACTGGCGTTTGACAAGCACTTCCTCCCACGTCAGGGAGCAAGAGGCTATCACTCACAGCTGGAAAAAAAAAATGTCTAAATCAGAGCAATATAAATGTGCCTACGTCTCACATCCTTATTGATGTTGGGACAAAATGTTGTTGCATTATGACCAAACATTGTCATTTAACATTCTTTCCAAGCTAGAAATCAGAACAAATTGCTAAAATGGAGTACGTTATAGCTCCATTTATGAGTCCTGTGGCCATTCTTCCTTAGTTTATCTCATTACTTGCATGTAGCCTGAACATTATACTCCTGAAGTAAGACACCTAAATTCGGAATAGCCAAACTATGGCTACGGGCATAATTCCTCTCTTCTGCCCTCACATACACATTTGAGAAGAATCTTCTCTGTTTTGGTACTATAATACAGTTTACAATTACCAGAAGCACATCAACCTAATGAGAAAATAACAGTTTCTGCTGTAAAATATTGTAAATAGAGCTATAAACAGATAAAACTCATTCTGAAATCTGTATGTTTTTCATGACAGCATTTTATGCCAGTCATTATCCTATTAAAGTATCAACATAAATAAATAAAAGCTAGATCATGCTGATCTATTTAACAAAATGTGAACTTACTGAAATGCAGAATTACTAATAAAAAATTTAAAATTATTTCTGTTGATGGTATGCCCCTCTCCAATAAATCTCATTCAGAGCAATAAGAAAATTTAGCAGAATAAGATCCTGCAGCACTTAAATATATAGCATTGTTTTACTTCTTTATTATTACATTGATGTTGAAAGCAACAGTAATCTAGCAGATCCCAGGTAGAAGCCTTTGTGGTATTGAGAACTACAGTACAATTTGAGGTAAGTATTAGTACCAGAGTCTGTCATCTGTTCTAATAAAGCTCTGGCAAATTGCCTTCCTTTCATTTTGTAAGTTATTTTGAGAAGCGAACTATTGTCTTCTAAATTTCTGAATCATGTCAGGCTTGTGGAAATAAAAAGCACTGCCATCACTTTATGAGATTTTGTCTTACTGAAATTCTCGTATAATAGCATTTCTACAAAATGTTATCCACAGGATTTCAGAAATAAATCAAGTCAGTTCTGCACCAGGGAGGGATAGATGCAAGCATCCGAGAAAGCTAGACACAAGCTTTGGTAATTATGTAAAAATACATTTATTTTATTGTTCCCTAATTGTCCTTTTGCCATCTGCTTTCCCATCTATGCATTTGCCTCTCCTTGTCAAGCAGCTCTACTGCAGATTCTCTGGGGCAGGCACTGTCCCTTGGCACTACTATAAGAGCCCGCAGCTACAGACATTGTCTCTGTGTCTTTGTCCAGACTCCTTATACTGTAGTCCACTAGTGACACACAGAGGGAAGAGCTTACTGCAAAATAGCTGCATGTTCTTTTGCAGATGAAAAATATGAACCCATCCATTATTTCTGAGTGAGTAAATTTCAGAAAGAAGAGTCTCTTTTTGTTTAGAAGAGAGCAAAAATAGCTATTAACCCATTAACACTGTTCAAGAGGAGCAGTAGGAAATCTTACCTGAAGTGGCTCTAATTCTTGCCTTTCTACACCTGTTGCACAGTCACTGTTCTCATAGGGCTTACAGTCCTATTTCTATTTCCATTTCGTAAAACTAAATAGCAAGTCCTGAATCTGACCATTTCAAGGACCCACCCTGTGCCCTATATCTTTTGTGTGCATTCTGGTGTGTACTTCCCTGTCAGTATTGTAGAATTACAGAATAATTTAAGCAGGAGGCCATTTGGCCCAAACTCTGCTTAAACCTGGGTTAATTACAAAGTTAGAGCAGGTTCCTCAGGGCTGAGCCAGTTGAGTTTTTAATATCGCTAAGAATGAAGACTCCGCAGTCCGCCTGGGCAGGTTCCAGTGCTTGACCATGCTCACGTTGAAACAATTTTTCATAATGTAGAATGGAATTTGCCTTGCTGCAACCTGTGCCCACTGCCTCTCGCTCCTGTCACTGTGCATCTCTAGGGAGTCTGGTTCTGCTGTGTCTATAACCTCATTTATAGAGAGACAGTAGTTTCTCCCAGAACAATCCCTGCTTTCTGAATCTCTCTTCTCACACTCGCAGCCTCATGAAGAGCATGGCTTAACACTGCTGGAGGCTTCACTGACAGAACTGGAGAGGAGGGATAAACTCCACGTTTCCTTTCTCACGGCACCAGTGGCAGCATCACAGCCGAAGACAGAGAAAGTCCCTCCTTCTGTACAAGGACATAGTAATTTAAAGAGGAACTTTGAAGACTGCAGAACTGCAGAAAGACCCTCAGAAAGGTGGCCCTAATGGTGAGCTGGGATGTTACTCATCAGATCTTTTTGCATGAATTCAGAATTGTACAAGTTGTAAAGCTGAACTTGGAAAGTAAGCAAGAAAGAAAGCTGGAGAAAACCTGTTGAGTTCGTTTACACCAATAAGGCTTTTTCCACAGGTGATGTCTCCTTTGCCTCCCCCCAGAAAAATCTTTTCTTTCTTTCTGGAAAAGTAATGTTTTCTTTGGGCAATTCTGCGTAAAGGCTTAAACTGGTGTGTTTATTAACTTTAAGAGCAAGCACAAGCTATCTAAACCAAATTCCTGATGTTGCCAGCACTTTCTAGTGTCAGAGCTAGAAAAAACAATGAAATCTGCATTACGCATGGAAATAAATTAGTAGGTACATGCTGTCTTTGTATATGTGTGAGTTTGTTGTCTATAGGCAATATATTGTCAAAGTAAAGTGTGAGCAAGTACCCACTGCAGTATCTGAAGGTCTTCTCCTCAGATGCAGGGATTATTTCTTTTCATAGAGGTAAACAAACACAAAGTTTGGTAATGTGTTTAGGACTGCTTACAATGTCTAGGTATGAAGGTGAAGATAACAGTTTCAAAACTAACCAGATGATGAAAGCCAAAATGACTGCCTCACCCCTGATTAAGGAACTGAGGAGCAATCAAAGATGCCTGAAGATGTGAGTAGGTTTGTAGAATTTACAGCTCAATGATTACTCTTAGACCTGTCCTGAATCATAGGCCTGTCCTGAATCAGCTGTATTTAAACTTAATCCATGCTTTTTAAGTGTACTGCTAAGGTTTTGCAAAACATCTGCCTCCATTTTACTGGCTCCACTGCACTTCCAGTATTAACCTGTAACAGCAAGGAGAAGTGCAGTTTGGGCTTCACAACCAGGCAGTCCAAAGGTTGTGACCTGTAGGGTCTATTTAGCATCATATGCAAGCATATCTCTCTATTGACCAAACTTTTGATCATAATTTCTAGTTTTTCTACCTCTTTCCTTTTTTTTTTTTTTTCTTTTCCAACTCTGTATAAAGAAATTGCAAGCCCACTAATCTATCATTAACACCATTTGCAAATAGCTATAGCAACCCTGGCCAGTTCCTCACATGGCAGGCCTGGACCTTGTTTTTTATTTTCTTACTGCACATATTTTATGTTGGTTCATACAAAGATAAGTGTATGTTGTCAAATCTAAATACCTTTAATCTCTTTCAAGGAAAATAGGCACTACATACAGAAGTGCAATACTTCATTGTGTCAAGCCTAAGCCAGATGGTTCTACCATAGGATCTGCAAGATTTAGCACACGAACAGATGTCATTTTGCAGAGTGTGTCAACACGTAAGGGGTGAATAAATGGGCAACAGTGAAAAATTACTTTTGGTACATAGAGTAGATGGACAGATGGTATTTCTGTGTGCATAAATCAAAGTTATGTAAAAAATATTATTTATATATCATAAAAACATACGAAGAAAACCTGTCAGACAATAAGGAGTCTGCATCTAGATGTTTGACACTAAAAGGTTGGGAATATTTAAAAGAGCAATCTAGTACTAATGCACAGTGATTACTGATCAGCTCACATATGTTTCCACTCCCTCTCCAACCCAGTCCAGGACATGATCAGGCGTTATCTCAGATGATCTCAAACTGAAACTAGCAGGTATTTCTAGAGGTTTTTTTCCATACATCCAGATCCATACATTTGGAGCTTTGAGTACTCAAACAAAAACATACTTCAAAAAATAGATAGTGTAGAATACTTATAGAATATAAGTATAATATAAGTATATAATATAGAATACAAAAAAAATACAGAATACTTTGGCCTCAAAGTTCCCTGCTTCATAAAGCTGAGGATATGACAGCAGAAGGCATTTTTCTCTCCTGAAGCTGCCCTTCAGTGCAGTGATAATGGAGGAAAGAAGCAGGTTAATACATATCTGCTGCACTCCCCTTCTCCATGTAGCATCTTTAAGGGAAGAATTTTTTATTGTTTCAAATGGTCCAAAGTGTCTATATTTTCTTTTTTACACACAGAAGAGATCTTTTTTCTCCCATAATATTATATATAAACCAGTGTATTAGATATCACCCTATAAACTGATGTCAATGTTCCTCTACCTCACAATGCTAAGTAAATAATTAAGGAAGTATCTGTCACGACGTTCCTCATTTCACTCTTGTTACCACAGACCATGACAAATGAAGACCTGGTAAGGGATAATGTCAGGTAGTTTTTGTCAAGTAGAGGCAAGAAAGAGCCAAACTGCACTTAGCACCTAAAAGCCAGCCTGGAATTTGCACCATCTTGGAGTTATACTACCTCAGACCCATTTGCTTTCTGATTATTTTAGCACCCTGGCAGCCTCTGAGTATGAGTTAATACATTTGCCTTCCATATTTTCACTGAACAGTGGTGAACTAATTCAGAAACATGTAGATGACAGGGCCTGGGAGAAATATTCTCTGTACTTCCCATAGTCTAGGGAATGCGATGAAGTCTCTTTTGCCTGAGAGATGTAGTAAAGGTGTTTCCAGCCAGTGACTCACACTCTGCACTGATGCGTAGGAATGCAGCTCCACTCACTGCAGTGAAGTCCATCATCTCATATCCCACCACCCCACATACATTTAATGATGGCCCATTAGGGTACCCTCACTAAAAGATGGGCATTTTCAGTTTCTTGACAGAGCTGCTTTCCCTGAATTCTTCTGGGACCAGAGAGGAGTAATAGAAAAAGCACTAACAGCAGAGCTACCACTGCACCCAAGGATGGGTCTAAATTTCAAGGCATGATATGCCTTTTAAAAGAGTTTAGAGAACGTTTCAAAGGTCATGATATGGGGATAATTTAGGCCTTGAAAGAGCTATTGTGCTTCACATGTGCTCATGTGAAGTTTCTTTCTAGCTCTCATGAAATTCATAGCATTTTTATGTGTTGACATTTTCTTCTTCTTTTTCCTTCCTCCTCTCTTGTATGGGGGGCAGGCGGCAATTAAGCAGCAATGGTGTTTAAAAGGAAGTGAATTCACTTGAGTGGAGGAAGGTAAAAGATATAATGCATGAACCCATGTTTCTTACATGGAACTTACTATATAAGAACAGCTGCCAAACACTAAGCCTCTTAAAACTGCGGTGTTGTATGCTGGCACAGAGTCTGAAGTGGATTAATCCAGGGTGGAGACCAACAACACACTCTGTTTAGTAAAGCCAGTCTAAAGCACAGTATTTCTGTTTTCTTTCATTTTTATTTTAATGGAATCACATGTATGGTGTGTCTCCCTTGTGCTCTGGTTTTCAGACTTGACTGCCAAACATTTTACAGTTTTGAATGTTCCTCTTTAATTTCTGGTTATAGCTTTGACTTTTGGAGTTTTGTTTGGGTGAAGTATTGTGAAATTTTACTCATATTCAGACTGGTATAATTATTGTGAAATCATTGTTTTCCTTCCATGCAAACAAAAAATGCATATATGAGAATAATAGCCTGATTTTAACTGAAAGGAATCAGCCTAATATTTGTGGGGTTGTCTTGTAATCTCCTTATGCACCTTTGAATCTTCTAGTGATTCTTATGAACCAATAAATAGGCAGACACTGTAAGAAAAAAAAATACTTCAAGGCTTTCTGACATTTATTCATATAACCCAGCAAATTGCCCAAGAAAGTATCTCACTAAAATTGAGATTCAATTTGAAAAGAAAGGAAGGACACTGAATGGTTTAAAATCTCACATCTGAAGATGTTCTATTAGTGCTATAGGCATCATACTCTGAAAATTTAAAAGAAAGACTCTCAATTGCTCTCTTCCATTTTATACTTGAACAGTTCGAGAGTTTCTGTTCTGATGGTGGATGTTCATTCCCTTTTTTCTGTTTTAAATCTATACTGTGTTTCTGCATTTGTGAGTTTCCTTTTAAACAAACAAATATATTTATACATGCAAATCTGTGATCACCGTAGGTGTATAGAGAATGAATTTTCATTTTGTGATATAAGCTTTATGAGAAAAGCTTTGGGATCAAATCCTGGTTCAACTTAAGTCAATCAATTAAGTCAATCACGGGATTCCAGCTGGCCAAAACTTCACCGTATCTACTTTTTTGTAGCAGAATTGTGAAACAATACACAAATGACCTTGTCAATAAGTTGTCATATCATTATATTTTGAAATATTCTACTCCTATTTTTCATCCTGGCCTGTGGATAATTCCCAGATCTGTTGAGTCAGTTCAGTTATTTGTTTTGCATTTGCTGGCATGAGGTATGTCTTAACTAGCCACAGCAAATTAAGCTTAGGACCCAAGGGCTCAGGGAAATACAGCAAAACAAATTATCCTAGTGAGGGAGCTGGCAAATCTTGATTCACATAAACAAAAGCCATTCAGAAGCCAGGGCCCAGGTAGGATTTAGGATATCCAGCTCCTGAAGCATAGCTTTTCCCCTAGAGCATTCATTAACCTTGAATTGGCACTGGTATTTATCTGGTCTCTTAGCAAATCAAGTTCAGGGAGCCAGACTGACAAAAAACTTTGCTTCATTTTGTAACAAGAGTTTTCAGTTTCTTTACCTCCCTGAACTGGCTCACCATGGGATCAGACAAATGCCAGTGCTAGCATATGGGCTTAGATCAGCATAAATTATCAGGGATTTGGAACATGAGGGTTAAAGGCCGTTTGGTAGAAGAGCAAGAACGGCACAGTAGGAGTGTAATCAGTCTGACTCAACTGGTGTTGACAACTGTGTTCGGTGTTTCCTCCTCTTTTATCACATTCCTGTGTTTAGACAGTGTTTTTTGGAATAAAATAGCATGGAATTGTCAATAGGCCTCCGCAAATATCAAAGAATCACAGAATGGTTGAGGTTAGAAGGGACCTCTTAGAGATCATCTAGCCCAACTCCCCTGCTCAACAGACCCTATAATGACAGTCACAACACCACGAGTTTAGTACCAATAATTTCCTCAGATTCAGGCAGCTGATCATATCTGATCTGAGGAGGTGAGAGGGCAAGAACATTGTCTTAGTGCAGAAGATCACAGTAATAATGTGATGTCCAATCATACCTTGGACATCAACATATACAGAGAGGAAAGCCATGGTGTGAGAGTTGAGCTGGAGAAAACACTTGGATCTCAAAACTGCTTGACTGGGAAAAGCCAAGAGAAACACCCTAGTAAAATAGAAAGCTGAGATTATAGATTTAGTTTTCACAAGGCAGAAGTGTTCTTTTCACAATGCTACAAGGTATGGTAGAGGGAAAGGGTCTGGAGCTTGGCTCTGACAACAGTTAGTTCCAGGCAGTGCTGGGACATTTGCAGAGACTTTTCAAAAATACAGACTGAAATATCAGTTTTGAAAGAAGCAGATGAAAAGAATAGATTGTGAGCCATGAGCATACAATACAACTCAGACAAAAATCACAGAAGCAAAGAATCACAGAATAGCTGAGGCTGGAAGGGACCTCTAGAGATCATCTAGTCCAATCCCCCTGCCCCACCAGGGACACCTAGAGCACATGGCACAGGGTGGCATCCAGGTGGGTTTGGAAGATCTCCAGAGAAGGAGACTCCACAACCTCTCTGGTCCTGTCACTGGGCACTACCGAGAAGAGTTTGGTTCCATTCTCCCTACAGTCACCCCTCAGGTACTTGAATATGTTGATCAGATCCCTGCTCAATCTTCTCTTCTCCAGGCTAAACAGACCCAGCTCGCTTAGTCTTTCCTCATACTCCAGTCCCTTAATCATCTTCGTGACCCTATGCTGGACCCTCTCTAGAAGCTCCATGTCTCTCTTGTACTGGGGAGCCCAGAACCACACACAGTACTGCAGGTGCGGCCTCACCAGAGCTGAGTAGTGGGGCAGGATCCCCTCCCTCGCCCTGCTGGCAATGCTCCTTCTGATGCAGGCCAGGATCCCATTGGCCTTCTTGGCCATGAGGGCACATTGCTGCCTCATGGTTAACCTGCTGTCAATCAGGACTCCCAACTCCCTCTCTAAGGAGCTGCTTTCCAGCAGGTCAGCCACTAATCTGAACTGGTAAAAATGGCAAAATAAGGAAAGAAAATACTGAATGCAGCACTGGAGGAACAAAATAAGAAATGGAAGTTAAGAAGGAAGAGCATCACAAGGGGGCAAAAATTATAAATGAAAGTATGTCAGATATGGTGCAGAATGTAAAAAGCTATGTGAGATGCTAAAACATCAGTCCTGGAGCCTGATGAACAAAAAATGTTTAGATATCACATATTTTATTGATCCAAAGAGAGTAATAGTTCCTTCTCTGTATCAGAAAGAGCTTGCTCTGGTCCAGCAAGAATCGAGCACTTGCAGCATAAGGCCCACAGCAACAATTTTCGTCTTTCTGCAGACTCAACAAAAAAGAGAAATTTCCCTTGTTTAATTTGATAGTCTACATGAACAACTAAACCTTTCATGCAAATCCACTGTTCGTTAGGGACCATTTCCAAAGCAGTAAAGTGTAATGCTGGCTGTTATGGATACAGAAAGTGTGCAGACCCTACAGCAGCCATGAATTCTCCCATCACAGAATAAAAATCATGCGATTCAAGCATTTTTTTCCAGACTCAGCAAGCACTGAAGCTAGGGAAAAGAATGTTGCCAAAAATTATCAGAAGAGAAAGCAGTATAAATCCACCTCAACCTATCTTGTGCTTGTTAAATAAGTGACACAGAGCACAGACAATACGATTTCCAAGACAGCCTTGCAGCCTTAACTAAGAATAAAGTGGGAAGTTCAGAAAAATTCCTGGCAGCTAGCAGTAATTTCTCAACTATGGAAACTAATGATAGTAAAGAAAATGGTTGGTTGTCTTGGAAGCAAGAACGGGAACGGCGTCAGAGTGTTAGTGGGTTTACTGTTGTCTCCATACCAGGAATTATGACATGGTACTATTTTCTATCATTAAATTGGTGGTAAGCAAAAATATTTTAAAAGTGCTTTGTTTCTTGCCATTTTGGCTGGAGTTTACAGAATAATATTACCTCATTTGGATCTCTCATCAATTACGAGGATAATTGATGATACTACGGAGACATGGTATATGTGCTGGAGGGACATAGCAGACTCCAGCCCAGGAGGACTGGAATACACCCACTGATGCTTTTTAAATAAATATAGATTCTGAGAAGTCTGAGTATGCCTGAGTAAGTAGGATTAAGGGACTAGCTGAGTGACTGGTTTGCCATTTTCTTGCTTTCGTATATGTCAGGCAATTGGTCCTGACTACACTCACCCTGCAGATGTTTAGGTTTGGCTTGCTGCATTCACATGGCAATGACTTCTGTGGGGACAGAGGGGGAAAGCTGGGGCTGGAGTCCACTTGGCATTTTCAACCTAGCATGCACACATTCCTCAAAAATGTCCTAAGTTCTCAGTTTTCAGCTTGGCCAAAAAAATAGTTTGAGCACAGTTCAGGGCACATAATAGTTTGGGCACAGCTTAGAGAAATCAAAGGAAACATTACCAAAGGTATCCAAAAAGCCCCTTATTCTCCAAATATCGGGTAAGATTTTCTCAGGATACCTGAATCTTAAGGTCAGATCGGAGATCAGATGCATTCAGCTTGGTCCCCAAGCAATATGTTGTACTGGCAATGCAGTCTTCAGCAATATGTAGGGGATCTACTTTTAAAAATCAACACATCATATTTACAGTCATATCATTTGAACTTAACAGTTTTCTATCAGAAAAAGCCATCAAGTTCAACTTCTGATTCTCATAAAGGCAGAACACTTCTCCTGTTTCAGATAAAGTCTGCCAGAGACACGCAAGCAGAAACAACCAGCTCTGGTTATATGCAGAGCTTGTGTACCTGGGGCAGTTGCCTTATAGCACTGATCTGTCCTGAGCTTTACACAAGGATTGTCTACACACTCTCAGACACTTTCAGATCAACAAAAGTGGATGAAGCAACATGGATTCTATCATGGCTATGAAAGCAAACCTCTAAAACCAAAGGGACTGGCTTAACCTGGAGCGTTCTGACTGCATAGCTAGCAGCCTGGCAATTAGGGAGCTACCAGGATTCATTTGTATGTGAGGTTAGGCAACTAAATCAGGCAATTTTCAGCATGCAGGCACATGGCTGTCTGTTGGCTCTGTTGAGGCTGGCTGTTGTCGTAGCAAACACTTTGTGCCAACTCCAAGATGATGGTGTCTCCTGAACTCTTTTCAATTGTGTTTTACATGGAAACACAGACATCATTTGTGAGTGTTACCATGCTAGACAACTTCACTCCAGAGGAAAGATGTCCCATTCACTTGCAATAAAACTTTCCATGGTGCAGGGATTCTCTCAAAGCAGCTGATGCCTCAAAGCTGCTGTTCTTTTTCCTCAATTCTGGACAGATCTGGGTAGCACTTCTGCAATTCATTAGCTATCAATCCTTGCTGTGGAGCAGGTTAACAGCTGAAATTTTGTAGCTGTTGCTGTCAGCATTTCTTGGCAGTGGGACAGGGGCCAGCTGCTCAGCCAGCCCTTCTGTTAGCAGACAAGCCGGGCTAGTTGTATTATACCTTCTGTCAAAGAGAATTGTTTTGTTATTCTACTCAATCCAGCAGTTAACCAAGACAGAAATGACAAAAGAAATACAAAAAAAAAAAAAAAAAAACAGAACAAAAAAATCTAAAAAATGGTGTCCAACATGTGAAAGTGACTTTCAAACACCTTGGCTGATAAGACAGACCACAAAAATCCTGCACAACACTGAGACTGAGACTCTGCATTTTCACCTTATTACAGGTCTTCATTTCATAATCATATTTTCAGTTTATTATGCAAATGGAAACTCTTTTGATTAAAGTGAAATCAACAGTACAGTTATGTTCATTTGTGATTGAAATTTAAATATGAAGGACAAATGGGAAGTATAATAAACAGCACAATTTCAAAAAAACTAATTAACTGTCTTAGTTCACTGCCTTTCTCATTTAGAGAGCTTCTATTATCCTGATGCCTTTGATTAAGCTCTTTAGGAAAAAAAAAAAAGAACAGAGTGCTCCAGCTGTCCGTTGCAATCTATGAGTTCAGTTAATGGCATCATACTAGCCGGTGCCCTTCATCAGGTAGTCAAGACTTCATGAACATTCATTCAGTGCCTGCAGATTTGACACCAACAAATTAAGTTGTCAGGATAAGAGGTGCCATAGTGCAATCAAAACTATTGCTTATTGAGCCATTCAGGAGAAGCAGTTTTTGCATCTAAAACTAATAATCTAAGACAAGGCACATTCACTCCATTGAGACAAACACCAAACAGTACTGTGGAAAGCAAGGATTTGATAGCTATTGAGACACAAAGATATTCCCCAGCAGATCACATAACAATATGTATGACATAAAAACCTACACAGATATACATGTACTGAATCTGTCTTTCTGAAGTGTTTGTGACACTTCTATTTCCATTGCAACAGAGACATTTTGGCCTGTATTTTAGGCTTGCTCTTCAGGCCAACTAAGGCTTTTTTCAAGCTCTGCTGGCGCAGAGCAATTTCAAACCTGATGCAGTGCTTAAAAAGGGAATGATTGAGCAGCCAGAGCTGCCCGATGCCAAAAGGCTTTTCTCTGGAACTTCCCAGGTTGGAAAAGATTGCTTTTACTCATCCAAAATTGCTATCTCTCTGTCATATCCAACACAAAGGACATGTCAGGATAAGTCCAGAACTCAGAGGAGATTACAAAACCCACCCAACTGGCAAGAAAACAAGCTGCACCAACTTCTTTGCTGCACCCGTTACACTGCTGGTGTTTTTAGTATTATTTTAGTTACCTCTGTCTTAGACCGTGTTCTCTGCTGTTAACTGTGGGCAACATCCGCTCCTGACCACCAGAACACCTTTAGCTCTCATGACTGTGTAGGATAAACTTGAGGAGACCTGAGACAGGTCTCTGTGCTGACAGCACAGGTGCTAGGGGAGCATTTTGGCAGTCTAATAAACTAACTGCTTTTGTGTGCCTTTATATCCTAGGAAAGGCTAAACAATATTTGCTTTTGGGAGGGTTTTTGGCCTGGGGTTTGGTGGATTTTTTGTTTTGTTTTGTTTTTGTTTCATTTTTCCAGTTTTGGCAGGCTGTTTTACAGGGACTTCTAGAGGGGATGTGGAGTTCAGTGTGGGGTTTTATGCAACTTGTTTTCTTTAGCCAAGTTCCATTACTACGATCAAAGAAAGTACTAATGAGGAAGGGTGGAGAAGTTTCCCTGGAGAGAGTAGAGAATTAAAAATTAAAAATAAATAGGAATATGTAGTCTGAATTAGACAAACAAGCTGGGAGAGAAAGGGAAACGTCTGAAGGCTCCAGACCAAGAGGACAACAGTCAGTGCTGCTCAAAGTATAACAACAGGGGAAAACAAAGAGAAATGCTGCACCAGGCAGGAATGCAGTGACTAAATATACCAGCTTATAAGAATGTGAGGACCAAAAGCAGATTAAGGATTAGAAATAAAGCAATCAGGGCTTTTTGCTTAAATTGTTGTTGCTGTTGCTGTTACTGTTTTTGTAAAATCTTCCTGAGCTGACCTAAAGAGCTGATAACTTCTCCTGTCCAGTATTTCAGTGAAGGAGCAAAGGTAAAGTCAGGCAGAAGAAACATGGGTAGCCTCATGAAGGAATCATTATAGCTTTGAGGACTCTGCCGTGAAGAATTTTTTTGGAAGTAGTAAGAACTGTATAACATGTTGCTGGTAACAATAAGATCTAACACATTCTCCCTGTGTCATACAATCTCATGTCTTTCTTCATTAATTTATCTACTGATGTTAAACTTTATCATGGTTGAGCAAAATATAGCTGTTTTGTTCCCTCCTAAACATATTCTCTACAAACTTGCCCAAACCTACAAACGATATTTAATACAATTACGGATGCTTCCACTGGAGAAATACCATCTGCAGTTTAGTTTTGAAACTTTTTCGTTTAACATTTTATTTTTTTCTAGCAAAAGATACCACATTCCTGGCCAGCACAGACTGAATTGATTTGTCTTGGCTTATTTGATCTTAAAAGATAAGCAGTCACAGACAAGTCCAAAATCTACATGGGACACCATCTGGAAATATCAGGTGTGAGAGATGCAAGCCAAGATGTCAGAGCCAAACACCGGGTCACAAGAAGCTGAATGAACTGGAACGTTACATTGTTCCTCTCATCATAGGAACTGTGATAGGAAATAACAGGATTAAGTAGCTCATCCAAAGAATACAGGAAGAGCAGCCTCCCTCTCTGCAAAGAGCTTCTCGTCCTCATTTTTCCTGCCCTATCTCTAATTCACTCCTTTTAAGACTGCTGAATCTTTGCCATTTATGCAACATTACTTATGACGGCATTTTCTTTTCACATGCACCTTTCTACAAAAGGAGTTGGACTAACAGCTCCTACTGCATTTCAATTGGGCAGTAATTTGTAAAGAGATTTGTCTCAGAGCAGACAATCATAGGATCCCTAAAGAAGGAAACAGTTAACATTATTAGTAACAGTATAGCACCTCTGTAGTTCATGCCATCCCACCGCAAGAGTGATATACTAGGAGAAAAACAGGATTCAGTTAGGGGTAACCAGAAGCACTGAAAGACTTTCATATTTTAAAAGTATGAAAATATTGTCGCTGTTGTTTGTTACTGTCTGGGAGATAATATTGGACTGGGAAAGCCATTATTCAAAACCTAATTAACTTTTAGCAACAAACAAAAGTCAGATTTTTTCAAACAAGTTATCCAGTACTACGGAGTACTGTAATCCATTCTCATATCCTTTCAAGGTTCATACAGCTCCCAAGGCCAATGCTCTTACCAAGAAAGTCCATCCACCAGCTGTTTCCCACCCAGCTGCACACCGGAGGTGGAAACCCTGAGAAATCTTCCTCAGTAAACGAATCTGCCTTTCATGAACTAAGAACTAATTCACACTCTTTAGACTTAAAAAAAAATTGACTTGCTTAACTGAATATGAAGAGTTCTTCAGTGGAAAAGAAAATGTGCAGTGATGATGTACTGAGGCAGAAGAGAAACACTGCAGATCAGCTTAAAGCCGTGGGGGATCAGGCAGATCCCAGTGTTGAAGAGTTGCTGGCTTGTCATACGGGTTGTCATATGGGAAACGCATTAGATGATGCCTTTAACTAGCATAGCAGAGAAAAGGGGAACATGCTTATGCTTCCTTGGATCAGACCTACACCCTGAAGGCCTTAGGCTTCAGGGCTCTTTTCTAAATATGCTCTCCTTCACACTACAGCATAAATTCTATCTTCTACCTCCAAATTTAGACTTTCGCAACTATGACATAGTCCAAAACACATTAAATAAATAAAGAACAGTGCATTTTTTGTCCATTTAACTTAGATTTACCTAGCATCTCTTGCTGGCACAAACTAAGGCAGACACTGATTATTCCTCACTGCCTCTCAGTTGATACAGCCCTGTAGTAAACATTGTAGATTGCTTATTCATTTGCTGATATATAGATTTACTGCTAATATGTTCTAGCCTGCACTAGGTAAAGGTATTCTTAGCACTGACTCCAAAACATTTTGTGTAACCAATATCTGTCATCTGTCAGCATTTGCATCATTATGAGGTGTTTAACTGGTAACACTTGCAATAGAGCTTGACAGACTCCTTGCAGATCTCCCACTGGGACCTGAAAAACCATTAAGGTTTAATTGTTAACTACACAAAACACACAATAGCCTGAGATTGGTTAATTTAGAATAAGCTATTTGTAATACATCTTCCACTCAATTCTTCCCTTTCTTTGTCACTAATCTTAGCACCTATCACAGTGAATCAAAATCAAATGTTAAAAGGCAGAAAAAAGAGTAACTGTTAAAAAAAAAAGCGGGGGGGAGCGAATACTGGGAAAATAGAGGGAGAAAGTATTGTTACTGCACTCTGCCATTTTGATGTGATCCCATCCCATATCTGAGATTACACAGCACAGGCACATAATCTCTGCCAGTCCATAGAATCATTGAATCACAGAATGCTTAAGGTTGGAAGGGACCTCTAGAGGTCATCTGGTCCAACCCCCCTGCACACACAGGATCACCTAGAGCATGCAGCATAGGGTCACATCCAGGCAGGTTTTGAAGATCTCCAGAGGAGACTCCACAACCTCTCTGGGCATCCTGTTCCAGTGCTCTGTCACCCTCACCGTTAAGAAATTTTTCCTTAAGTTCCTGTGGAACTTTTGATGCTTCAGTTTCCAGACGTTTCCTCTAGTTCTGTCAGTGGCCACCAGTGAAAAGAGGCCACCACCATCCTCCTCACTGCCTCCCTCGAGGTACTTATAGACACTGATTAGATCCCCTCTCAGCTTTCTCTTCTCCAGGCTGAACAGGCCCAGCTCCCTCAGACTCGCCTCACAGGGCAGATGTTCCAGGCCCCTGATCATCCCTGTAGCCCTGCGCTGGACTCTCTCCAGCAGCATCACATCCATCTTGTACTGTGGGGCCCAGAACTGGACACAATACTCCAGATGGGGCCTCACCAGGGCTGAGTAGAGCGGCAGGATCACTTCCCTCGACCTGCTGGAGATGCTCTTAACGGACCCCAGGATCCCACTGGCCTTCTTGGCCACAAGGGCACACTGCTGCCTCATGGTCAACTTGTCGTCCACCATGACACCCAGGTCTCTCTCTGCAGAGCTGCTCTCCAGAAGGTTGGTCCCCAGCCTGTACTGGTGTCTGGGGTTATTCCTCCCCAGGTGCAGAACCTTGCACTTGGCCTTGTTGAATTGCATGAGGTTTTTCACCGCCCAGTTGTCCAGTCTGTCCAGGTCCCTCTGGATGGCAGCGCAGCCCTCTGGGGTATCAGCTACTCCTCCCAGTTTGGTATCATCAGCAAACTTGCTGAGGGAGCACTCTGCACCTTCATCCAGGTCATTGATGAATAAATTGAACAGGACTGGACCAAGGACTGACCCCTGGGGGACCCCACTAGCTACAGGCCTCCAACTAGACTCTGCACCGCTGATCACCACTCTCTGGGCTCTGCCATCCACCTAGTTCCTAATCCACCTCACTGTGCACTCATCTATCCCACACTTCCGGAGCTTGCCCAGGAGGATGTTGTGAGAGACGGTGTCAAAAGCCTTGGTGAAGTCGAGATAGACGACATCCACCGCTCTCCCCTCATCTATCCAGCTGGTCATTCCATCATAGAAGGCTATCAGGTTAGTCAAGCACGATTTCCCCTTGGTGAATCCATGCTGACTACTCTTGAGCACCTTCTTGTCCTCCATGTGCCTGGAGACAACAGCCAGTATGAGCCATTCCATCACTTTTCTGAGGACAGAGGTGAGGCTCACTGGCCTGTAGTTGCCTGGTCCTCCTTCTTGACTTTTTTGAAGACTGGTGTGACATTGGCTTTCTTCCAGTGCTCCGGCACCTCCCCAGTTCTCCAGGATCTTTCAAAGATGATGGAGAGTGGCTTAGCTATGACATCCACCAGCTCACGCAGAACTCTGGGGTGCATCCCATCACAGAACAACTTTACATTCAGAGGCTCCTGATGCACCTTTTGTTGTTGTTGCTCTGTATTTCTACAGTTTGCAATTTCCCCAAAATAATAAAGTATATTAAAACTATAAAACAATTGCTTTTGTACCCAGTTCAGCCACCATTGATAACAATAGGGTAGCAAAGGATAACAGTGCTTACTGACATTAACTAGTACAGTATTAACTACTCAAAAGATTTAGGTTATTTATTTTGGTATGGGACTAATAATTATTTGGGGAGAGATTTAGATCTTGTGTGCTGCAAAGAAGTGTGCCTTGCTTTATAATTCATAACAATAAATTTATTATGTAATAGCCCTACTATTTGAAGTTATCTTTATTTCCTTCTCTATATAGATTCACGAACTGATTTTTTTCCAGAGTAATTTGGGATTTTTAATGCCTTGGGCCAATCTGAGATTTTTTAAAGGATCTCATTTTCCAAAGATGTTAAGCAGTGATTTTCCTCATTTTAAGACTTTGATCTTCAAGATTATCAGAGAGCATTATCTCTTTCTAATAAAGCGATGTAAATTATGGTTGCGAACTATATTGTAAGGGATATATGAATATCTTTATTGCAATTTTAGATAAAATTTTAGATAAGTAACACTTGGCAACCTTCACCTGTGTTAAGAGTGCCATTTTCTGCTTTCTGAATTGTGTCCCAGGATTTTTTCATTATTAAAAACCTCTGTCCTACTGTACAAGCTAGGAGGCCTTTACCATGCACTGAAGTCCATTTTGTTACCTGCTACGTACATGTCCTGCGTAGGTCCAATACTTATCAGGTTCTCCCGAGGGAATTTGTAATCTAAGTATCCTTCATGGTATTTCTAGGGCTAATAAGAACAGACACATACTTTAAAAAAGTCAAAGTCAATAAACTGAGCGGGCAGGACAACAGATTAGCAATTTACTCAGCTAAGCAAGGCTAATGATGTTCATACTTGTGCTGGTTAAATATTTTTCATTAAGCACCTCTTTGGCAGACTTTCATCTTCATGGACAAAACAGTCTTGATGGAGAATTTCACTTAATTTAATTTATTGCCAATTAATGTAACATCTTAATTACTGATTCAGGTAATTAAATTCAGGTACTGATACAGATTGAGAAAAAAAAAAAAGATGAATAGTTAAACAAACCCTTTGGGAACTCCCTTACCCCCCACTCCCACACTCAGCTTCAGTCCAACACGTCTCCTCCCTGTTTCCTAACCTCTGCTCCTCTCATTTTTGTGGCATCTCATGCTCAGTCCCACCCATTCCCTCCAGGGAAGAGGGAATGACCTGCACAGACAGTGCAGGTCAGGGTTGGTGGTTTCTTTCTGATGCTCCTTGCCTCCTATGCTTTTCCTCCACTTCTCCCATTTTTCTACTGCTCCTCTGACCCACTGTGGGTCACCTTCAGCCACAGCCCCTTGGGGTCTCCATGACCCAGTGTGGATCACTTGCACTCCCAGCTCCCCAGGGTATCCCTCTCCCACCATGGGTCCCCCATGGCCACAGTCCTTTGTGGGTGTCCTTAAGCCTCTGGGGGCCATCCCCAGGGTGTTATTCCCCTGGAGTGCCCCTTCCCTGGCATCAGTCGCCCATGGCTGAGGTCCCTTGGTGTGTGCCTGCCCATGAACAGGTCACCCATGACTGCAGTCCTTCAGGGTGTCCCTACAACCCAGTGGGTCATCGCCTTCAGTCACAGTCCTTTTGAGGGTGTCCCAAGGATCTAGAGTTGCCCATGCTTGTGGTCCCTCAGGGTATCCCTGTTCCGGCCATCCTGGCCCCTTCCACAGCAGGCACCCTGCAGGTCCCACTACTGGGCCTTTTGTGTCCAACGCAGTGCTACAAACACCGGGGCACTTAGCTCTTAAAAGCTACCCCAGGCCGAGTATGACTCACACATGTGCTTGCAGGATCTCAGCCTAAATTGTGTACACATGTGCTGTTCAGCTTCACTGCCCCTGCCATGAAAAGGCCTGAGAAACCAATTAAACTGTTGTTTAGTTAAGTCAATTACATTTAATTGATTGAACTAATTAAATATTCAAGAGAAA
Organism: Tinamus guttatus; assembly: GCF_059628265.1. NCBI lineage: Eukaryota > Metazoa > Chordata > Aves > Tinamiformes > Tinamidae > Tinamus > Tinamus guttatus. The sequence continues at coordinate 1,812,477 of NW_028288544.1, read as the reverse complement.
ACTATGAATGTCTCAATGGAATGATCAGTAGTGGTCCTTCTTTTGGCATACTTCCCATCCTAATCTGAATCCATAGCATTTCACTAGGCACTGGAAAGACACAACGAAGTCTTATATGCTCAGCAAAATACCTTTTGAGAGCAACCATTTTGCAATCTCTTATCTGAAATTTTATTGACTAAAACTATCCAAAATTTTGTAGTTATTGATAAAACATAACTTAAAAAATTGTGAAAACTTGAATAAATATCTCTTCTTGTTGCAATGCAATCAGACAATTGTCAAAAAATAGAGTTACATCTTTTTTTTGTGCATTTAGAAACTAAGCATCAGAATTAAAAATCTTGTTTTCCAGAGCAAAAATCATAATGGCTAGTAACTTTCTACGAAAATGAGAGCTTATAACATTAAGAAGGTCCTCAAGAGACCATCTAATCCTCTCCTCCGCCTTAAACTCTTTCACTTTCCCTTCTCTTTGGATGTTGAGTTAAGGAGTCACCCTTCAGCTTTGGTGTCTGTACGTTCCTCCCCGTACCTAGATGTAGCCAGCAGGCTCAGTTTTCACTTTCAAAATGTTTCTTGAGTTTCAAGTCCAGGCTCCATTTAGTCAAATCTTGTCTTTCCTGTCTTTCCAGTTCACATCATTAATGTACAGACCACCTCCTCTCCTCAGCTACTTCCCTCCCAGTTTTGTGAATTTGTTGGAGGCTGCCTGCCAGATGTCGATTTGATTTTCCTGTTCTTCCTCTTTCCCAACCAGAGATTAAGGAACTTTAAGTAACTTCTCCCAAGTTACCTTCCCTTCTCATTTAGTCTATCAGCTCCTCCCTAATGGCTGGGATCAGACCTAGCAGATTCTCTGCCCGATGCTTTTTTTTTTTTTCCAGTTTCTGTATCAAAAAAAATCTTGTCACCTATATATACACCATTAAATCATATTCCAGTGGCCTTGTGCACTCATACAACACCCTCTCTGAAAGACGCAGAGTTTCCTGGTGGTTATATAGTTGTTATATGTCATTTATACAGCATTAATGAGCCACAATCTGCACCTGTAGGGGCGCAGAAGTCCATACCACTTTATTTTATCCTCAATTCTCTAATTGATCCCTTGTTTCATAGTATCTTCAATCAGATGGGAAGAGGACGAGGAAGGGAGGAAGAATGAATCAAGTTCCAGAATGAAGCCTGATAAGACAATTTCTGCTTGGAGTGAATGAGTACAAAGGTGTTACACATCCCTGAAAAGAGGACAGATAAAGGACAGGGTGCTGATGCCCTAGCTTGAATGGTGCACATAAGTGTAATTATATCCCGACTTTGCCGAAAACCAAGGAAATGTTACTGCTTTGCCTTTGTAAGATTGCAGTCTTAAAATTAGGTCAACTGTAGGCAATATATTCAGCTTGCTTTCATACACTGCGAGCCTTGTTACCAGGGCCTCACAAAGCATCTCTTGAAAAAAGGAGTACAAGATGCTCTTTGTAAATAAAAGTTCATGAGTCTCAGGAATGAAGTCATTTTCCAAAATTGCAGTGAACTTTTTCACGAGCCTGCAAGAAGCTGAGAGGTGGGCTTGAAGGAAAGGATTAGAAAGAAGCCTGTTAGAGAAACCACTTACCCTTATTAGCCCATGGCACAGCCAGCCTGTCTCTCCCTCCTCCTACCCACAACCTCCCTTCCCCCACATAAAAAAAAAAGGATTGTCTAGTGTTTTTTTAATAAATTTGGCACCTTTCTGTCTTTCACTGAATGCACTGGGGACACTAAAAAGCAGCCACAAGAGTCACTGCTTTGCGTGGAGTAGTCAGATCGTGTCCAAGTGCAGCTGGGGGGTGTGCAGGGGGAGGGAAGGGTGACCTCACTTTCCGAACGGGAAAGTTTGAGTGGGAGGGTCTCGACACGAAAGGTAAAAAGGGACTGATGTGAACATGTGAAGGAAGCCAGAGCCCTGCGCGCAGCGGCAGTCTGTATCCTGACAGAGGGAGATAAGGTGGCTGGGGAGCGAGTGGTGCTTTCCTGGAATACAATCTCTGTTTGACACTCTCTGCTTAAGCACTGCCCATCTGTATGTTATTGAGCTGGAGCCTCTGGGGAAAAAGAGGAGCCACAGGCACAGAGAGTGAACGAGGAAGGCAGCAAAAGCGCTTTTCTTCCCTTCTTTTCCTTTTTTTTTTTTTTTTTCTCTTTTAAATAAGGATCTGGTTAGGCTGCCTTGAAGTGCCACATCTGGAAACTGCACGCTGAAAGAAAGTTAAAATAACTGAGGCACCACTAAACCAAGGGGGGCTGATTGCAGAAGAGGGTAAACAATTACCGAGACGCTAGAAGACCACTGCTGGATGTAAGGGGAGGAAATGGCTTTGATCTTCGCCTGGCCCTGCATTTTTCCTATATTACTCTTTCTGAGATGCTTCTCCTCCAGCACAGCCTCAAGTGAGGGAGGCGCTTTCCATTTTGACATTGAAGGTAGCTCAGCGGTCAGCGTGCAAGAAGCCACTGATACCAGAGGGCAGCAGCAGGCAGTAGCTCCTGGAAGTTGGGTGCCCTTTGCCGAGGTACAGTAACTCCTTCTCTCTCTAGTGTCTGCGCTCCTCTGCTTTCATCCGTCCGTGTGGAAGTTCCCATCTGGTTAATGTTAGCTTAATCATTTGATCCTTAAAGTGATACCGGGGGTTTCGGTGGGGGGTCGGAGACGTTGCGTTTTGAAAGATACAGTTCAGACTTCAAACTCTGCCCATGCGCTGCCCGCTGTGCGCAGACAGCTGCTGTACTTTGCAGGGAGACTAGCTTAGCACGTCCCTGACTTTCCTGCCAACATAACTAAACAGGCCTGTCCAAGCAGAGCTATTTTACAAGGGTTAATTGTCACAACACTTTTCTGTTTGCCTTGTGTAGTTCCTGGGATTTTAATTCACTTAAACTTCCCAAAAGAGTCCTTCTCCTGGTGCCAGACACTGTATTGTAGAACTTCATGTTTTTTTTTCTCTTAGGGCCATCTCTCTGCAAAATCTAAAGTTTTTTTTTTTTTTTTTTTAATGGGAGCAGGATAGTAAATCAAATGTGCATGGCAAACAGCCTGCAGAGAAAACACCTGCAGAGATTTAAGCCTTCCCAAAATGTTATGAGGTTAGGATTAGTGACAAATGAAATTAGAGAGATCTGAGAAACAAACTGACTGTGGAAAAATTTCCTGCAGCCCCTGTGAATTGGGATTGGTCGATACCTCTGATTTTAACAAGGCTGCATCTGGAATGAACTATTCAAAAGTACAGCTTGAGTAAACAATAAAATACTCTAGCATACACTGAGAGGGGGAGACAGTAATGTCTCATGTGTGGGAGATGCAAAGTAGGAGCCAAATCAAGTTACATAAGGTCATGGGAAGGGACAGAGTAGTTCTTCTAGCATAACATCCAAAAACGAGGTGAGATTAGCACAGCCATGTCACCGTGACGATATCAAGATCACATTCTTTTATACCACAGGCCTAATACTTCCCCCTATGCTGCAATTGCCAGAACTAAAGGCCATGGAAATAAATGTGTGGAGTTGCATGGAGAAGCCTCTCAGACAGCTGGGGTTACGACAGGGCTGAGCAGAGACCTTCCCCGTGCTGCAGAGCTTCCAAGCAGCTGCGCAATCTCAGAAAACGCCTTCCCACCCTGTCAGTGCCTTGGTGCGAAACATGACCTGTGTGAGAAAGCTGGAACCAGAACTCCACTCTGCTTAATGTAGGAGCTCCCAGGAGCTGGCTTGGGCTTGGATGGACTCCATGGCGTGGGACGTACGTCTCTTCCCTGGCCTGGGATCAGCCCCTGGGAAGCTGCGTTGCCACCTGTTGCTTACAAAATGGAAAATCCCTAAATGAAATGCCTGATTTAAGAGCCAAAGGGGGTTTGTAGTCAGATTTCTGAGAACAACGTGCATAAGCCCTCACCAGGCTTTCTCAGTATGATCATGTTGTACAGTTTTCCCAAAGACACACTGTATATTGCTTCATTTTAATATATTGGACTTTATCTTAGGAAGGTGCTGTGGGATGTATTGGCCATTGCACAGGAGGAACATCCTAGTCTCTTTCACTCTTCTTAGTCATCCCAAAACTTTATTTTGCACACTCTGATTTAATAGATTCAGTAACTAGTGTTTGCTCTAACAGTTTACCTCAGCTCCAGCAATGGCAGCCTTCAGATCCCATACTATGACTGGATGCTGCCTGCTATAATGATGTTAAGGGCTCCAACTGCGAATACTAGTCTTTCATGAGCAGGGAGCCAGGATTTCTGGCTCTTTCCCTACCTACAGATTCACTTCCCTATCGTGCACCAGGGCCCACCATAGGGGCAGTTTCCAGAGAAGCACAGGAGGATGCTCTATTTGGATAGGGCTGAAGGCTCTGCACCTGCTGCCTGTAGACTCGTGTACATCAATGGCAGCGGGAGCCAGGAAAGCCTGCTCTAAATCCAGAGGCTAATGTAGTGGCCAAAGAGCGACAGTCTGAAGGTTTTTCACCTGAAGAAGGAACATTTCCTCCACCCCTCGCAGAGTTTCCCCTGTCCACAGCCCACCTACCCTGGGAACAGGACTTACCATAGCAGTGTTAAATTAGCCCTTTTCTGGGTTGAGTTCTTAGCCCACAGCTCACACTGAACCGCAGTATAAACTCCCTTACACAGCACTGTTTGATTCAACTCCTTAGTCTAAATATTGACTCAGGCCTATAATTCTCCCAGGCAGACAGAGGCTGTTAGTCACATTGAATAGTGCCAAATTATATAGGCAGCAGATCTGTGAGGCAGAATTACAGAACCGCAGACTCGCTGTACATAGTGCTTCATAGTGGACTGTGGTGCCAGTCAACCACAAAGTTAAACACACTGCCATAAAGCCAGAGAACACATCAGGAAAGACAGAAATCACGGCTTTTCAGCGTGTGGGACAGGTGGCGGACGGTATTTGCCCTGCATAGCGTTCTGCTCCACTTAATGTCTTCAGAAATCTGAAAGGTCCAACACAGAGTTGGTGGGAGTTTCTGACCTATACCCAGTGAAATGTTCTTATATCCTATTCAGAGTACCATGTTATGAACCTATAGAAAAATAGGAGACCCCAACTAATGTAAACAAACATACCAGTGAATATTTCTTGGTTTTCCACTCCTCTTTCTTTCCTATATTTGGCAATCCTAAGGAATTTGTAGATGTGGTTTAAAAAGATCAGAAATAATGTAAGTAAGTGTGGCATTTTCCTGGGCCTTAGATTTAAATGAAAGCCTCTTTGTAGCAGAGGGAAGAGCACTAACTACTTTTTGAATACGATACTCATATGCTGTACCCACTCATACAACAGAGCACGGGATTGAGTTTGACCTCAGAGGACATTTTGGAAGAATACAAAATTAATAATGTACTCTATGTGGATTAAAAACTGTTTTAGTGGTTGGTCTCAAAGTATAGGATCATACTGAGCAATCATTTCCGGGAGGGTCCTAGAAAATCGGTGCAAGGTGAGTGCTTGGATCTCTGTTGGTTAACATACAGAGTAAGTACATTGGTGCCTTGGTTGTAAAGCAGTATTTATATGGGATCCACAGCACCTAATTTTGGCATAAAAAATTGCCAAATCTTAATTGGGCTCAATATTCAAGTATATGCCTAAAATCCCTGCATGTTCAATGGAGACACCTGGAGGCCCTAGAGAAGCCTCTTCCTCTGTGAAGACTACATTGGCTACTCACTTCAGGACTATTTCATTAATCAACAAAAGCTTGAGGCACAAAGTTTAGGTTAAATTTCCTGGACTACATTCTATACAAAATAACAGCCACACTACATTCAAAGTTAGAGCTGATACAACCATCATGGACTAATGTATTCAGCTCTGTGTCTGTGTTTCAAGAAGAAAGCTTATAAATTAAAGGAAATGATTCAGAAAGTATCATGAGAAGGATTAAAGTGTTAAGAGTTTAAAGACAACTGAGAGATTCCAGAACTCAAATCTGTTTAGTTCAGAAGGACGCTAAGTAAAAACCTTTGGTCATGTTGTATAAGTACTTACACAAGCAGCAAAAATTTAACAAGTTCCCCAGTCTAGTAAGTGAAGGCCTAATATACACAACACCTGGAAATGGAAGCTTAAAGTAAAATTATTCATGAATTTTAACTTTTAAGGTAATTAAGCACGGAGCAATTTATCCAGTTGTATCAGATTCTCTGTGAAGAGGCAGACCATTATAAAAACACTCCATGAAGTACCCACATTGCTTGTATCCTGTTTCAAGATGATTACATTCTTTGGCTCACAAATGCAATAAGAGAAGATGTAACAGAACCAAAACTGTGATGTACATGGGAGATGGGAGGGAGAAGGGAAGTGAGCACAAAGTTCTGGACCCAACGTGTCAGCATAACCCAAATGCAGTTGGCGGCATTGGATTCGAGACTGATTTTATAAAAACAGAAAGACTAGAATATTTTGCAAGGAAGATAATCAGAGATGAAAGCAGTAAAACTGACAGTCGAATTTCAAATGAAAGATAAGAAGCTGAGTGGCAATCATTAGATTTCTTTGTCAGGTGTAGGCTCACATTTCATGCACTAGCTCAAACACGGCAGAAGGAAAGAGTTGTAGAGAGACATTTCTATTTTTGGTAAGGCACAGAGACAAGACTGAAAATCAGAACTAGCTTTTGAGAATAGTTATATCCTGTTATCAAACACATGCCTTTAAAACTAGCAGTAGGTCATGTATGATCATTTGGACCTGGATCCACTGTGTCACCATTCAACGTTTGCCAATTCCTATGATATGATGATTTTAATTGTATGGCTGAAGATTGTTCACAAATAGGAGCACAGTTCCTCAGGAACATTAAGAGTCTAAAGTCCTAGATGAAAATAAACAATGGGGCCAGAGTTCAAACTTTAGAGAACATGATAAATCATTCCCATTCACATTGTTTAGTCATTTACTTTAATGCAAAATGAGTATAAGCCTGTATAAAAGTTAGTATAAAAGCCAGCATAAAATGAGCCATCCAGAAGACGGCTATTCTAAATTCATTTCATTCTGACTACAGGAGGTTCAGCGAGCCCATGTTGATCAGTGCAGGAAGCTTTAGTAGAAGAAAGGCAAAAAAAAAATCTGTGAGGACAAGAAAGATATGTTCTCAAGAAATGTCATTTCGAATGTCCTCTCTGGGAAATAAAGCAAATGATGGGAAAGGAAGCAAACTAAAGCAGAAAGAAGACAAAGGGTAGGAAAAAATTAGATCAAGAATTATAGTCTTAAGGGTAAAGAAAAGACAGAAATAGTTGGGATAAGGCAGGAAGCCAATTCCTAGAGTGAAGGAAGGCATGATATTGCTGGATGGATAGAAGAGGAAAACTGTGTTCGGTAGCAGTGTTTTTATCTCAGGGGAAGGTCAGAGAGGAAAAGTAGTCTCTAAAAGGAAATAATTATCATAGTCAAGGCAAATTTAGTCATTTTACTATAAGCAACAGTAAGAGATAGAAGTTAACTGTTGAATCTTGTGCCTTAAATGACGTTTGACAATCGTTTCCCACCTGACTTCTGCTGGCAGCTGCTGATCTAACTTTTCAAAAGCAATATTGATATTTCAGATGCTTTCTTTCTGGTTTTCTAAGGTGATAAACACAAATTAGCAGAAATTGCCTGACAAACTCGCCTCTGTATAATGGCTTAAATTAAATAATCTAAGATAGAGCATTCAAAAGTTCTAGTCTCTTGTAAACAAAGATCTCAAACCATCACCAAATTGCCTTCACCCCTTCCCCCATAAAAGATGGAATGGAAAATCTTGCAGACTGTTTAGAGAAAGCCCAATTTGCTCCTTATTTGCGGTATTAATCTGTTCAAAACAAACCAGTACTAAAAGAAGCAAGAAGACCTAATCCTGAGGTGTGAGCCAAAAACGGTTTTAGCCTGACATAAATTTTTGTATTCTTTTAAACTAAAAGACATCCACCGTTGAAAAAGCAGATCTTTAGATAACTTCTTTTCAGTTCCTTAAGGTTATGTTAGGTTAACTCCCATAATGGGCAATTTGGATTTCTAGCTGCTGTTTCTTTCTGGTGTAACAAGGTTAGGTTCTGAGAAACGTCTATTAGCGGGGAGGAAGTTTTAACTGCAGATGTTTGGATTCCAGCTTAAGTTTCTCATCAAGGTTTTAATGGAAATCAGATGCTAGGATAAGAGCTGACAGATCCCAAACCTTTTAAAACATTGGAGGCTGCAGTGAATGGAACCAAAGGACAGATCAGATGGATAGTGGGAAATGTTCTCCATTTCAAGAAGGTACTTAAAGCACAGTCACCAAAAAAATGCAAGATAAACTCGGCTGTAGCTTGTTCCCACAAAGTTTTGGGCAAGCACCAGCTAAGTGCCCCAAAGCTTATTCAGGGCTCTGAGAACCAATAAAAGGCATTTCATGCTCACTCTTATTCATGGCATGGGAAGCACTGACAGAAGGAAAGGTCCAGTTTTTCTAAGGGGCATGAAAAGCACTAAAAGAAATGTTTTTTGAAGAAAAGAGAACTTGCCCTGATTTAAAGAGGAAACAAATACCTACAATTTGTGTTCAAGAGTTGTGCAAAATTGGTGTAGTTTCTGCGTAATAAGCAACCAGTTATTGAAGATTTACAAGTTGCTTCTGGACATAGATTTCAAGCATCAAAATATAGACACATTTGGTTGTTACAATTTAATTGCTCTTCTTGAAAATTTGGATCGGATCCCAGCTCATTTTCAGACACTACCGTCAGCTAGGGATGTTTGCACTGTACATCCTAGTGCGAGACTCAACAATTGCTGAATAATGCTGAATATCTCCCTGCTTTTTAATTATAAATCTTTGTCGTTAAATGATCTCAAAATGTTCCAGTCAGGATGCATGCAGAATACATTTGTCTATACAAGCAGAGTTTGATAAAAATGAAATAAATAGGGTCTGCCTTTGCTGTTCCTGCTTTTATAGCTGTATTGCACAATTCTTTAGACAGTTATTTTCTTAAAACAAATTATTCAAAACTACCAGATTTTTTTAAGACAAACCATCAAGAAACAGTGCCAAAAGACTGCCAATCATGAGTTACTAAGACACCAAATATGAGATAAAGAATAACATAAGCTTGTGAAAAAAAAATTAGAAACTACTATGCCAAGTTTACAAGATTCTAAACAGAACTAAAATGTTACTGTATAGGTCCTTGCATATGGAAGCCAGGCAGTATGGAGAGAACCAGCCACACTTAAAATGTTGATTTTAAACATAATTTAATAATTAATGAATAAAAATAATCTATCTGCTTGATCAACTTGCAATATGATCTGTAAAAAGAGCCATTTTAATCAAGATTGGAGAGGTGCGAATATTTGCTTAATACTGTCATCCTAACAAAAACTGAAAAAAAAATGAACTTATTTGGCCTTTCACTATTGTCATCAAAAGGAAAAAAGAGCATAAGGAAGTAGCAACTAAGTCAGATCAAGTCCAGATAGTTTAGTAATATGTTACCCTCTTACACAGGATGCATACATAGATCCTGCAACATTTGCATGAAAAGAAGTCCCATGTGGCAAGAAACGGGCAGACCTATTTTCAGCCAAGGCTGAGACAAGGCCGCTTTCACCAAGGGCCGCCCGTTGTGGATTTTGATGCCAGCCTGGATGGGCCTGCTGTTCATGAGTCCTTGTTGCTGTAGTGAAGTGGAGCTGTGCTTCCCTTTCCTGGCTCCAGCGATCCTTCCTCCAAATTCCTCTGTGTAAACAAGCATTTTATACATAGAAAATCTGTCCCAATACCAAAAGATATGAGTAGGCTGGATAAGATATAGGAAGCTCCCCCTGAGCTACTTTTATATCCTACACATGGAGGTGCTCTTGAAAGCTAGCACAGCCTGGACAGTAGAGGGCTGGAGAGGGCTTGGGAGCACTAGCACCTAGCACAGATCACTCACAGGGAAGTTGGCGGGTATTGAAGGTCTAGACATGGTGCAAAGTCAGAAGGGATATATGTGCTATGCCCAGATTGTTGCAGGGATGCAGTGGCTTCCCCACTCTTCTGTCAATGGAGAGGATTCTCTGTAGAGGCTCTACAGGATCACTACAGCACCAGATAATTACTCTTAAGGCAGCTGGAAATGGAGGCTTAAGTAAGGAATCTTTGTGAGACATGAAGAAAGAGGTTGGTAGTGTTTTTTCCTGTCTATCTAGTCTTCCCATTTTTCAAGCCAAGTAATTGATTTCCTCATTACCTGGCCACATCCATGATGAAACAAGCTATGGGCAGAAGGGCAATGAGTACAGGGGACAGGCTATCCCTTCTCCCTAGCCCTGTCTGACTTGAAAACACCTTCACTCTCAGAGTACAGCCACTGCCATTCTTATACTAGTCATCTACCACTCCTGGGCATAATGTTATAGCAAAACTGAACAGGGAAATACTGCAAATGCTAGGGAGGTTGCACAAGGGAAATCAAAGGAAACTTCAGTCACCCATGCTGACATACCTCAGATTTATCCTCTCAGTTTTTAACACTCTCATGAGCAGAGCAATACCTGCTTTCGATGCAACTTGTATTTTTTAACCCTTGAAAATTTTGGTCTCCCATCTGGAAATCTCTGGGTTGCTGTGGTTGTCAACTGATTATGTCTCAGTCATGTGGCTGACTTAGGTGATGAAAGTATGACTCAGCACACACATTTCATGTGAATATTTTGTGGGGTCTAGGCAGAGGGGTTAATGAAGAAACAAAGCAGTATTATTTTCCCTTTTCCTGTAAATAACTACCTTTCCAAATGCAGAACTTCTATGTGCAACAGCAGGTGTCTGTAACAGTAAGATTTATGCTTAGTGGATGCAGTAATAAATACATTAAAGCAGAGGCTGGAACTAATCTCCAATCTTTAGCCAGCTTTGCAGACAGTTAAAGTCTTTTAGCCCTTCCCCTTTTTGGAGAAGAATGCCTTTTAAGCAGAGGCTTTGCCTTTCCCACTGTATATGGAAAAAATGACTATGCACTTCTATGGTGAATGCCTAGCTGAGAAATGTTTATGTTGGATCCAAACCCATCTCTAAATCACAGCTGAATGGCATTTTGTTTTCCACCGGACTGGGGAAGGAATAACAGTCTGAAAATGGTTTCAGCCCAGGAAAATTTTTCAAAATTAAATACAATTACCTAGTTAAGGTAAGAGATAACATTGCTCAGCATTATGCCATCTGGCTTTCGGCTATTACTTCTTTTTCACAGGAAGCGCAGTTATTCTGTCAGGTTTACATAGAGGCATGCTCAAGCAGATGATTTTATCTAGAAGCAGAGCACCTGGTTTCAGGCCTGCTAGTTTTAGCTGTCCACAAGCTTTTTGACTAAAACCTCAAGAAGACCTCCCCATCCCACTCCCTTTTTTTATGATCAATAAAAATAAGCTTACAATTTGAAGAAGCTGATGAGTTGATAGCTCCTCAAATTATACAAAAGTATTCCTAAGTGTCAGAGGTAAAACAAGAGATGTTTAAAACTTATTCTGTTATTAAGAGCTTGTCTTGCCGCCTTTAAGGCAATTAGAGATTTTCAGTAAATTCTGAGGAGAGTTCAACCCCTCAATATATAAAAATAATGGACACCTCACAGTGTTTTGTTCTTGCTTGCTTGCTTGGAAAAACAGGCAAAGTTCTGCCATTAGGTATTTCTGTTAGCAATTGCTGACTGGCCAGACATCATGTGGCTCCAGAATCGCTGCAGCACTTTCCTCCCACGCTGGGCATCACCAGGGACATGGGGAGAAAGGGACAATACTGAGACTGGTGCAGAGTGAGCAGGAGAAAGGCACTATTAAGAGAAAACAAGCATTCAGTTGCTTCATTGCCCAGTGAATATTCATTTACTTAAAAGGATTATGGATTATAGCAGCACTGCTTTATTTTTTTTTAAGGCTTGGAGATCCAGATTAGTGAGCTTCCTAAAAAGGCAGCATTTCAGTTCTAATAAACATTTAATATCACTTACGCAGAAAACCTCATTATTAGATTCAGTTGTCCAGAACTATGACAAATTCATGCAGGGAGGCTTGAATTTTTATTGACCATACCTCATCTCAGAATTTAATTAAGAAAATAAGTGTATGTAACACTGTTTTTTTCACTGAATTACTATTTCGGCAGCCAAGATTTGAGTTTACTTGCAAGCTAAGTAAAAAAACAGAAAGCTTTTTACTGTGTAATTCATGTAGTTGTTTTAGTCCCTAATCTCATTAAACATAATTGGAACTAAAATACCTGTCAAGATAAGTAGATAAAGAAAAAGATTATCAGCCTTGTGCCCAAAACTCTTTACCAATTCTTGTTAATTCCCAATTTGCAACATCATTGGAGCACTGGGAGAAATAAATACTCCACAACTAGCAATGTCAGAAATTTAGGGGAGAAATAACGTAATTTAATGATGGTCTACACGAGAGTGCTTACTATAAAATCTATCATGAATATTGATTGGGAGAGTGAGCTAAAGAATGTGTTCCTCACCAAAATGTTTATAAAGTAAAAAATAAATTTATATTTGTAAAAGACTGATTTGCATGTGGTTTCTGCCCTTGAAATGATGAATATAGTGCAGTGGCTTTCTGCATACAGACAGCTCTCTAACAGCTGCACTGTCCTATTAACTAGGCTAATTAACTGCCTCACTCTGATGTCACACACAGAATTAATATCTCCAGTAATAACAGTCAGACTGTGACCTTTCTAGTTCAGAAGAATTTGATGCTGTAGAGCGGAGGTAATGATGGCTTATAGAAATTATAAATAGAGATAGGAGGCCTAAGGGGAAGCTGGTGAGCAAGCTTGTTTGTTTTTAATTCTCTAGGTTTGTCAGGCTTCAAAGCCCAGATAAATTTAGCTAAAGAGCATCTCTCTCTGCAAAGCGTTTGACGACAGGGTATGGCTGGCTGATTGCTAAGTTGCTAAATTCTGAGTATGTCATTGTGCAAAGAAAGACAAAGATCTCACTGAAATGTCACTTCATCGGGATTTAGAGATTCAAGCACAAAGAAAGTCTTGAATTTGTTACTCCCCAAAGCCTGGGAATTTTAAGTGCATTGATTTCTTCAGATGATAACTTGAAGTGAAGCATGACCTTTCTTAGAAAGGGCGTTACCAGGGCATTGTAAAATCAGATATATTTTAACTTCATGGTTGAAAGCACTCACTGCAAAATCCTTCTTTTCCAAGTTATGGTCTAAAAAGACACATGTAGCAAATAAAGAGAAATGAATGGGGCAGGTTAGCAGGTTAAAAGGGGACGTTTTCAGCAGAAGCAATGGAGCACAAGGGGGAACTGCTAATTGTTCTTTTAGTAGAGCTCCAAGCCTTCACTTGTTTCTTTGAGAACAAAAACATCTTTTAATCATTGTTTCTAACAAAATCAAATGAAATTGCCCTGAAAGATATTTTAACCAAAATAATTTATTGTATCAAATAGATTTTTCCATATTCATGTTTCCTACCACTTACGAACTGAAGAAAGCAGGATTTCCTTAAATCTCTTAAATGCTGTCCTGCAAAGTTAGCTTTACATTCTCACATGAAATTTTAATACTGAAGTCTATTTTTAATTCTTTCTCCTTCTCCCTGCCCTCTTTGACTAACCCTGTTCACATATCTGATATGCTTTGGCAGTAAAGCCTTGCAGATTGCTCGTAAAAGTTGCCCTTAAATACCACGGCACAGTACAATTCCTTAGCAAAGATGGACAAAAAAAGATGGGAGGAGAAAGATGGTACAATGCCAAGAAGTGCTGTGTAAGTAAACAAATGACTTACTTAAAAGCTGGTAGTTTAGTTGGAAGCCAAAAAGAAGTGCTTCCAGCGTGGGATTAAAAGTGCATTGGAAGTCTTGGATGTGGCAACAGCTTTATATTTACTGCAGGCATCTGAAAAAAGCCAGTTAAGACTACCAGAAATGTCTGCCCTTGTGGGGAAATTCCTAGTGGTTTTGACCAGTTCTCTCAAAAGACACCAAGTTATTGACTTATTCACAGTTGTGGACCACACTCAGTGCATGGAGGGACTTTGTCTTGTGAACACTAGAGCTAATGGAAGTTATGCAGGCCGTTTTCACGGGATACTGTCCTGGATTAGACACCAACACAGAGGAACATAAAACCCTCATTGTGTACATTGTCCAAGAATAGGAAAATTTCCCTGGCTCCAAAAAAAGAGATACTACTGATTAGGAAGATAATTCAAAAAATGGCCTGAAAGCATGGCTGCAAATTATAATAGTAAAAAATATTCAAGTAATTGTCAATTTAAGTGCTTTTATGCATCAGGATGTACTAAAGCCCTTTCCAAAAGAGGACTATGGTCATTATGCTGTTTTACAGTTGGAGAAACTAAGTGGAAGAGTGGTGCTCAAGGTCATGCAAGAGAGGAGAGAAGAATGTGTTTTGCTGTGTCCCAGTACCCTTATGACCATAGTTAGGGAGAGAGGTGCTACTCTGCAGAGACAAGATGATAAGCTCCTCATTTGTTCAGTATACTGAAGCAGTATTTCAATTTATCAAGCTTAATATAATGAATCTATTGCTCTAAAGGTATTAGTACACCATAGGTGAAGTGTATGTCATAAAGTGGATGAGTGACTAGATCCAAGTGCACCATAGAATCATAATGGTTGGAAAAGACCTTCAAGATCATTGAGTCCAACCATAGGCCCTTCAACACCGTGCCTGCTAAACCATGTCCCTAAGCGCCTCATCTACCCATTTCTTGAACACTGCCAGGGATAGTGACTCCACTACTTCCCTGGGCAGCCTGTTCCAATGTTTGACTACTCTTTCCATATATGAATTTTTCCTAATGTCTAACCTGAACCTTCCCAACACAACTTGAGACCATTTCCTCTTGTCCTGTTAGTAGTTATTTTAGAGGAGATACATCTCCACCTCACTACAACCTCCTTTCAGGTAGTTGTAGAGAGCAATAAGGTTTGCCCTGAGTGTCCTCTTCTCCAGCCTAAGAGGCAAAACAGAGGATAAGAGTAAAAGTAGAAAGTAGTACAGAGAGGACACAAGAATAAGCAGAGAAGAAGGACTGCAGGAGCTGAGGGAAGGCATCTGGAGATTGGAAATATGCCAGCATAATGTTCGGATATGCCATTAATAGAAACAACTCAAGAGAACCAGAGAGGCCTCCCCCCAGGATGGGCCAACGAGTAGTCATCCCATCTGTTTGGTTTTGTATGACATTCAAGACCAGTCATCGTCCAAAGAGATATGTAATACAAACTGGACTAAAAGGCAACGAATAAATGAAATCTGGAGTGAATGTGTGCTATAAATATAAACTGAGGAGCTATGGATTTCATTAATGCCTCCCTATATATAACTCAGCCTATGGGAGCATACTGTCTAAACCCTCACTGTAACAAGTGCTCACTAAGCTTTTGAGGAAACTCGAAGCAAGTCTACAAGCATTGCTCTGCTTCATTACACATTGTCAGTAATCTTGTCAACAGTCCGGTGTTCATCGGGGGAATAGAGGAAGACAAAGTTATGAGGAAGAGCAACAACACTAAATAATATTACAAGCACAATTTTAATGACATTAGTAGTGATTGCTCTGCTTTTGGAAATCAGGAACTTGAGCATATAGAATTTTTTTTTTCAGGATCTGATACTGAGTTCCATTGATGTCTTATTTCCTAGTTATAGAATGTGGCAAGACAGTCACTCATGGCAAGCTAGGCCAGATAGAAAAGGCACGCTGATGCACGCTGCTCAGACATGTCACATGATCTACTGTAAGATATCAAAAACAGCACAGTCCTAACTTTTGCCAGTCAAATTCATCCCAAAATGTATTTACTGGAGTTCCTCGACTGCAGTGTATATTTGGTACAAAAGTGTTTACAGCATCCAAAGCCAGAGAACAAGCCCCAGTGAGTCCCTCATAAACAAAAGTTCAAAAGTCTGGGGTATGACATAGTACATGAGACCATCACACACTGCATGGGTGGGTGGAATAGGGGATAGACGTGAGGTTTGGACCACACTTTGTGGAAATTAATCCCATATCGAAAGCAGAGTTTCATGTTCATAACTTAAAGGCATATCCACATGGTCTATGCAAACCATGGCATTAATTAATAATTAGTCTGGTAAACTCAGCCTCAGATGGCCCCAGTGGATTTGGCCTCTGCATTTAGAAAGAAGGGAATGTATGCAAACTTTTCTCTCTACTGACCCCACACAGCAAGTGCAGATCATAGGTTTCCATGTGAACTTGAGTCCATCCAGTGACTCAGGGAACAAGCAGCACGTCTGAGCCAGTACCAGAATCCTGCAGAGCAAATACAGCTCTATTCTTTCCCCCGCGTAACCCTTGCCCATCTCTAGGGACCCAAACACTTCTGTGATCCCCTCTGCAGTTCTCCACTTCTCAATATTCCTAAAAGCAAGGGATGCTGAATGCTTGAGCCAGAATTTAACCTCAAGCAGTTAAGCACCTCCCATTTGGCACTGAATGTCTACTGCGTAAGAAGGGGAAAAACCCAGGGCTCTTGAGTGCTGGGCTCCAGCTCACCAGTACTGCACGTCTGCGCTGAGCTGCAGCTGCACACAGCGTGTGCTGTGTATCTGCTGGATTTTCCTTCTTGGCACCAAGTGTGGAAGGGTTTCTCCTGCAGGTCACAGAAGGCAGGAAGGTCAGGACAGCGGGTCGCAGTGTTACTACAGCTCTTTCTGTTTGCAGCAAGTTTCCCAGCAGACTCAAGAAGAACTAAATCCTTGTGCCTGGGCTTATGAATACATATCTTTGAACCAGGCAAATGGCTGAGGAATTTGAATTGTCTGTTACTCTGCTCCCAGGGAGCACGAAAACCAGTCAAACGTCCATCACTCTGCAACTGGGATCCCATGCTTAAAAGGACTGGGATTCAATTATGCCACGAACTGAACAGCAGATGTAGGAGGCATGTGGGTGCTCTTGGTACTTTCTTACTGAATAAAATACTAGAATTAGACTCATGTAACCATCAAGATCATTGAGGTCAAGATCATTGTTTTGTTATCACCTAGTTAACACTTTCCAAGCATTATAAAACATACAACCTGTGCCCACCCAGAACCATTTTAAGCTAAGATGTACATGGAGTCGAACCCTTTGTTTATTGGAACAATTTGCCTATTGTTTATTCTAGGGCAGCAAAATGTATGTCTCTTGGAGGGAACCAAAGGACTTTGCTGAGTAATTGTCTGAGGAATTTTATTCCAATCACCAGCTCTGCAGATCGTTCAAGTCACCCACAGAAACTCTGCCCACTTGCAACTATATTGCTCACTGACAAGCTGAGATGGAAATGAACAGGACAGCACTAACATGATGGCAGAAGTCAATTTTGCTCAGTAAAATGGGATAATTTTGTATCACACAGGCATGGGTTAGAACTAAAGTCACCTTATTTGCAGTGAGTACCCAGTATATCAAATGGCAATATAAGTCTTAATAAAATTGTTTACAGACTTTTTTTCTAAATATTTTTCCATGTTGTCCAAAGCCACCAAGTTAAAGTGGGACTGATTTACTGTCAACAATGAGACCAGCTTTCAACTAGTAAATGTCCAGTGGTATTTTAAAACTCGTCCTGAGAATTATAGCTTTTTCCAAAGGTATTAATGTATCTTTATGTCTTCTGCCCCCCAAGTGGAGCAAAATAGATCTCAGAGATAGGCTGGAAATATTTTACCTGCAGAGACTCAGTGCACAGCTATACTCTGGAAAAGGTGGCAGTAGTGCAGGGTAATGTAAAACAGCTCCCTTGAAAAGCTAGCTGTAAGTATTACAGGAGATTCTACCCAGATGAAGGGAAACCTCCATGATCGCACTGTGAACTGGCCAGAAGCAAGTGAAGTCAAACTTAGAAACAGAATTGCCTGGGCCTTTAGATATATCCAATTTTCCTAAACATGCTTTCTGGGAGAACAGACTACCAGGTGCTTTTGTACTCTTCCAGAGTTTCAGGATGTCTGGCAGTTTGGCCAAACTTATGCCACAGCAGCTGTGATCTGGACACATCATAGCACACCTGACACATGGGATAGGATTCATCTCTCCTGGATTTCATATGGAGTCCATACTTCTATAGTACAGAAGCCTACTCCTGAGGTAGTCTTCCAAGGCCTCCTTTACAATCAATAGAGAGCAAGAGGCACAGCTGCCTTACTTTGGATAGATTTTAGTATAAGAGCAATTAGGCCATACCCAAGGGAGTCTAGCTGGCTTCTTCCCAGGTGGATCTCTGCACTGTGCTGACTCCCACCTCGCTGTGGTTTGGGCTTCCTGCACGCGCCCGTACTGCCCAGCTGTGAAGGCTGCTGGCCAGGATGCCCCTGCGCCCGCACGGCCCCAGCTGTGCGAGCAGGGCTGCCCCCAGGGCGAGGGCTCCTCCGCGATCTCACCCAGCGCCCTCTTCAACGCCAACACAGACACACCATGTGCGACCTGCTGAACGCTGAGAATCTGGCATGCTTTTGTGGGCACTTGATGGGGAATTGAGTACTTCTGAACATGAAGTCCCTGTTACACATGATAAGGACTACGAAACTCTTCAGAAAAGAGTCCTATCAACTCTAAAATAAAACAGAGAGATTTGGAATGGCATCAACTGTAGAGGATGGATTTTTTATCATGGGCCAGGTGGCAGTTGTTTGTCTACTGTTCTTATTTCCAATAAATAATTACATGAAGTACTGAGAGAGATTCAAGAAGAAAAATATCTTTTATTTTTAGGAAGGGCAGTAGGCTATTTATCTCTGGTTGGCCTAAGCAAACAATCTTCAAAAGGCCTCAGAACAGGGACTGCCAATTCCGAATGCTGCTCATAAAAATATAAACAAAGGCAAGTATGTTTGCTTTGGTTTTGAAAATATCCCCCAAGGAGTAGATGTCTGTTGTTTCCATGGCAATACCATGCACTTCCCGTCAACCAGTGTCTTTTATAGACCCACAGATTTAAATGCCAGTGGAGGATATTTAGATTATTTATTCACCCTGGTATAGCAAACAATACAGAGTTTCAGGGAATTAGTCCTATGCTGAGTTCTAAACTTCTGTTTAGCTAAAGCATGACTGCCAGAAAAAGCATGGCATCTTGATCTGAAGCTATCAAGGAATGAAAAATCCATAGCCCCACCCAGCAATTTGTCCAGTTGTTTTCATCATCACATTAAAAACTGTGTTTTATTTACTCACACATGTCTGATTCTGACATGTACTGACATGGCTGACATGATGTCATTCCCTGCTACATCACGAAAGCAATATTCTTCTATTTTCTTTACCCTGGGCTCTAAGGCCAAGCTTTGGTAATGGTCTAGTAAAGTTTATCTTCTTCAGGGGTTAAGGGAAAAAGGGCAGTGGGAACTTTTGAGGGTCCTGCGGTTCTAAATAGTTTGCCATGTATGTCACAATTATCCACAGATAGGTTTCTATTGAGAGATAACTTACCACATCAAACCCCATAGCTACCCCTGAGTCAGTAAATTGCTAAGACTCTCTTGAGTATATATATATATTCTGACAGTATTTTTATGGCCTTTACAGAGCAGCTCGAACTGCAGAAAATATGGTAAACTCTAATGCACAAAAGGTCTTTACCTAGGCTGAACTTGTATATCCAATGCACTTGGTGCACCATCAAAACAAAATAATGTCATCTGAGCCACAGTAGCTATCTCCATGTATATTCCCAACCAACACCAGAGGACAAGTATTAAGACTTTATTTAACTCTCTTTCATTTAGCAGTAAAATAAAACAATTTTCATTTGCCCTGGGCTAAGAGCATGCTCAGGAACGGTTCCAATGGCTTGGCTACCATATCATAAATTATGCTACAACCATTTGTCTAGCCTCTAGCTATATCAACATGCATATGTGTTGCCAGAAACAAAACAAAAACCAAAAAAAAGGTTTTGTTTTTTTTTTTTTGCCTCTTGGACTCTAAAATCAGACTTCCAAACAAAATGCTGGTATTCATAACTGAGGATAAAACTTTCTTGGTATTTTTGCAAGTACGACCAGGCTGCACTGAACTGACTTTTAAAGTCTCTAGATAGTAGTAGATGATGATTGATCTTTGCGCTTTTACCTGAACAGCATGCAACCCACTGAGGATCTTTCTTAGACCTGGCAGGAAGGGAACCTTTTGCCTCTCTCTCAAAAACTAGAGACTGCAACACTGCGGGGCAGTTATGACTCAGTCTTAGAGGAAATTAAACTTATCAGTGCCTTGGAAGCTGATACTCCGTGTAGATCATGGAGATCATTTAACCCTGGATCCACAACTCTCCATGTATCCCAGTACTCCAGAGAAAGCTGGAAATATCAAAGAGTATAAAAGACTCTAAAGGTGTCTTTTGAGCAAAAGAAAGACTCCCTTTGCACTTTTTATATTCACAGAAAACTCAGAAGTTTCAGCATTAGCTAAAGAAAGATCCCATGTATTCTGGACATTAGATGGCAGATAATGTCTATATCTACAGAAAAAAAGTATTCCATATATACTGCCTTGTGGGAACATCTAGAGCAAATGTCATGCTCTGAGCTGTGCTTTGGTGGTGCTGTGCAACAAAAACAAGAGCAAAATTTGGCAAAGGGAAAATTCATGGCAGAAAAGGAACAGTTAAACAGCATGGATGATTTGAGCCAGTGCCTGGAGCCATGCTTTTGCCCTCCTCTAGTTGGCTAATATAGTTTTAACCACAAGAGCAGCCTGTGCATATTACCAGCACAACTCTCTGTTTTGGGAAGAACAAGTCTGCAGTTATTTGCAAACAGCAAAAAAAAAAATTACTATGGCATGGTTGAACCATTGTAGCATGGAAGGAATAGGGAGCCAATTCTGCCCTCAGTTATTGAGGTACAGATCAAAAGCAGCTACAGTGAAATCAGGGGAACTACTTGGATGAAAGTGGGAGAAGACCGTTCCTCCGTTTCGGCATCCACCTACAGTCCGATCTCGTACCCGTGCCATCAGAAGGGTCCGAAGCAACAGAATTGGACTAGCGGCTCTATAGCACTTGCAGCACTGCAGATGGTTTTTGTTTTTTTTTTTAATGTAATAATTAAAGCCAGGTGCAATAAATAAATAAATAAATAAATAGATAAAAGCATCAAGAGTATGCAAGATTATAAAAGGTTTAGCAACATTAAACTTTTTGGATTGAACTAGAACACTGGAACAAATATTGTCCCTTAGGCAAAAGAGTCACTGTAGTTAGTATCCAATAATTAAAAAGATATAAATGCTAACACAGACCTCCCATTTTGGCCCATTAATGTCTTCACCATTCACAAAAGGCCAGTGGATGGAAATGTTGCTCACTCAACTACCTACATAATGATTTTTCAAGGATGGTATTTTCATTTTTTTTCCAGACCTGTTTGTGCTCTGCGTGCAATTACTTTGTGCTCCCAGAACATTCGGCCATTTGCATCCCTCAATTATCTCGACACTCTGACACTTCTTTTTATAAATATATTGTTGGCTCACACCCTGGAACATCTAACAGATCACTCCATTATCACTAGTAGGGCAAGGAGCAACAAAAATATATCAGATTAATTGAGAGAGCCTGAGAAAACTTTTGAACTCAAAGCAATATGGATCCAATTTTCCTCTCATTTTCACTTCACTCATACCCTTGATTGTCAATACCTCATTTCTGGTCTAAATTGATGCAACCCATGGTTTAAAGCAGTGTATTAAAATAGCGAGCATGTGTACTTTTCAAGCTCTTGTGATGAATTGGGTTGTATGGGAAGATAATGTTTCCAAAAAGCACTCGTGACTTAGAAGCCTGCATCTCATTTTCAAGAAGGGCTCTGACAGTCACAATAACAAAGGCACCTCAGCCTAAGACAGACACCTCGAAGAGCTCAAAGGCAGAAGGGGGTATGTTGGTTCTCAGGGGCTTCAGTGAAGGCCATGCAGCTCTGCCCATACAGCTGCCTCCAGTGAAGTTGCACTGAACTGGACCTAACTTGCCACTGGTAGGTTAGTTAACTACATGAAAACTCACCTTTTGAAATCGCACTTCTGGCTGCAGTGCAGACATACCTCTAGCTTAACTTCCAAGCAAATTATATTTATGGCTGACTGAATAATTTACATAGGCACATTTACATACACTCATACATTTTCAATGTCTATATTCAGCACTATATGTCAAAAATGATGCTGCTCAGAACTGCAAAATTGGGTTTTTGCAGTTTTGGGGGAGATATTAATGGATCAGCTAGGACCACCCACCTGTTGAAGGGCATCAGGAGAACATAACACGCCTTAGATCTGTATGGGTGGAGAGAAATATTGCCAAGAAAGACACTGGGATAAGAATCTGTTTTCAATTTAGAAACTAATTGTCTTCCTTCCACAGTGTGGGGTGTAATCATTCAGCTGAAATCCTTAGTCTAGTGGGAGCCAGTCCTACATTTCTGTGTTAAGACTAAACAACTGAAAGAAATGAGCGAACAAATGGACAGCATTTCTGCTGTCCCAGTGTGGCTATGGTACGAAAGCTTTTCCTCTCAGGAGCTTTTATCTAAGAAAGTGTTTCCAAAGCAAATCAGATAAAATATTGTGTGTAAGAATGGTAAAGGCAGCTGAGTTTTCCATTTATGTTCATCTCAGATTCTTGGAGCTCGCTGGGATAAGACTGGATTAATGACTCATTTTTAAGGCTCAATTTTAAAAGCTTGTTGTTAGTCATCTTATAAGATGCATTATTTTCTAAACAGACAGCTGATATAGATGGATAAAAGTCCCTATCCACGCCTGAGCACAGAAGCTAACATACTGATGAATCTCAGCATCACTGCCTCTTGCTAGCCATCTCCTCGCAGCTGCATCTACAGCACCATGAAGACTTACTAACCCAAGTCTCAGAAACAAAGTAGCCATAGCACTGTGCTAAATAGCTGCAGCCAACAGCAGGTCTGGCTAGCAATAACCCTCTTGGGCTAGTTTTTGCAGCTAGGGCAAGCATCACTGCACGGTGCTACATCCAGTGCTGTAGACCTTCTGTTCATGTTACAGCTCAGAGTGGACATGGGAAGCAATGGATAGGCCCACACAGATGAGAAATCATCATTTTTTTTCAGGGCATCCCAGGAAAATGAGGGAGAAGGAGATGCAAAGCAAATCTAACTCCAAGTAGATCAGTACAATATAATTAGAAGCTTCATACCTCACACTAATGCAAAGTAGGTAAGACCATGCCCTCCTGATTTGCTAGAATTTCCCACCTGTTGCAAGAATAAGGGACTTCAAGAACCACAAAGTACACAAAGCACCGAAGAGTCATCCAGAAAGGTAATCTGGGAAAGCCTGGCATGTTTCAAGCTCTGACAGCCACCTCAAGGACAGATTTTCTAAATGAGAGCAAAAAGAGAGTGTGGCAAGTAGTGTCTGGAGATCTAAATCATGTGCCTCGGCCTTCACATTAGCTCTGCAAGAAGTACTGCAAAAGTTACACAAGATAAGAAAGAGCTTTAGGGTCCAAAATACACTGGTCTGCAGAGATATAGCGTCACATATAACACAGAGACGGCTACACAAGAGTGAGATGGTGACACCTGAGTAACAGAGGTTTCAGTCTTGCCTAGGATCCTCATCCAAAGCTCATCAAAGTGAATACAAAGTTTGCTCTTAGTAAGCTTGCTTTATTCTTTCCTTTTTCAAGTAAAAACTTTTCCTTTCCTCCAAACACACCTTCCTTACTGAAGACCAACTATCATTTCTAGTTAAATAGTACAAAGTTCAGTGAGAATCTGCAGGCTCCTCAGTGTCATGCAGGCACCCAGTGAAGGACAGGGGACAGGAAATGAGGCTCATGAAGGAATGCTGACAGCTTAAAGAGTGTAAGAGGAAAAAAGCAACCAGCAGGGCAGGGAGCGTAACAACAAACTCAAGTTCAGCCCTGTGTGTGGTCTACTAAACGGGCCTGTGTAGTGTTCTCTGGGGAGACCCAGCAGTTGTAATTCTTGCTTTCCCCTGCCTCGTAGCCAAACCAAACTCTCAGAATACGTATGTATAGAAAATACTTTATTTTTATTTTCAATGCAGGGATGCCAAGAAGGATTTTACCGCACCAACTCAGGAAAATGTTCTCCTTGCAGCTGCAATGGCAATGCAAACAGATGTCTCGATGGATCTGGAATCTGTGTGGTAAGGAATTTCTATCTTCTCTGCCAGTCTCTCACTGAATGATATGACTTTTTATTTTAATGATAACCAAACCCTTTCATTTATGAGGCTTCACATGAAGGAAATATTTTCGAGAAAAATCCAAGTAACTGTGGCTCTTCTATTAACTCCAATGTTGAATTTCAAAATTCAATTGCAAAAACCTCACAGGAGTTTTTTGCTGAAGGACAATCATAAGCAGAGCCAAGATCAAAATATTAACAAGATTATCCTAACCAAATTTCACTCTCACTCACTGAAATTACCTCTGCAGATTCAAAACATTCAGGTAGCATTTGTGAGGGCTGGAGAAAGGTTTTCTTCTATCAAAATATGAAAATGATTTTGCATTCTCCTGAAGAAATATGTATAAATTCAAACACATTTCATTCTTCCCTTTATGAACATAGTGCTGTATATCATATAAACAATTTACGATGCTGAGTGACCTCTGTAAGTGTATATATATGTCTTATCCATAGTAATTCTACTGCATGGCAGCCTCCTGCTGAGAAGTAACAACATGAGGAGGTAGAAATAATACAGCAAGGAAAGAGCACATGGAACTCTGAGGTAGTATCACAATTTGCCTTGTGCTCATTCTCACTCATTATCAGCTAATACAAAAAGCTGTGGGTTAGTATTAGAAATCAATCACTTGTAGTTCCAGAACAAAATCTAGTGCAGTGAAGCTAAGCCAATTGCTAGTGGGCGATCAGAGCAATAATACGCCAAAATGGATGGAAGTTAATACTTGTGATGTGTCTGAAGCACATGGAAGAGCCAGGCATTTGTGTATTCTTTATAGGCCTATAAAGCAGGAGCAGAGCTCAGAGCTCCTACTTCTGCAACAAATTTATTGTGTTTCTTTTGACAAGTCACATACCTTTGCCCTGAGTTTGTCTCTTCATAAAACAGCCTGCTAATTTCCACATACTTTGTATTACTGCAGCCTACATCAAGTTTGTAGTTATACACATACATAATGCCATATTCCATAGCATATTTCTTACCATTTTTATTCCTATGGGAATAAGACAGCGCAACTGTTCAACTCAAGGGCAATTAGCTGGCATGGCTGTTGCGGTGTGTTTGGGTTTGGTTAGTGTCTATAAAACATCCTGGTTTACTGCTTTGATATTCTTTTAAAGGCCCTACACTGCCAGGCATGCCAAACTTTTCTTATTTCACATGCACATGGCTTTTCTCATGAGACTGTGACAAGAGGAAACTTCTGATGGAAGGCTTAAGAAGAAGAGAGAGAGTTTGGCTAAAGTATGCCTCCGATGACTCTATCGGAGCTTGTCTAGAGCAAAGTATATGAGAGAGGAAGGGGATTATATCCACAGATTTCAAATACAAAAGCAGATTTGTTTCCTGTCTTATAGAAAAAGAAGGCCAATGTCAGGAGTTGAGGACAAAAAAAAGTTACTGACATCGCAGAAAGTAGTCTGAATATATCCATGTATTTCAGATTCTGATATTTATCTGGGACAGTAGACTGTCTGAACTGATCGTTAGTAAAAGACAGAACTGAGATGAACACCAGTTTGTTTCTTGAATTCAAGTAAGCTCCTGCTCAGGCCATTTACTTATGAGTAAGGATGAATAGAGAAAAGACTTAAAGGAAAAAGGAATGAAAGGGAGAGGGAAAGAACACGGTGCAAGGAAATAGCAAAATGAAAGGGTTTACGAAGGCATGATAGCATAAAACAGAATAGAGAAACCCATGGAGACTGCAGTAACAGAGGTTTCCTGGGTACATGGAAAACTCCAAGGAAATTCTGAAGACTAGTGAAATTTGCCTGGGAAAGCCTGGGAGAAGAAATGCCTGGAGAAGTAAAGAAAGATGGAATTTGGATTAGAGCAGGAATAAACAGATTAAATGAAAGAATGGGAGATATTTGGGAAGAGGAGGCTTGAAGGTTAATGATCTGCACAGCATTAGAATCAATGGACAAAGCAGCCCTTCCTTAGAGACCACTTCTCCTGGAAAGCCTGGAGAAGGACAGCAATGGCTCTGGCTAAAAATCCAGTCAGGGCTACATACATACAATGGAATGATATGAAAAAAATATGAAAAAATATGAAAAAAAAAATTTAACCCTGCTAAGAATGATTGAAGACATGATGAAAGTAACAGTAACTCCCTATTCAGCTGGTGGATAATTATTTTTGGTAGTTGAAATAATAACTAAAATATAGGGATTGATTAAATGAACAAGTCTAGGGCAATAGGAAAATGAAAAAGTACATTACTCCAAAAGGGATGAAATATAAGGGTCAGATTCAGTATAATGCTCTAAGATCTTCATGTTATGCAAATCCCCCAAATCAATTTGATGATTGTACTTCCCACAGCATACAAATTAATGAAATTTTCATTGGCCTCTGCCCTGAATTTGAAATCAAATAAAATTAAATCCATATTAATGATGCCTTAGGGTAAAGTAGTCACAGCTTTAATTTCTGCTGACATAAGTATGGGTTAGCATTCTCATTTTAAATCTTCTCTCGGCCTTATTCATAGTGTATAAATCAACCCCACAGGTCTCTAAAAGCTTACAGAATGACACACTCAATGAATCAAAACTCTCATCAGATAACCAGACAGGGGAAATTATTGCATGTACAGCCTTTCTTGCAGAGATGTCCACATAAAACTGGTACAGAGATCAATCACATGATTTTGCAATTAAAACTAAACAGCCACTCCATTTTTCTCCACTTTTTAATGGAGAAAATCACCCAAGTATTAGAAGAAAAGAGAGTAGTCAGCACAGTGTAAACTCCATTTATGATATAATACAATACAACAATATGATACAAGTGTCAAATAATGCTGCATTTCAAAATCGTTAGGTGACTGTGTCATACACCTTGGCGATACATGGAAGACTAATTCTTTGTATCGATTTTAGACTTTGGACTTGTTAATGTAACATTCTCAGGATTAACAAGGAGAAGAAATGGAAGCCATTTGTTGTAGAGCTTTGTTGTAGCTTTTGAATTTGGAAACAAGCATGTATGTGATGTTAAGTGGATTAAATTCTAAAAACTACAAATGGCAGTCTGCAGATGGAGTGATGTGCATTTCTCCTGCATAAAGCCAAAACAGTCAGGTTTTTTAGCCAGTAAGACACAGAGGTATGTGGGAATGTTTGGCCTCTTTCACCACTACCAGGTCTTATCCCATCGAAAACCCACAGCTGAGGTATTTCTTTAGAGTGTCTCTGTTGAGGGCTCAAAATCTGAAAATTCAGACATGACAGTGGGCCTCAACCTGACGCAGCCCCAGAGCAGAACTTCCTGGAGGTCATGTCTGTTAACTCTGAAATGAGTGGGAGATAGAGCTGAAAGAATTTGTCTAAAGCAATGAATTCTTACACCATATGTGGATAGCAGAACGGCCAGGATTTTATCAACTATTTTAAACATTTGATTGCCTTCTCTAGGGAAGGAAGGTCACCTGAGGTGACTAAAAAGTCCTGTGGCACTGATTTCAGAAGCTCAGTAAAATGTATTGGAAGGATGAACAAATAAAGAAATTACAAAGCTGGATATCTAGGTTAGATGGAGATACCACTGTCCTTTCCAGGTTACTACCATTAATGGAGGGTAAATATTACTATGTGGTTAGATCTTCATAAATGCATGGAACCACATAGAGTAGAAAGAACAAGCCTGGAGAGAACACTGCAGCAGGAGAATTTTTATCATCTCACTCCTGGATATTTGATTAATATGTACTACACAGGGTGTCAAAAGACCATTCAAAAAAAAGAAGGAAAAAAAAAACTTTGGTGGAAAAGGAAAGACCAAAGGGTCACAACGGTAATATGATAAATTTGCTGGAATCCTTTCCAGCCTTTTATGGAAGTTTTAAGAATACTGCATATTGTCATGTAAGAAGTGATTTGTTTTTAAGCGTTTGGGTTTACAGCTGAGTGGAAAGGTTGGAATGGATTTGGCAGTCATGCCTGAGAGGATAGTATGTTCCACATGATTGCCAAGGCAGGTCTGGAAAACTGCCCGTGGATCTACAACCATCCACAAGCAGAAAGCAGCAGGGATCTAGCAAAATTCTCTTGTTTATTAGATACCTGGGGCTTCAAGATGGGCCTTGCAGCTCATAAACCACTGTTTCTTCCTACAAAGATGGACTACATCAGTCTACAATGTGGGTGACTGTGATGATCTATGCTTGGAAAGGCAACCAGAGCTATCAGTCTGCTGCTGATACACAGCCATCCTCCAGAATATTTTGGCATGCAGTAGTTGTCAAGAATGTTAGCGTTAATAGCCTCAGTGCCCCAGATGTAGCTATTTCCTTCCCTGTTAGGTGTGTTTTTCACCTTAGTATTTGTTGTCCTACTTTTCTACTAAAAACGCATCCTGGGACCTCAAGAAGAGATTGTTTTCTTTCCTTTCCCCATGTTGCCTGTAGCGCAGACATGCAGGAAGTTGAGCTACAACTGCAAGGGCTGCCCCTGCTCCCTTGCCTGCTCTCAGCAGCACCTCCTGCATGGGGCCAGGACAAGTCACAAGATGGGAAAGGGCAGGGCCAGGTGTCCTGTCTGCAGTACTGACCAGCTTTCACTTCATTTGCTAATGCAAGTCCTACAAACTGCTGATTTGACATTCAGGGGTAACCTGACCCCAGCTGGATCAGGAGCTGATCCAGTCACTGTTCTCATTGTTTTAGGTTGTCAGTTTGATTTACCTCAGTAAAAATTGTACAACATTTAATGATCTTTTTAGAGCCTCATCTCCTTCTTCCATAAGAACTTCTAAAAGCTACTGCACCTCAGTCCTAGTGGCTGGAGAGAAGAGGTTTGAAGGCAGGTTCACCAGGCTGAAAGTTGAAAAAAAAAAGCAAATCTCATGACTTTCAAGTAATTCTGCTGGAGTATTTATTTTAGAATTGTTATTTGGGGATAGGCACATGAATTCAGGCACTGCAGAATGGGCAATACTGACCGGTTCTGTAACCTCAGATAAGAGAGCATATCATAGATTTGGGGAAGTCTGAGTCTATGTTCAAGTTCATCACTACTGGCTCAGCAATAAATACAGCCGACTACACAGAAATGCAAAACATTTGCACCATTCCAGCTATACAGTTTATTTGTTCTTATGTCATCTTTCTGCATAACCAATTGCTACAAGACTGCCTCTCATCAAACAAAAAAAAAATGAGAGATTAAAAAAAATTCTGTCTTTTGGTAGCAAAGACAATTTTCAACTGCAAAGTAATGACCATAAATCCTAACAGTTGTTTGAGGACACTTCCAGATTTTACAGATAATATTGCAGACTGTGCAATTTTGTTTGGTTGTCTTTTGGTTTTTTTTTTTTTGTTAACTTTATTAAGCTCACTGAAAGCACAGCTGAGTATTAACTTCTGTGCTCTAGAGAGTCTCCATGCCATCCTGTGCTAGATGGGTAACACAAGTACTTCCACTCTGTGAAAGGTCCTGTCTTTCTCCTAAAGGATACACAGAAAACTGGCCTGCTATCCTAACCTAGCAGGCACTTAAGCGTCAGTCATGCAGTGAAATAATCTCCTTCAAGTGCCTACTTACGGCAATTAGTGAAGCTGGTGCCTTTGCAGGCCATTAGAAGGAGCTCTCCTCACTTATGTTGAGGTATCTAAGGAGGATGGGCAGATTCCCACCCCTTTGACTTTTAGCAATATTTATGGGGAAAAAAAAAAGAGATGTTGTATTTGCAGGGAAGGTTGTTTGAGTACCACTGCCTGAAGAGGATTAAGAGATTGTCATTATTATTTGTGCTTAAGCATATTTACAGAGCAGAGGAGCATATTTACCGCTGTACTTCCCAAGCAAATACGTGGCGCTCAGCTCTCATGCCCATTGCCACATCCCCTCCTGTAGCACAAGGAGACCTACACAGAAGTGCTTACCCTGACTGATGATACTGCATTAGATCAGAGTAGTTAGACTAACTAAGGCATTTTCTAAAGTAGGAGAATGCACCCCAGCCACTCTGCCATCCGACAAGCTGTGCTGATGTAATGAGGATGAATGATTACATACTACATCCTTGTTTAGAAGCCTTTAGAAACCAGGCTGCTATTACACGAGATTACTTCCCCTGAAGTATCCATGAATAAGGGACACTTCTGCCTTGGACATTGTTTAGTGAAAATAAAGGTTATATTAACATGGGTATACGGAAAGAGTTTAGCTTCTAGTTTTAACTTACTATAATTTAAAACACCGTTCACTTTTTTTTAAAAAAAAGTACATTATCAAGCCCAGTTGCCATACCACAACTGCACAGCTGTTGAGTGTCTGTGTTTCATGAACTGTACCATGTCTCACTTTGTTGTCTGCAAAGGCAAGCAGCAGTTTTCTACTAGTTTCAGTGCTTGCTGTCCTAAGAGACACACCACTGTCACTTTGGCAGAATTTTTATTTCACTGTTCCACAAGTGAGCAAAACAAAATATAGCAACAAAAATTGTCTACTGGGTTTCTGTGTTTGAAAAAAGTAGACACAGATATTAGCAAACATATTTCAACAATTTTGTGAATACATTTGAATGAACCACTGAGACAGGAAAGGCTGTGAACAGACACGGTTGGACTTGTGCTACCAACTGTACTTGATGGCTTTTGTACTAAAATGTGTATGAATGCTGAGAGCAAGGGTACCCCTTTATTTGTAACTCTTGCAGCAAAGGATTTCTTTAAAATTCATCTTCACACAAATGCTGAAAACGGAATTCCATTTTTTTTTCTCATTATTATTTCTCTATCAAGACTGACTAGTTCAGAACCAGAACTTTTTTCTCAAACCACCATATCAGGGCCACTTGGGTCTCAGAATCACTTAAGAGCTGCAGTGTCCTCCCTGTCTTTACAGGTGACTCATAGGCTTATCATAGTCAGAATTTTGTTGGAGATCCAAGCTAATGAGACATAATATATACAGCCATTGCCATTACTAGAAAAAGTATGATTCAAAGTACCTACAAGAGCCCTGATTAATTAAATAAGATAAAGCCACTCTTACATAATCACTAACTTTTATAGAGAAAAACTACAAAGATGCTTCCTTCAGATACTGGGCTAGTGGGGTCTTTGGGGTAAGAGAGCCACTTAGAACTTCCCTTCGGTTTAGAAAAATACTACAGATACATCAGCTCCGCTGCTACCCCGCTGTGATCCTCACAATAGGAATATTAGCCTTGGAAACCAGTAGTGGATAATACCCATGTGTTGTTAGGGCAAGAAAGGTGAAATAAATTGCCTGAGACAAAAAGATGCGTACAACAAAGGCCACAACTGAATGTAGACCACGTGAAGCCTGCTCATGCTTTACGTACAAGGTTGGCCTTTCTTTTTGCGCTCTCACTGCCAGTGCTGTCATATCTCTCTTTCAGTACATTCAGAACACATTTTCATTAAATAATGACAAATGAAACGTATTTCTAAAATTGCACAAGCCTTCAACACTTGTGCCTTATATTCTGTGCTTCAGCAGCAGTGTTGTTTGTGTGCTCTTGCAAGACCCTTCAGAGTTTCTCTGCTATTCCTTCTCCTCCACCTAGCCAAGTTTTTTGTCTTCTTTCGTTTTAGAGCTTTTTACTTAAAAGAACCTTCTATTACGTGCATACTAAGTACTCTCTTGTCTATGACAAGCTTTATTGTGAAAAAGCTTCTGGGGAATGTTTAACCCTGCACCTATTGGCATCTAATCCATTTAAAGACTCATGGAGATAAATATTTTCTGTGTTGATTTTCCTTGTCATTCTACCTGCTGTAGAGCTCTCTAGTCAAATAACATTTGTTCTGTAGAAATAATTAATTTTGGTGCAGTAGCATACTCTTCCATATGGTAATAAAACAGGCAACAACACAAGCAAAGTGTCCTACAATAAAAAAGAGTCTGAACTAAATGAATCAGTCCTAATAGAGAGCTTTAATAGGATTCAAATTAGAAAGACTGCTTAAAAGACAAACAGACTCAAAGCTGGGAGAAATGGCTGATGTGCCAGATGGTTGTGCTGCCATTCAGAGGAGCTCCAGCCCCTGGAGTCAGAGAGGAACCTCTTGAAGTTCAGTCAAGGCAAGTGCCAAGAAGTCCTGCGTCAGGCAGGAACAACCCTCGGTACCAGCATAGGGAGCTGAACAACTGCAAGGTTGTTTGGCAGAGGAAGAAGTGGAAGTCTTGGCGGACAGCAGGTTGGACATTGCCACAAGGATGATTAGGGGCCTGGAGCATCTCTCATATGAGCAGAAGCTGAGAGAGTCGGGATTGTTTATCCCAAAGCAGAGAAGGCTTAAGGGGGTGGGGAGGAGGGGACATGCCATGAAGGGAAGAGAAAGTCCGTTTCCAACCCATCTGGTTTGGCTTGTTTGAAAACTAATTAATAAACTAAGCTCTCCTACCCTGGATCTGGTGCTACTGAGAGAAGAGTGCCATTTGCTCTGACCACAGTGCAACTTGCTGCTGGCAGGCGCTGGGGAAGCTCCCTCTCCAAGCACTCCCAATGTGCCTGAAATCGGACACACAGCTTCCCTGCTATTCCAGAGACTGCCAGCTGCTAACAACAAAGTGATTTCTGTGATGGGATTAAATGATTACTAGAGAATATGCTGAGGCACCCAGGTCATTTCCTAGCACCTATGCCAACTCTGAACATAGGAGTAAAAGATGTGCCCAGCATGGCCTGACAAAAGAACTCTGCAGCCTAATATTCATTCTCCAGTGGTGGCAACAGGACGTGCTATTTGGCAACAGCACCTGCACCTGCATAGTTTTGCAGTCTATTTGTTTTATGCTCCGTGAGCAACCACAATTGTTGTATGAAGGAATGTTAAAGGTTAAATATCTGCTGATGCCTTTGGTACCCACTTATGGACCCATTGGCCATGAATTTCTCTTGCAAGTCTCTCTTTGAAACTGCAAATACTGTCATCTCTCAACCGCCTTTCAACAAGTTGAAGAACTTCTCTGCCTTCTCTGTAAAGAGCTTATCTTTTAAGGCCAGTTTGAAAAAGACACCTCCTAGGAAGTGCTCCTTGGTTTTGTGCTGCTCAACCTGAATGAACAACTGTTCTCCATTCGTATTTGCCACCTTTGTGACTCTACACACTTGGCTCACATATTCTGTCAGCCTGTCGATCTCTCAGTTGAACATCCCTTGCCTTTTTGTCTCTATTTGTAAGGTGAATACTGAGCAACACCAGCCTCAGCACAAAACCTAGGTGATTCCACTAGTGATTCTTCTCCATTTTTATCCTACCCTTTGCTATCCAGCCTTTATCAGCTTTCAATTCGTAATAGAGACTTTCTTTCAGTTGTCTGACAACTTGTTTGTTTGTTTGTTTGTTTTTAATCTACATATGCTATGTTCACTGAATCCTCTTGAATATTTGATTATTTGCGTCCTCATAGATCAGGTTAATGAAATAGAAATCCCAGACTCAGGCAACACTTATTCATGTACTCAGAATTCTTGTTCTTTATTAGAGACGATGTCATCCTGCTAGGGATGGGAATCACATTGATGAGCCCATAGCACCCATAATTAGGTAATTAGGCTTGTAGGTCTGAAGTTGGAAAAAAAATGAGTACACACAGCAAATACACACCACACAGAGTAGCCAGGGAGGTGGCCACTTGCTGCCTCAAGCCTTTCATAGGTATTTGCATCTGTATCGTGTCAGTACAAAGGAGTGTAAAAGTGGAGAATTCTGATCCAGGGACA
Source organism: Tinamus guttatus (assembly GCF_059628265.1). Lineage (NCBI taxonomy): Eukaryota > Metazoa > Chordata > Aves > Tinamiformes > Tinamidae > Tinamus > Tinamus guttatus. The sequence goes on along the minus strand of NW_028288544.1, from coordinate 1,778,469 downwards.
TTGCAAAAGTAATTGCAGAGCTGCAAGAAAGAAAAGCCCTTCTACACCTTTTCTGCTATTTGAAAAGTAACTCTACAGGACAGCCAGAATTTGGGCTCTGTTTTTTTTGTTTTGTTTTGTTTTTGTTTTTCTGATGACAACCTCTGGGTATTTTGTTTAGGTGGAAAAAGAGGCTGGTGTCTTTTTGTTGCTCTCCGTGCATTCAACAGCCATTATCCACAGCCTTGCCATGTCCATAGGAGAAAACCCACATAACCTGTTGCATCTCAGTGTGGCCACTTCTAAAAAGAATGACATAGCAACACTTATTTCAGCTTGCAGAACTTCTGAATTCAATTTAGAATTGCTTACAGTGAAGCAGAAGGCATTATGTGAGAGGCACATTTTTGTACCCAGCATCATTAAATATTTCAGAACAAATATTCAGTATGAATTATCATAGCTTGACTGATTTCCATGGAACCCTGGCAATATAAAGTAGTGGTTGATTTGACTCTGCATGAGTAATCGTATTTCCTTGGAAAGAGCAAACGGAGATGAAATTTGTTTATTAAGTTTTTGTGCAGTTTTGTGCAAGGTTTTGTGCAGTTGCTCTGTGTTTCACAGAAAGACCACTGAAAATGCAATTTTGCATAAAAAAGATGTATCAGGTTCCTGCCTCTTGCATCCATTGAACAGACATCCTCTAAGCCTTAGAACAAGGTATTGTGTTAAAACATTCCTTAAGGCTGTAACACATTTCATCTCAGAAGAAAAACATCAGAGCCACAGATGCATTAGGCACTGTTTGCCTGCAGATTTCTTTATGTTCATTTCCAGTCATCAAGTCCAAGGAGTAGCTTCACAGAAACCTGTACCTAGACACAGGTTTGTTGATAGCATTCACCAGCAGCTACTCTTCCTTGTATTTGGTTCATGCCCCCTGCACATGCAACATGGAATAGAGCTGAGTGCTGCACCCAAATGCTCATGACAGCATCAACAGGCAGTGCTGCTTGTGCTGCAGCACCCAGCACACGCACATGCCTGTTTTGCCCTGGGCTGCACCTTGCCAATACTTGCTGGCTATCGAGTGTAATCATTCAAAGCATTTTTATTTGTAGCAGTGCTGCTTACGAGCAGCTTCATCTGTCTGTTTGGCTTCATCTGTCAATGCCTCGAAGGGTTGATGTCTGGCACCAGGCCTTATTCTGCTTGGCTAGGTCTTCCAGCAAATGATTTCTTCTCCGAGTTAAGCAGCGACTTCATTTAACGATCCTCTCTCTTTTACCTGAAGGACTGCCAGAGGAACACGACAGGACAGCACTGCGAGCAATGCCCGGACGGCTTCATCGGGGACGTGGCCAGAGGAACGCCCACGTCCTGCCAGCCGTGCCCCTGCCCTCTGCCAGCCGTGGCCAAGTATGTGAAGAGCCTCTGCTTTCCTTTGATTTGTCCTCATTTTGGTGCTTTACCAGAGGGGTCATTGTGCCCTGCTCTGGGATGCAGGAGATAGCAGTCCAGCTAATTTTCCCAGCAAAGAAAACCAAGAGCACTGCCAGCTGCTGACATTTATAACCACAGGAAAGCAGCACTTCATTTAGAAGGTGTAAAATATCTGTAAGCACTCATATCAACTCTTGCCAAGAGGGAGGAGGAAATACTTGAACAACTTCACATTCCCCTTCTTCCACATGGGAGACTGTTTGACTATCTAGTTATTTTAAAGAATCCCTACAGGATAAATCCACTTAGACAGCAGCATCAGGGAGGTATGTGGTTGAGACAGACAGAAAGATGGATCAGTGGCCTCTGGAGCATAAAATCCACCAGGAAAAAACATTGCTTGACAGACTCCTGAGCAATCAGTGGCTGGAACTGGTTAATAAAAGCACAATTAAAAGGAAAGGGCGAGGACACTGCGACAGGAACAGTGCCACTTCAGCTGATGCACAGCTGCCTTTGGGTCAGAAATTGTGAAGCCTGTCAGGGAACAGGGACGGAGCCAAAGAGCTCCAGCTGTTATCCACCTTATGCTTCCAGAGGAGACAAATAACTGCAAACAGGGACTAGTGGAAACCTTTAGTGGTACATCAGTAATGCAACTGAAATAAAAAATCAGCCTGCTCTTATTTGAGGTCCATACTCCATCAGAGTGGCAGCTCTGCAAATCCCACTGAATGCACAGAGGAAATGCTAGTAAATACTCCCCAGTGGGTTTCAGATGTACTTTTTAGGAAGCTATCTACTTCCCTTATGTTGTTTCCCATTCTAATTTCAGCTGGGTTTCTCAAAAGGGAAGCTTTCTCCCTTGTGTTCAAGGATTATAGTGTTTGTTTGCAGTTGCTATAGCACACAGCTTTAAGGTGGGACGACCTGCATTTTGCTCAGCTGTTTGGTGGCACAGGCTCAAAATGGCAACTGAGCAAAGCCCTTCCTGCCAGACTCCCCCCGATCACCTCTAGGCATTTGCAGAGAGCTGCAGGCACGTGAGGAAGGCAGTTACCACTGAAAAACAGCAGCTTTGACGGTATTAGAGAGAAAATCCTCAAGAGAGAACCTGTTTTTGTTTTTGTATAAAACGCTTAAGAGTGACTGCACAGACAAAGCATACTGCTTCTTTCAGTTTTCATATGGGAAGTAATGCCAGAAAAAGTGTAGCAGAAATCTAATTGTTGGAAGCGTTGCAGTTGCTTAGCAAAAGAAAGCGGGGTTTTTGTTGTTCCTGTTTTGGCTTTTTTTTTTTAATCTTGTGAGAACAGAGCAGTCTCTTGACTTGCAAGGAACAGGCCTCTCTGTCAGGAAAAGGGGACTGCAATCCCGTGAGGCAGCACTGCCTGAGACCCAGTCCGGATGGAGCAGGGCAAGCTCAGCAAACATCCGGCCTGCCCTTCCTACCAAGCAGTTGGGCTGCGCAGGGCTGTATTCAGCCCACCTCGTGTCCCACCGTAGAGGGCACCCGGCTTTGCGGCGATGCTCCCCCAAAACGGGGAGCCAACCAGCCCACCAGCCCGGCTCAGCGCTAGGTGCTTCTGACGTCGTGAGATCCATAGGCACCAAAGCTATGGACTCTCTGACAGTACTGTGGGGGATTAAAGCACAGGCCAAGGAGCTCTCCCTGCTTTAGCTCATGCTGCTAGGGGCGTACTCTCCCGTTTCAACCACTAGAGATAAGGAATCCCCAAACCTGAAAGGAGAGCAATATGGAATCAGGAAGGGAGAACAAACTTGGCAAAGAGCCTTTATGCAGATGCTTACACCTTAGGAGCAATGTGTCACTTCTATAAAATCATCTCATGTAAAGATACTGTTCAATTATATAGGCTTTCCCCTTGTATTCAAGTCCTGATGGCAATATCCCAATTTCTTTTATATCCCTATATAAATCATGCGCAGAAATTGTCTGTACAGCTCGTTGTATGAGAGAGAGACCTAACCACACAATAGCCTTCAGCTGGAGCTGGAACACAATAAATAATAATGATTGAGCAACGTTAAGCCTTTTATAATTAAATTCAAAGAACAAACATCCGCTCTTATGTTTTTTATTATTCCTCCATTATTCCTAGTCAATTTATACTACAGCAAAACAGTAACTCTGTCAGAAAGCAGCAAAGCACTAAACGCCTTAAATATGGTGCATGCAAAGCATGTTGCTTTGCAATCTGCTTTAAATTGGAAATAGATAGTGAATCCATAACAGTTAGACAAACTGACCAAATCTGAAAGCTGACAGAATCATCAGATATATATTTGTCCTTGGGAATCAACAGTTTGCCTCTCGATTTTTTCTGGCCAAAGTAGCTTCATATTTGCTATCCTGGGAACATAATCCACATGAAGCATAATGTCATCCCTTTGGAATAAAAAAGGGATTGCTTCAGATTCCAGCAGATGTTACTGCTTTTTAAACCTGAGGGAATTTTATAAACTTTTTTTTTCTCTAAAAGACCACGAAGATATAAAAATTCAGGAAGGCTTTAGTCTTATTTCATAACTTAAATCCACAATGTGGTTTGTTCAACTATGTGAAGGAATTAGCCTCAATAAAAGAAGAAGAAGGCTGCCAAACTCTTATGAATTTCTAGATATGCTCTCATAAAAGCTTTGACTGAAGTTAATTTCTGTACTGTGTGAGAAGAACATCATTCTGTGTTCTTTCGGGCCGTATGAAATGTTTTGAGACAACACAGACTTCTATTTATTTGACCCTAGCTGCCCCGCCAGCTGAGAGATGCCGGTGGGAACTGAAGCCTTGCAGGAATTCCTGTCACCTTTTAATGCTGCTCATTCCTGGAACACTGTGTGGATCATGCTCTTTCCCATCAGTCTGCGCATTTTGTACTTCTGCGCAAAAGGGATGCAATCTGGCCACAGCTGCCCAGCACATTCTGCTGTAAAACTGTAACAGAAGATGTGCAAGAAGAGAAAAAAAGGCAATCAGTGGCTTTTTCACTGCTGGTTCTCAAGGGGCAGGAAGTCCTTCAAGAAGGACTAATACCAGCTGATACCAGTCAGGATCAGGTTACCGGTGGGACCAAAGATCTGCATTTTAACAGCCGGCAACTGCTACTGCTCACTATTTTAAGTGCATCCCAATGTATCTTGGGATCTAATTGAAAACATCTTTAAGACTGTATGATATTGTACTGTAAATTTATGTAAATCACATAGATTACTATATGTGAAGTTTATAGGATTTTGCACTACCCAAATCAAGCTGCTGCAGTTCCTTGTGTTCTGTATATAGCAGTTTCTTATGTTTTCTGGGATTAACCAGCCCAGTGAGAGTGGTTAAAGAAGTGATAGTTAGAATTGCTCCAGTGAATGGAGTGTCCCTACCATGGGTGACGCTAGGATCACTAATGGGCGCGCTGGTCTCCAAACAGGCCCAGGCTCCTGGCAGCTTATGCAGAGAGAGACCCCACTTAAATTGGCATAACTGAGTTCCGGTTACACCACTCCCTACCTCTGCATCAGCTCTAAGGAAAAGTGACGATTGCATAGGAAGCAGCTGTGCCCATCCCAGGGTCTAAATTCTAGAAGTGCTCAATGCACTGTGTTTCATAAACAATGCTTTTTCCCTCAGATTAAAGACAGGAAGCAGTTAGATCCACATGCCATTTATCCCAAGTTCGTTATCTAAAATATATCTATGAAAGCCTGCGAGTGTGTCTGATCTACACTGCAAGATAGGGATCTGCATGTATCGAGGGCTCAGATATCTCCATAGCGCGTCATGGTGCTTTCTGCACTAATTAAAAGGTCAGACACAGGTTACGAAGCGGAGAACAGAGAGAACTTAGGAACCTAAGTGATGCCAGCAAAAGAACATTCAGCAATGGGTAACCAAGAGCTAAAGCCCACATGGACAGCAAATGTTCATAATGTAACAGATACTCCCAAGTGTTTGCCATTGCTCACTGCCTATTCTGATAAAATTCCAGTTTTGCAGTGTCCTGCTACAGAAAAAGTGGAAGTGTACGCTGTGTCTGCAAGGAAAACTACGCAGGACCCAACTGTGAAAGGTAAGAAACTAAAAGGAGGACTTAACCGGTGAACAGTACTAAAGTTCAGAAGCGTTCAAGGGAGCTTTCCCATACTGAGGAAAAATCTTGTACAGGTTATGTACATTCATTAGGTTGAATCTTGACTGTTTAAGGATCTCACTCAATTCCTACAAAAGAGCAGCAAAATTGCTGTAGAGACAGAACTGAGCAAGATGGACATTTACATCTGATGTATTTCGATCCAGTTCTCGCACTTCTTGTACCTTCATGTAGTTATCTTCTTAAAATGAGTACAATTTTCAGTGAAATACAAAATACAAATTGGAAACAGCTGCTGAAGTGAAAAATCACCAGCACACAGATGCCTCTTGCAATTTCCCACTCTAAAAACATAACAGGGTCTGACCAATTAGATGTTTCAGAAGCCAGAGAGAAAAAAAATGAATTATGTGCTCAAATTCTTAATGATCAGATACAACCTCACAGATGTACCTCACAGACACAATTCAATCAAGTCAACAAAGCAACTGTGGGTCAGTTTTGCTTTTCAATTCACTCTGATGCCCATAAGCAATTTCCACCAAAAAAAAGTTCTAAATTACAAAGTACACAAATAAACGCAGCTACATAGTAGAAATTTAGCTTACTATCCTCTCTTTTAAAGGGACTTACTCTCTGTGAATGCACATGAAGGACATTTCACTGGGTGCCAGAGGCCTGATGCTAATTCAGAATTTCTCCTTGGGCAGTGAGTAAGTTCAAAGAGCCCTAACACAGACTGAGGGATGCAGAAGGGCTCAGTCTACTGGCGTCCTCAGCACCCATTTTAGTATTCCTTCAAGACCGTAAAGCACACAGTCTGTGAAAGAACTGTTTGCTTCATTAATGGGCAAGCCTTGAATTTAGCTGACAACATAACTACCAGAGAAGGGGAGAGTCACCCTCACGATGCAAAAGAGAAACCAGTGTGAAAAAAACGTGAGAAGAAAACAGAAAGAATGAAGGCTTTTGCCCTCAAAAATGGCTCAAAACATCAGCATTTTAGCTCTGTGTTATCAATACGGTGCAATACTGAAAGTCCTACACAGCATGCACAAAAACAGGGGAAAAAAAAGGGGGCTTATTTCCAATCCTTTGTTTGTATTTTCATTCTTGTTTACAAGAAATGTCAAATTCATGTCAAATTCTGTGTATGTACACAGAAGAAAATGCAGACAATTAAAAGGTCAGTGAAGCTCCTTAATGGTTATGAAAATGCCATCCTTGGCTACGAGCAAATCAAATCCTACAAAGTGAGTAGCAGATTATAACAGCAGAGGAGAACAATACAGCTTTGTTTCCTAACAGTCACTAACCAGCCTTACACAGTGTGTCTGTCTCAAAAAGGTAAAGCTCAGCAGATGGGTTAGAAAAAGCTACAGAATTAAATCCGCTTGTCTGGGTCAGTAGGTTAAGTCCTTGACTGACAGGTTAAGTGGTGAGCGATAACAAATGAGACTGTCCTCCTGGTGGGCTCCTGGTCTTACTCCCATCTACAGCAGAAATGATGCGAGTGGTTTCAAGGACTCGTGAGGAACGCGCTGCTGCCCCCTCCCCGCTTACCCAGGCCGCTGCTGGCGCCGCTGATGCGCTGAGGGCAGAAATGCCCGGCCTCCTCCTCCGCAGTGCCCAGTGCTGGCAAGGAGGGACGTTGCCCCCATCCATCTCGCAACCCCACGGCGCCTTGGGTCTGCAGATGGCATCATGGCCATGTCCTGCTTAAACTCATTTGCCTGTAGGCAACCTAGCAAAGGGAGAGGAAGGCCACAGGTAGGCCTTGGAGCCCTCCTTGCCCCCACACTGTCCCCCAGCCCCTCTCCACCAGCTCTTTGAGGCTGCCAGTGGCAGGCAGTGCACTACGGGACCCCACCACGGGCAGGCCCAGAAGGCTCCACAACCCCTGGCAATCGTGTAGGAAGTTTCCTTGGGCTGCTCTGGAGAGTTGGCACAAACCTATCTGCTTTCTTTTAAGTCTGCCAGCAAAGAAAGTTGTAAAATCATGGAGGCCTTTCCTAGGAACTGGCTCCCAACCGAAAACACAAAATCGTTTTGTCCCTTGGCTCCAACAAGGAGGCATTAGGGTGGTGCCAGATGAAATCCAGGTTTTATTAATGGCCAAAAGATAACTGAACAAATGGCACTTTAGCCTCCAAAATGAGCACAGGAAAAGAGCTCTCTTCAGCATTGGTGGTAAAGGGGAAGTAGATTTCTTACTCACCAGTAATTACAGGAAGCAAACACGGCTGTGAAATGAAACAAAGATATCTTAGCAGCTTTATTATTTCCACAATACTGAAAAATAGCGTGGGAGAGGAAATATTCTCTGTTAGCAACAAAGAGCCATTTATTGATATAAGGATGGAAAAGCCATTACCGGAGGCTCTGCTTTATTGGACCACAAAGCGCAGAGATGGAGGGGTTTATTTCCATCCATCTGTCTTCGCTCCTCTCGCTCAGCATCTGCTCTCAAAGAGGCGAAGAACAGTCCTAACCCATGAGATGTACTAAGTGGTAAAGGAAAAAGGGAAGGGAAGATGACACTTTTATTTTCAGCTGTAAAGGTTTCTATTTGTTTTAGACAGCTGCTTCAGATGATGAGATATGGCTAATGAAAGTGACTCAGATGATCGTATGGAACAGCACTTATTTCCAGGCCCAGATAAATATCTGTGAGGATGTGAGCACTGTCCACTACACCTCTAGCAAGCAAACAGAAAGGCAGCTTTCGGAAAAAGAAAAAAAGAAAAAATGTTCTTATGAGAGAGTGTATACTGTGGGCATGACGAGAATAATAACCAGTCATTGGTGCGCAGTGGTTGAAAGCAAGGTCTAATTAGAGGTAGGCAGAACACAGTTATCACCTCAACATTGTTCAGTGGCCTCTGTGACATGAATTGGTGGCCACAAGAGATGGACAATCATTGGGAAAAAATCTTAAAAGGATGAGACATTTTGAAAGCTGAAAATAAATCAAATGCTTAGACAGATCTTTTTAAATCATGGAGTTCTCTTTTTCTTTTGCCAGACTCCATAAACTACTGAAATTTTGAAAATTAGAAAAATATGACTATCTCATATAGGCTCTGAAGTATTATAGAATTATAGTAAGCCTTTGGAGCATTTGCATTAGTCTCTGCTCTAACCCCCATGTAAATGGGGAGTGACTCCACCAAAGTCAGTTAAATCACACTCTTTATGCTCACTGCTGTACTCACATCTTCAAAGGATGCAGAAAACTCTAGATCAAACTTTTATTCTTTACATCTGGGTCACTCAAATGATAAGATCTGCACCAGAGATTCAGACAGTGATGCAAAGAGACAAGTAAAGTTTTTGTCATTGGCAAAGGCAATAACTGAGGCAGCCAAGTGGTTTATATTAAGATGCTTACAATTTTATATGTGCTTTTACTGTGGGGTTCAGGCCTGGAACATGAACAAAGCAAAGCTGAGGAAATTACTTTCTTTATTAAAAAAAAAAAAAGAAAAAAACCTTCAGCAAACGTAGAAAGAGATCAAGATGGGAAGTTCTTATCAGGTCTTCTACATTTTTATCATTCAGACATATCAGAACCTGGATTTGACTATGTTCATATTTCAGGAGACACCAGACTCCCCAGCTCAAGTCGCCAGCCAGAAACTCAGGAAAATTAAACAAAAGAGCCTGAGAGCTCAGCCCCGCTGCCACAGACGGCAGCGCAGGGAGCATCTCCCGCCAGCTCGGTCCCCTCTGCTCGCGCTCCCGCGAGCTGCCCAGGCCGGCTCTGTGCCAGCCCCGCTCCCACTCCGGCCAAGTCCCTCCTGGCTATCAGCCAGGGTAAAGTCCGCGCAGTGTAAGCAAGGCCTCCCGCAACGGAGTGCCTAGCCTTTCTTTCCAAAGGCTGTTGTTCCAAGTCTCTTTGCTCTTGTCTTAGTGTAGGGTCACTGTCTGCCCAGGAGCATCAGATACAGCTGGTTTGTCTAGACTTTCAAAAATCACTGCACTTCAGCATTTCTTCCAGCAAATTTTCAACAGAAACACTTCCCAGAAGTGATAAAACATGAAAAGCAAACTGGGCTCATTTCAGGCCTTTCATGTGGTGCTTGTTTCTCCTACCAGAAACCAGAAGAAATCCTTCCCTTCTGGCCTTGTGGCTGCTCTTAGTCTTTTGGCCTCAGCCATCAGGCTATCATAGATCATATCTGAAAAATGGTGATGTAAAAGAGAGGTTGTTTCAGTCTCTGTTTTGTTTTGCAAAAAATGGAAACTATCTCATGTCTCATCACAGAAATATTTACACAGATCCCTTTTGGTCAGAACTTTGTTATGTGCATTATAATGAAAATGGAGCCTGCACTTCCGCTCAGTTTCCACATCATGAAATGCAGTTTCTTTCTCACATTTCCTATATAACACAATATAGCTGGTGAGATCCAAAGCTGATAGAGACCAAAATAAACACTGAAATTGCCAAGCCCATTCTGTCATGCAGTTTAAAACAATGGGCAACAAATCATTTCATCACTAAAGATATAAATTTAAAAAACATTGATGTGATTGAGATACCAGGAGTGTTCAAGAAGGAGAAATAAATAACTATACAGAACAAGACTAGTCCACAAACAGCCTCTACAGGATTACAGTTCCTCATTTGTCTTCTCTCCCTTAGGAGTTGCAGACAGCCATCAATTCACGATGACGTACATAAGGGCAGAGAAATAATGGTACCGCAGATGGGAATGTCGTGTGAGTCACCGGGGCCTGCTTTGCTTTTCCCTCCAGGTGCGCCCCGGGCTACTATGGAAACCCCTTGCTAATTGGAAGCACTTGTAAGAAATGCGACTGCAGCGGCAACTCGGACCCCAACCTGATTTTTGAAGACTGCGATGAGGTGACCGGCCAGTGCCGCAGCTGCCTGCGCAACACCACGGGCTTCAAGTGCGAACGATGCGCGCCGGGCTACTACGGAGATGCCAGAGTCGCTAAAAACTGCACGGGTACTGCCTGTATTTTTGGTATAGCGCATCACAGCACATGCACTACCCAGGAGAGATGCTAAGATGGGCCATCAGGAGGACTCCTGCAGCACTAGGAATTGCAGCACTCCCATGGCTCCCTACCACCTCCCTGGCAGGATCATTTAGATGCCCAAATGGCTGAATCTTTTCCTGGCACTTTCTCCCTTTTTCTGTTGCCTGTGAGGAAGTCTTGGACTCCAAACCCCAACATCTCAATTAGACACCTAGGCAGGATGAATGTAGACATTGCCGTGTCCTGTATCTTGTTTTAAGTGATTGCTGCCTACGGACAGTAATCCCAAATGCCAGCACACCATGTCTAGGGACACAGACAAGCTGAAAAGGCAAAAACTGCAGGGACTGGTATGCCCAAAACTCAGCCCTTGCCTGGTTTGGGGCCCCAACACAGGCCTACATCACACGGGAGATCTGCACCCAACAGTTCAACTCAGCCACAGCAGTGGTGCCATGGCCATGTACAATAGCAGAACTTCAAACAGCAGTTTGGCCAGAAGTCTGAGTATCATAGAACGTTTTAAGTGTCTAAGAGAATTACACAAAACTCACATTTGGAAGGCATTTCCAAATGCAGGGTATCTAAACTTAAGTCACACTTTAATTACCTCCAAATAGTAGAGTATATTGCCCTGCTTGATGATGGGGTTGAACTAGATGATCTCCAGAGGTCCCTTCCTGGCCATTCATTCTGTGACAGTTTTGGTTTATGCCCCTAAGGCATTGCAGGAATTAGAGGCAGAAAGATTATTTAAACGGAAACTTGCCTGCACCCAGCAGAATATCCATGATAGCCAAAAAACACCCTTGGCATTTTGGAACAACTGGAAACTCCAATTTAGGAAAAGATTGATTCTGAAATAAGACAAATATCTTCTTTAAAATATAAAAATGCAAAAAAAAATACTGTGAGAAACAGAAGGTTTGTGTATATGACTTATGTAAAGCACCTCATAGGGTATAGACAACGAAACAAAAAAAAAGAGTGAAACGAGCTCTAGCTTTCAGACTCTTTTCAATAAGGGGCCTTAACCATGTGTCCTGTAACTCCACTTCAAAGATTTTTACAAATGTCCCTCAGAAATACAGGTAAATTTAGAAGATGTCACCATCACTGAAAGTCTGAAATGCCCACTGAAAGTATGGTACATTCTGAACAATTACATGAAAAATCACCAGGACCGCTTTTAGAATGAATTTACTATAAACTTTTTTTTTTTTTTAAGCACTAAGCTAATCCGATTTTCAATCTTTTTCCTGTAATCTTGAGAATTGGTTTTGGCATAGTCTGGATTCTATGATGTAGGTAACGGCACATCTTTGCTTCCAATCAACTGCTTTCAACTCCCAGGAGCTGGGAGACACGCAGGTCATGCAGATTGCAGAGAGGTCAAAATACTTTTTATCCAGTGAAAGTCATAATTAAATTCTGTTTCCACACTAATACAAAAACTGAGTAATTACACTGGCACTGGTTCAGTTACATAAAATTATTCCAATGTTAGTGCGTCATGGTTACTTTGAAGCTACATTACACGTTTTTCCTGAAAATTCCTTGATTCTGCAATGTAAATATAGGGGTAATTCATAGAAAAGAATGAATGAGCTACAACAACATGCAGTGAACAATTTTGTTGCTTGAGATTCTGATGAAACAATGAATCACAAGAGCAAAATGAAGTCCTGATAAATCTCTGCTGTTCTTCTCTGCTGCCTGAGTTTTTCTTTTTCTATCAAAGTGTTCCTGGAATATTTTAATCTTTAAATACTATATCTTAAAAGGCCAATTAAAACTTTAAAGAGATTCTTCAGAATAAAAAATATACTTTATAAAAAGCCACTCATGCTGGCAATAAAAATGTAGCTTATTCAAGTCAAAACAATGTAAAATCTCATTTATTTTTCACTGTAAGTGGCAGGAAATATTTACTTTTTGATATGCTGAAGCTGATTATGGAATTGGAGTCCACTATCAATACTTGAAAAGTTGGAAAGCTTACTTAGTGGCAGCCTGATGTGGCATTAAGTAATTCCACAGGCCTGTGCAGAGCTATATAACTAAAAACTAACTCCCGTTGTACTGCCTTCCTCAGCCATTTAGCCTAACCATCACTCTCCCTAGAGAGCAATGTGCAATGACCCAACTGGGCAGCTCTGCTCCCTGTTTCTGCTTTTTGCCAGCTGGGAAGCCTTGAAGAACCACAGCGTCGTGGAATGGCTGAGGTTGTTAGGGGTCTCTGGAGATCATCTAGTCCAACCAGGGGATCACCTACAGCATGTTGCCCAGGATTGTGTCCAAATGTTTTCTGAATATCTTTCCCAATCTCTGCTCATGAGAGCTGCTCCAGTCCCTTCATCATCTTAAGAGTCCTCTGCTGGACTCACTCCAGTAGCTCCGTGTCTCTCTTGCATGGAAGAGCCCAGCTCTGAACTCAGTGCTCCCAATTTCCCAAGTGCGGCCTCACCAGGGCTGAGTAGAGGGGCAGGATCACCTCCCTCGACCTGCTGGCGGTGCTTTTCCAAACGCAGCCCAGGATCCCATTGGCCTCCATGGCCACAAGGGCACCTGGCTGGCTCATGGCCGACTTGTCCACCAAGACATCCAGGACTTTTTGTGCAGAGCTGCTTTCCAGCAGGTCAACCCTCAGCCTGTCCTGGTGTGTGGGGTTATTCCTGCCTAGATGCAGGACTCTGCAGAAGCTCCTGTTTTGGTGTTAGCACCTAGGTGCAATCCTACACACGATCATTTTGTAAGTGTTGGTGGGGAAAGGTTGGTGTACAAAATGTACACATTTGGAAGATTACTGTTTTTTAAAAATCCTTTTTTTTTTTCCCTGCAGAATGTAACTGTGGAGGAAGAATGTGCGACAGCCAAACGGGAGAATGCCTAGCAGATAGTCCTGGAGTTTCTACTGGCACAGACTGCCCAACCATCAGTAAGAATATTACCAAGAGAACCCCAAAAATGAACATCACTCTTGCATTTAGATACCCCAAATATGGCCTTAGGAGTTTAGTTCTCACATGGGCTCAGCATTTGAAACTTGATCCTGCAGGACACATATATGTGAACATGTGCAATGCCTCGTTGACTGTGTGTTCAAACTGTGTTTGCTTGCCTGGACAAGTACATTAACACATTCCACTCTGTAATAAGGACTGAATGCTCAGGTACCAACCGTGGAGCACTGGGTACACAACAGCACTCTCTAGACCTTGAGACGCAGTGCCTGCAAAAGTAGTCTGGCCCTAAGAGCTGCCAGCCACAACATTATCTGGGCTATCCTTCATATCAGTTCTGCTCTTCTGCTCGTATGCACACCCCAATAGAGATTGTCACTGCTGCCAATCTGCCATACACAAATCAATCCACTCTACAGTATCCAAGCCAATCCAAGCTTTTCCACTGTCTCCCCTAAATTAACTATAGCAAGCCTAGGGATTTTCCAATAGCCCTGTGGTGTAGCTATGTATAAACATGGAATTTTTTTAATGCTATTATAATTATGCCTGCATACCATGCAGCATGGGTTTCTAAACCGCTTCCCAAGAAACAACCATGGCAGGGAGGAAGGGTCATATACCCAGGAGCACAGACAGAAGGAAAACTTTTGGGAGCTGCTGCAACAGGGAATACAGGCTATGCAACAGTAAGCAAATGTTTTTGTAGGAATCTGTGCTTTGTGTTCATCTAAGACTCTTTGTATTTAGTAGTGGCACAAATGTCACTAAAAGTTTGATGGTATTACCATCATTCAGTAGGTACAGGGATATAGTTCTTTGGGAGCATAATCTAAACATGTTATGACTGTGCTTTTAAAAGTTGGCTCCCAAGCTGAATAGCGAGCCAAGAGCCTGGCTGCTGTACATCCTGACTTCTCATACCACCAAATTATTCATACACAGTCTCGGGTTGTAACAAAATTAACTTGTTTTTTGACCCCAGTCTGCTGTTTTGGGGGCCACAAACATACAGAGTCTTAGGGAATAGCCAGGAAATTACTCATATCTCTCTCTCTATCGATTATGAAGCTGCCTTGACAGGCTCTCAGACTAGTCCCATCTGGTGCTTTTCAGCTGGAAGCATCAAGTCTGTGGGACTGGGCAAGCGGCGGATGAAAGTGAAAGAAAAATGGGGATCCATCAGGATCCCTCAGTAACAAAGAGGGAACCCCATGGGGCAATAGCAGTATAGAGTAAATTTAAAAGAGGAAATATTTGCTGTTTAGCTGACATGAATACTAAAAGAAAAATGTCACTCTTTTATCCTCCTATCAGGCTGCGATAAATGTATTTGGGACTTGACTGATGACATCCGATTAGCAATGCTGGCTATTGATGAAAGCAAATCAACTGTACTGAGCATTTCTACAGGAGCTGCAGCTCTAAAACACCTGAACGACCTCAACGTCACTACCACTCATCTCCAGGTACAGACACTGGTGAAGTTTTTTTTTTGCATGTAATTTTAATCTGCAAACTGCCACTCCACTCACATATATTTCAGTTCCTGCCCAGTATTACTGAATTCTTATGCCACTCACATTGTGTTCATTAGAGAAAGAATTTGATCTCTCTTGCAGTGGTTTTGTTTTGTTTTTCTGCCCCACACAGGCTGCAATGTCCAAAAAGAAGAATCATTCGGTACTTTGGACCATCCAGGTCGATGATGTCACTGCCGAAATGAATGATCTCCTGACAGATACGTCAATGATCGATGAGCAGGTTTGTGCACGGGCTCTTGGCAGAGTACTAAGCATTTCAGGGTTGTCATATTTGCCTTACGGCGTGAGAGGGTCGCCACTCACTTGTGTGAGTGCCCCAAAAGCCCGTGAAATTTCGGCAGTTTGCCACAAGCCTTCCCTCAGGGTCTGCATTCCTACCTTGCTCCCTACACCACACGAACGTTTGATCGGAGATATTTCAAATTCTCACTTCTAATTAAGTAACCAAGATTAAAGTAATTCAGGCTGACTTTGGGAATGCTTGCACTTTTGGGAATGGATCCACTTTACATGTATGCTCTCATAAAACTTAAATTAACCCCGATTAGATACTTCAAAATATGTTACAAAATTGCCAGTTTAAATGTTTTTTTCAGGTACCTACTGTGTTGGAAGCCTGATGAGGACTAAAAATTATGTTTAAAAGCAATTATAAATGTTACATCCCACATTTAAATGCTATACTATAAAACTAAAGTTATCTGCTCTCAGTGCACATAACACTTTCACTGCGCCCTAGAAGAATATCGTAAGGAAACATACTAAGAGAAGAAATAAGGTTCAGAATTGCTGCTCCTTTATTTTAAACAGATATTATTAAACAATTTTTTGTTGCTGACATGTATTATGTGTATTAGTGAGATACATCAAGCTATACCAGTATCAGTTAGAGATACCTACAGTTTCACTAGTCCTACTCTGGTAGGACTAGAGTGTATTTCATGTTTACTGCAAAATGCCAGACCTCATATTCACTTACTAATTTCTTCACAACACAAATTAAAACTATACCCAGACTAAAATCTCAAATACAGGAGCAAAGAGGGAAAAAAAAAATAGAAGAGAAGAAAGGACTATAGAGAGAGGCGGAAGAGAAAAAATATGAATTTTGCTGGGTTTAATCAGCACTTACTTAATGGAACAGCACTGCAGAATTGCACAGACTATAACTGGCTTCAAAAGAGAGCTTTAATTAAATCAGCTCCCCTCCAACCTGCACTTGTGAAAATCTGGCAGTGCTTAAATGGCCTCTGGGCCCCACTACATTCTTTGTAGGTAGGATGGTAAAGCCATTAGGTTTTCTAGAAATAGTCAATGAATTTGAGTAATAAAGTTTCTGTCATCTTCAGTATTATGATGTGAATTTTTTAGCTTATTGCATGGTTTGACCTTCCCTAAACCAATAAATTCAGCATTTCCCATGGTCTTCTCTCCCTAGTTATTTATAAAGCTTATTCCTCAGGAATATCTATCTGGCCTTGTAAAGGCCAGAAAATAAACCCCACAGATGATTACCGTGGGGGGAAGACCACAGTAATAACTTTGAACATTGCCCCTTTTTGCTCTTTTCAAGGTACTTCCATGGCAGCTGGTGGTGGAGCTTTGAATGGAGTTTGCAGGTTGATGCTGTGTCCTCCACTGAGAGCATTTCGAGAGCACTTGGCCATGCCCAGTGGCTCACTGGAGATTCTGATTTAAGCAACAGAAACAAAATGAATGCACGAATTGTAGGCAATTCTTTCTGGCAAATAAGAATAATAATTGTGATCTGTAAATCCCTAAATCTGCTTGGGATGGGCTTAGAGTAAAACAGCATTTGGCTTCATCCTGAAAATTGGTCTGCAGTTTGGGGGAGCTGAGCATCTTCCTTGGCCTGGCTGGACCAGGGGAGCTGTGGGGCACCAGGATAGCGGATTTGGAGCAATCCCGCTGGTTTCAAGCGCCACCTGGTGCTTCTGCACTTGCAAAGCCGGCCAAGGCGGGAGATTTCTGGGTCATTACGGCAGCCGCCAGAGCAGCCGCAGTCTGCAGCTAAAACACCACTCAGCGCTACAGGGCTGAAGGATGCAACGCGATTTCCCAACCAAGCGCAGCACGAAGCGAGCGCTGAGTGAGCCCTACGCGAGCAATCAAACATCTCCAGGATTATTCAGAGCACCCCAAAATGCAAAGCTAATTTTCTAGAGGGAATTTTCCCTGCTGCAGCTCAGACAGGGGCTTTGAAGCAAGCCCCTTGCCACCGGCAAGCACGCAACATAGGCACATACAGTGCGGGAAACACTGGCAGCACAGCAGGCATCTTTTTTCTCTCTCCTAAGAAATATAGGTGGAAACTAAATCTAAGAACTGCTGGTGCCAGCATAGGCATAGGAAACTATGACATGGTAAATGTTCATGTCCTTACAGCTTCAACTGATGCCTCCCCATACAGCCCGCTTGGGGATCACATAATGTTGTGTCCCAAGGAGGGAACTCAGGAGCCCAGCATCAGATGCAGCATAGGATAGCAGTGCTCAAGAGAGCTCTTTTGAGCATTTTGGCTCCTCAAGCTTTTCCTGAATCCTAAGAAGTTACAAGGCTGAGGACCTCACTGATCTAAAAATGGTTGTGAGCTTCACGCCTTATCCCCCAGTCTGGAGGCGTGCTGAGGAACCCGGCAAAACGGGCCAGCCCTGCTGAACACCTTCGGGCTCAGCAGATGGGAGCTTTACAGCTGTACATTAATTTATGGCAATCTGATTGCAGCAAACGAGGGATAAATATGGGACAGATTTTAATCTCTCACTCTGCAATTCTGAAAATACTGACAACGCGGCCCTTCTCTTCCAACACCTTTGTAAATACCATTCTATATGATAAACAGGCTTTCGCATGCTCATCAGCAGAAAACAAAATGTCTGTTTGCACTGCTCATCCCCACACGTGCATATGGATCTGAAAATAAATCTAATCGCTACCTCACATGGTTTATTCACAGGGCAATAAGGCATCCAGCAAAGGCCTGCGGGTGCAGAAGGAAACCACAGCGACCAACAACCGTGCCACTCAGCTGGTGCAAGAGCTCGGCAGTATGAGGGATAACATCCAAGGTAAATAGATTTCTTTATGGTTCAGCTCAATGTCAAGCAAATATTAATGAAACCGCCCGCACAGAAATGACACAGAGCCTGGGCTTGCTCACAAAGCAACTCATACGTTAGTGCTTTACAGACTGCAAGGCCACGATGAAAAGCTGTCTCCCTTGAAAGATAACTGACACCACAGGCTGGCATGGGATGACAAGGGCTGCTCTTCCTTTTTTTCTCTCTTCAAAAGTGAAAAATAATAATAGATATATTTACACTTAATGCCTCAAGCTAATTCAGCTCATAGCCTTTGATTATTTGAATAGCTGCTCAAGGAATTCTCATTCACTTGTGTGAAAAAAAATACACAGTTGTTGTCAAATTGGGGCTGGACGCAGCCACAAACATGAGCCTAGGAAGGGACACGGGACTGCTCGCTGTCATCCTCGTCCGTGGATTGGTGCAAGTGCCCTTTTCCCATCCTGCTGATAATTAATGGAGGCCACATAAATGAACTAGATGTAAAGAAGAGATTTACCTCTTTGAACCCATCACAGTCCCTTATCTCTGATTAGCTCCATAGATTCCACTGGTGAATTTTACTTTAACCCCATTTTTTATCTTTTAGCAAATTGTTGTTGTATAGGATTGTGCTGATTCACATAACTTCACAGAACTACAGAATGGTTAAGGTTGGAAGGGACCTCTAGAGATCATCTAGTCCAACCCCCCTGCTCCAGCAGGGACACCAAGAGCACATGGCACAGGGTGGCATCCAGGCAGGTTTTGAAGATCTGCAGAGATCCACATGCTTCTAAAAAGAGGAGGATACCAAGTAGTAAATAATTCAGTGAACATACTACTTCCCCATCACCACTGGTTGCAGCTTTCTCCACAAACAGCTTTTTGCCTCATCTGACCAGAATTTCTATTTGAGTTTAGGTCTAGTCACATCAGAGAGCACTAGAGATGAGTTGTTTTTCCCTCATCTCTTTTTTTTTCTTCTTTTTTTTTTTTTTTTTTTTTTTTTTTTAGCACAGAAGTATTGTAAACACCGTGGCTACCTCAGGAGGCCATAAATGGATATAGTCTTGCTGTTTCACAGTGGGAAAGGCAAATTGAAGATCTCCCCAAGTTAATAAAAAAATGAAATCAAAGGCTCCTTCACAGTAAATAGCTGTGACAACCTGTCACCTATTGCCTCAGTGTGCATACTTTTCACACCATCCCAGATGAAGAATTTTTATTTTGATTTTATTTTGATTGAGAGCCTGAGAGACAGTATTGCAGAATTGATGACACAGCATTATCACACTGCTATATAAAAATAATTAACCTAATTAAACTTTTTTCAGACTCTTATTCAGTACCCATAGAAATTAATAAAATCCCCAAGGGAATGCACTCAGAAACTTCCCTGTTCACCATCCCCCTGCATCACTCTGTTCTGCCATAGAGCCGTCTGATAACACCCGGCCCTTGACAGAGCCAACAGTAAAGGCTGTACATGGCACTAGAATAGAAAGATTCACTGGCAGTTGAGACTAAACAACTCTCTTTAAATTAATAAAAATCCTTGATTGACTAGAAGACCTTTAAAATCCATTTAGTTTTGCTATACGAACGAGTGTAGATGATGTATTAGATCACACTCTTCCTTCTCAGGGCCAGTCACTGCTGAAGGCCTTCATCTCTCTTGCTTTCTTCAGTGTGGATTTTGCAGCTTTATGTCATTTGCCTTAAAGGTCTTCAGTCAGTCATGAAGCGTGAGGAGGTGCTGGGGGTCTGTGACATTCAGAATTAGCGGAGTTTTCACCTTTTACATGCTTGCCTGCTCTCCCAGGGATCTCGCCACAACATTCCTATATCATCAGTAGACGAGGTGACAGCGATCCTGTCTGGTATTAAAAGGTTGAAAGTGCCTTTTTCCGCATGAGACTGGAGCCGTTCTGACTTAGAGCAATTACAGCAAGCTCTGTGGCAACTTATATTACTGATCATTATCTCCATACATACTTCAGCCTTTCCTTCAATGACAACAAACACCGGCAAAGTTGTGCACATCCTGTCACACGGTGGGAGCAAAGGCACAAAACGTTACACCTTCACCACCTCCTTACGGCCGCGATGCTGGACCACGTTTGATGTTCTGCCTGTCCATTACATTCTGGTTCTACAGTTGCTGAGTGTAGCAGTGCTGAGTGTCAGCACGAGCCTCGTTCATGTCACCAACAGTCCCTGGCTTGACCTGTGTGGATAGCGCTTTTGTACTATTAATTCTGGGAAGAGAGGAAGGAACTACAGAAGGCAGAAACATGTCTTCCTTGGGGCCCAAGTTGCACAAGTCAGGCTGAGTTGTCATAGAAAAGCAACATCCATGATTGATTGTGAATAAAAAGCGTGCTGGTTCATCCAGAGAACGGTTAAAGAAGAGGGTGAAAATGAACTCCACCATGGTCAAAATTACTCCCCTGCCATTGCTGCTGTAGGCAATATGTTCTTCTACTCTCAAGGCAAGTCACTTCTACTTTCTCTA
Source organism: Tinamus guttatus (assembly GCF_059628265.1). NCBI lineage: Eukaryota > Metazoa > Chordata > Aves > Tinamiformes > Tinamidae > Tinamus > Tinamus guttatus. The sequence continues at coordinate 1,757,823 of NW_028288544.1, read as the reverse complement.
CTGAAGGGAAAGCGCATGCGTGTGCACGTGCACACAAGTGCTCCAGGATGAGAAGGGTAAAGAAATCCATGAAACCACTGCTGGTGACCAGTTGTTGCTCAGTACAAGAAAAGCTTCACTAACAAGCTCAGAAGTCATCCCAAAACTGTGCAAAAAGTCTGCCAGACAGTTGCTTAACCTAACAGACCTTGCAGACAGCTGCGCATCTATTTCTCACAAATACCTTGCAGCAGCATAGCACCAGCTTTGCCAACTCTGGTTTATCCACAGAACAAGTGAACACAAGCCAAAGCTACTCACGTGATAGGAAATAAAAGATAAGGGGATTGGTATTCCAGACCAAGGAGTGAGAAGAGGATAAGCTTTGCAATGTCTATATTAGGAGTGCATAAACTCAGTCTGAGATACATAAATGCAAGGACTCAATAGACTGTTTTGAACCAAGGCTGAAATTTTAAAATAAGCCCCCACTCCAAACCAGCTAGGCAAGATCAGGCCAGAGGCCATATGATTCCTTTTTAGGGTCCCTCAAGCTTTTTCAGATGGACAAAGAGGTTACTTACCATCCTCACTGTTGTTATTTAATAAACATCACATTTTTGTAGTAGCAAATTTAGAAACTACAATCCTTGATCAGGGCCCCAGTCCACTACATGCCACACCACTCAAAGTAAAAAAGATGATCCTTGTCTGTAGGAACTGCCAAGCTAAATAAAGCACACAAACCATGCCCGTGCGATTTCATCCTCTTCTGATGATACTCCACATATGCCAGAAAAGTGTGGTTTATTTACAGCTTTAATGTTAAGACTGGATTAACCCTAATAACCACCTACTACAGAGTTATAAGATCATTAAAACTTTCTTTAGCTGTCAGCATGAACTGGATTCAAAAAAAGTAAAAGTACTCCCAAATAGTTACTTCACTGTAGCCACGTTGGATTGACCATCTGTTCCTTTTTCCCGCAGAAATCAGCAGCAAGATGAAATATTATGCAATTCAACAAGAGCTGAGTCCTGAAGAAATTGCCCGCAAGCTGAATGAGGCTGAGGAGATGCTGAACGAGATCAAGCAGCGCAAGCCTTTCACTAATCAGAGGCGACTTGCAGATGAGGAGGAAAATGCAGCAGAAGAAGGTGAGTTTTAAATCTCTTTTCCATATATTCCATACTTCATCCATATATCTTTGTGTGGTTGGCACAGGCTGGATGCATTTCTGAACTATGGGGAAGCTCAGCAAGTGCTCAGCAAGTACTAACTACTGTGCTGAGCTTCAACATTCACAGCTTAAAACATTACATTAGTAAGACAACGTTTATGAGATCTGTTTGTCTATTAGTTACTTGAGGTGGTGAAAGAGAATGAATAATTCCCACTTCTACTGATAAGAAAGAAAGAAAAGGAAGAAAGGAAGAAAGAAAGGAAGAAAGAAAGGAAGAAAGGAAGAAAGGAAGAAAGGAAGAAAGAAAGGAAGAAAGAAAGGAAGAAAGGAAGAAAGAAAGGAAGAAAGGAAGAAAGGAAGAAAGGAAGAAAGGAAGAAAGAAAGGAAGAAAGGAAGAAAGAAAGGAAGAAAGAAAGGAAGAAAGAAAGGAAGAAAGAAAGGAAGAAAGGAAGAAAGGAAGAAAGGAAGAAAGAAAGGAAGAAAGGAAGAAAGGAAGAAAGAAAGGAAAAAGGAAGAAAGGAAGAAAGGAAGAAAGGAAGAAAGGAAGAAAGGAAGAAAGGAAGAAAGGAAGAAAGGAAGAAAGGAAGAAAGAAAGAAAGAAAGAAAGAAAGAAAGAAAGAAAGAAAGAAAGAAAGAAAGAAAGAAAGGAAGGAAGAAAGAAAGGAAGAAAGAAAGGAAGGAAGGAAGAAAGAAAGGAAAGCAAGAAAGCAAGAAAGCAAGAAAGCAAGAAAGCAAGAAAGAAAGAAAGAAAGAAAGGAAGGAAGCAAGAAAGGAAAGGAAGAAAGGAAGAAAGGAAGAAAGGAAGAAAGGAAGAAAGGAAGAAAGGAAGAAAGGAAGAAAGGAAGGAAGGAAGGAAGAAAGGAAGGAAGGAAGGAAGGAAGGAAGGAAGGAAGGAAGGAAGGAAGGAAGGAAGGAAGGAAGGAAGGAAGGAAGGAAGGAAGGAAGGAAGGAAGGAAGAAAGGAAGGAAGGAAGGAAGGAAGGAAGGAAGGAAGGAAGGAAGGAAGGAAGGAAGGAAGGAAGGAAGGAAGGAAGGAAGGAAGGAAGAAAGAAAATAAATCTGGGAAAGAACAAGAAAGTGAAGAGTAAAGAAAACTATTATCTGCCAGCCTGAAAGTAATAATGGGCTCAGTTCCTGAGCCTGACTCACCACGAAGAGTCCCTTACTTAAACCACAATAATTCTGCTGATTTCAGGAAACTGTTAAGCATTAAGCAAACTTCAGGGCTATTGCTTGCTCCTTGCCTTTCCTAACTTCACTAGCTGAGCTTGGGGAAAAGAGGCCTGCAATAGCGTGGCGAAGGAGAGAGGTACAAACTACTGGGATGGGAAAGAGAGGTGGCCTGATTTTCACAGCCATTTGCTCAGGAAATATGAGTGAGAGCCCTAATCCAGCAAGGACTGGCTTCTCCAGAGTACATTGTTAGCTGTGACAATGAAAAAAAGAAATTAAAAGGCAAGGAAAGCCAAAACTGATCTCATTTAGAAAAAGCTACTTGCAATTTGAGAGAGGGGATTAAAGGGGTTAAAATGAGATGCCAACGTGAGACACAGCATTCCTACTCAAAAGAGGGAGGAAATTAAAATTTAGGTATATGAAGGTAGCAAACTCTCAAGTGGGCTGTTAACAAACGTGTTTTACTGATCCCCTGATAGAGAGCAACAGAAATTGCTGCATAGACAAGTTTTGTCAGAAATCCAGGTTTTGAATTAATTTGGTCTCTGACTTCCCTCCCAGTGCTGCAGCGAGCTGAAGAGTTTCATGAAAGGTACAACGACACCAGATCTCTGTTTTCTGACGTGCTGGAGCAGCTCAGTGAAAACGACATGAAGCTGTCAGACCTGGAGGAGGCGTTAAACCAGGCACTTGACTACATTATGCAAACTGAGGATATAAATAAGGAAAACAGAGCCAACCTTCAAAAGCGTGAGGTATTTTGCAGCACAAGCATTGTCTGTGAATCATCCATTTCTACGGGCAAAAAAAATATGAAACTGCAGTTCAAAGCTGTGGTTCTACAAATTGCTCTTATTTCTTGACGGAGTGGCACAGTAGGCCAAGGGAGAGAGAGATGAATCCATGAATCCTTAAATACAGATGGATGTATAACAACAAAATCCAAGCAGCTCAAAATTGCAAGTAGCAAGGCTGCTGTATATACATGGTGGAATCACTTCACATATCATGTGCTCATTTATAATATGGGAGGACTAAATGTTCACAAAAATTATATTCTATTAAAACCAATATTTATAAAGACCTGCACTGCATTCAAGATCTGGGCTATGGTGCCTCTTCCAAACTCTCTCTCTCCATTAGTTTAAGAAAAAATGTTTGCCCTTCGGTCATTAAGCTCAAATCCATTCTCTAGCTGCTTCACAACAGGCCTATCTTGAAACCAGGTTTCCTATTTGCTGGGTGAACAGCTAAGCTATACAGCTAGAGTAGATTTCCTTTAACCCTTTCTTAAATTGAACAGTTTCAGTGATCATGGAAGGGAGCTCAGAGGAGACCTGTCCCCTACAGCACATTTGCCTGAGGGAAGGATTAGATTGAAGTCTTGTCTGGCTGACGAAGAAATTGAACTTTAAGGTCTCTTATCCCGGAAAAGTACCTAATTCATCAATCATATAAAAAAATATATTTCTTCCTCTTTCCAGCAGTTCTGTGATTTTTACTCTTTTTTCTTCATTTTTATTTCAATAATGCAAAACCAGAATGTCTCACTCAAAAAAAATTTTTTTTTCATTTTCTTTCCAGCTGCTTGAAAATGAAGAGCTTTCGACGCCATTTCAAACTAACTGTTTCATTTCAATCATTCAAGGATTCAGTCATTTGGATTCTGGAGGGCAGAGGTCTAGGGAACAATCTTATGATCACTAGAACCTTCTTGCAAATTCATACTAACCACTCAGTTTCATAAAGGCTGAATTTTGAGCTCTTGGGGATTTACAGCACTAGAAACTCATGCTAATGTGGAGGATGTGGAGGTCTAGTAATTCAACACAGGACTTGGGCGTACTGTTCTTGTGAATTGTTCTGTAAGGAGCTCGGGGTCCTTATGTAGAGTCTGCTCCGGTTCCCCGTCGTTTCCTAACCAGAGCGCAGTGCTGCAGCTTGTCTCCTCATCGGGAAGTGAAGCCTCAAGTCTGCTCGTGTGGAGCCGTAACTGTTTGTAACCACTTGGGTTTTTAATTTCCATTATTCCCCACAAAGGAGGCAGATGCTGTACCAAAGGGAATGCTCCCATTAGGTTTACTATTGCCAAGCAAAAGACATCTTCACGCTGCAGATTTAAAAAACCTCCAGAACAAACCAGTCTCTGGGCCACCATGAAAAGTCCGCATTTAATTTGTCTCTATTGGCAGTGCACCGAATGCTTTATTCCAATAATTGCTCAATCTGTATTATAAAGGGAAATGAAGTCATATAAATAAGAAATGATTTCTTTCACAATGACAAGAAAATGCAGAGCCCCATTGCAATATGCAGCTATTAGAGACATCTGGGAAAAAATCTTGGGCTTCCAATTTGTCTAAAATGCATTTAGTTTATCACTTCATGTTTTGAATTAACTTTAATAAAATGACAAAAATGGTAACACTATTTTAGCAATTCACAGGCTTTTTTTTTTCTGTAGAAACAACATGAGAAAATAAAAGAGCAAGCAAATGAGGTGAACAGCATTCTGCAAAGTGCCATGGATATTTTGGCAGGACCACAAGAGATCAACTCTGAGTTAAGCGAGGTAATTAAGGTAGGTACCTCAGTGACTTGTCTAAATGATCTGTCAAAGTCATATACTAAACACAAGCCTCTCTCTTTTTATGCTGCTTCACTGAAATACTGATAAATATTCGCAAGTATAAGTCTTTCTGGCTGAAAAGCTTTGCAATTACTTTTTACTGCCTCAGAAAACTAATGTATTATAAAGACACATTACTGTAGGCATAGCCGAATGAAGGATTCTCAGTTATTTCATTAGAGGGAGCTGCCAAAAGGCCAAAAGATGTACTGGTAACAAATTGTATCCTTAATTTTGTTGTTTATGCCTGTAAATGAATGTAGGAGAAGATTAAAGAGCACAGATTTCCATGTTAGAACCAGTGATGGTTGGACTGGAAAACTTGAATATAAGCACAGTATACAAAACCTCTTCTGGGACTGTAGGAATCCAGTATTTTAAATCAGACAAGCTTTTATGGAAATCTTTAAAACATTAATCATTTCCTTGATTTTCTGAAACTTCTATTAAAAAAAGCAAATAAAACTGGAATTTTGATAACCAAAACTTTTGCCATTTTACCAATTTTTAAAATTTTGAGGTAGTTTAACAGATTAAAATTGTCTCGATACACTTATTTCAGCCATAGTTGGTTGTTCCTATTTTTATCATAAGAACAAATACCAAAAGCTATTTTCTATTTCTCTGAAGAAGTCATTTGAAAAAACAAAAAGAAGGTAACTGTCTTCAAGTCTAGTCATTCCTGTGTAATTGAGCTCTATGGTTTTTTTTCTCTTATGTTTTGTGCAAAACAAATTTCTGCAGTTTATTGATTGGGATTCCACAATGCACTGCAGGGAAAGCAGTAGTTTGGGAATATCATATTCCCAGCCTCGTCAGCAATGACTATCTTTACACATGACTCCTTCATCCATTTTCTTTTCCTCCATTTTATCCTTTTATCGGGTATATTGAGGCCACTGTTATAGTCCTTAGACTTATAGGGAAGGTTATATATCATAGGAGGGATGAATACAGGTCTATCTGGTTTTCCCCATACAAATTTTACATAAAGAAGAATTACAGCTACAGCAAAGGGATAATGCATTTCCTTGCCTATACATATATTGAAGTAGTACACAAGCCAACTCTTATAAATCAGATTAATCCAAGAAGCCACAGCATCAGGACTCTCTACAGAGGGAGATGGAAACAGAGCCAGGGCCAATTCTCCATGGCATAGTGCAGCTCAAAGCCGTACAGCTAAGCCCTCTGCATCTTCATATCTTTTTAACATCCCTGTGTAATTTGGGGAATTTTGGCTGGTTTTTGTCTTCCTGCACTTGTCTTGCCCAATTTGCATTTATAAGACAGGCTCTTCAACCCTTCCTCTTTTCCTATGCATTAAAAATAAAGCATAAAATAACACTATAGTAATGTAAAAGGTAAAATAAAAATAATAATTAAAATATAGTCTTGTTTCTTAGAATTTTCATCATCTTCTCTTCCTTCCATGTTTTGTTCAGAATGCATCAGGGTTCTTCGCAGAAATAGATGGAGCGAAAAAGGAACTGCAAGAAAAACTAGGCAATCTGTCTCTGTTTGATGATGATTTGGTTGAAAGGGCTATGCATCACGCCCACAACCTAAGAAGACTTGCAGATGAGCTGGACCGGTAAGAAATGAGCACAGAGACAGGCAGAAACATGGTGACAGTAGATATAATATTTGTAAACAGGTGTTAAACAAATCACTGCAAAGTGATGTATGGGATGAACTGTCATGGTCTAGAGGAAATAACTGAGCTTGAGTTAAGCAAAAATCTATGAATCTTTTCAAACAATAAACACACACACATCTTCTGTGATTTTTCTTTCTACTTTCTAATTTGACACATTCTCCTTTTCCCATAATCGAGAACAGAAAAGTTAGATTACTGAGAAGCAATACAATAATGACAAATGTAAATGGGGTTTGCAGGAACAGCTCATTCACATTAAAAATGCTCAGCAGTATGAGCCAAAAATGAGCCTTGTGATCATTTTTGTTCAAGAACTGTTTTACAGCTGGAGCAGTTCAGATACTCAGTGGATTACGACCCAGTAAAACTAGCCCGCTCTAATACCAAAAATCTTTTGTAAGCCCTCCTGTTTTGCTAGAAGATAATAAGTACATGAAATTTCCCCAATTTACTACAGAGTCACTTCTAGACAGGTTTGAAATATGACTTTATTTGCAACTGGGATTACACATGGAAAAATGACTGCCATAAATGATTTATTAAAGAAAAACATTCATCAAATTCTAAAATAATTTACACTATAGTTATTCACAGACATATGTTTTTGTAAGATAAATTTTTAACTATGCATTAGGTATCTCATCTAAACACCATTTTTTTTTAGTATTAGTATGCCCTAGATGGGCAATTAAAAAGAGAGGAAAAAATAACAGATGGTCTTCTTTTAAATGAAATTTTATAAGGCTAACATCTGAAACTCCGTTCTGTAACACTACACAAACTACAGACCACTTATAAAACAGGCAGCTTGTTCAGTCTGAGATCAGCTAAATGTGGAAGTGGGATCATATGAAAGGAAAAAAAACATATGGCTAGCCTTCATCTCTCACCAAAATAATTTTAAAATGACTACTAAGTAAGTCCAGCATATTAGAAATTAAGAAAAAAAAAAGAAAAAAGAAAAAGCAAACAGAAATAACTGTGAGATATACACATACAGAAACACATATGGAAATGTGTTGACCCTATATTTGCTGAAGAAACTCTCCTGTGGTGAAATTTTAATCCTTTAAAACATTTAACCTATCTTCAAATCATTTTTGTTTTATAGCTTAGCTTTATAAGCCTGTTAGGCCTTTATTTAGTACAGTTTCTTCTTTTGCCTTGGGAGGAATATAGGAGGAAGCTTGGGAAATTCTTGCAACAGAATCAAACCTGGAAACTTAGTAAGGCCTCGGTGTGCAATCACTGTGAGGTGAATTCACACACATATACATAGATACCTAATATATACCCTGAATTCTGTTTATCACTAAATATGAAACCCAACCTGAAGTTACTAATTACTGAAGGCTGAACCCTAAACTATTTACTATTTTAAATCCCTCCTGAATACGTGCTCTCGCTTACTTTTCAAACCAGGCTCTACTTGTATTTTTTTAACCTAACTTTCTGCTACATTTTATGACCAACGGACAGTTTTTCATCTGGTCCTTCCCTTCCCCCTGCCTCGTTTCTATTAACAGCCCAATTCTCCAACCAATTCTCATGGTTATTGACAGACAGGCCTTTTCATCACATCCCAGAATGATCCCTACAGAAGGACAACTGATAGATGTGTTATTTTATGAATTTATGGAAACTGTTTTTTAAAACAATAAAGGTTCAGTATGCGCCAGTTGCTGTTCATAAAAGTTAATGATAAAATTCCCAGAGTTAAACCACTGAGAAGTACTTTCTATCCACAGTTTTCTCCCACTTCAGATTGACATAAATGACCATATGCAATTATGAGAGAGTGCTGCTTAAGCCAAGTATCTCTACATGTGCATGTTATAACATAATCAGAAGTCATAAAAATTAAGAAAATTCGATCAGATTCAAATTGAGTAATTTGGTTTGGTTTTGTCCTCTTTTTATTCTCTTTTTAACAGGAATTTGTATGGTGTTGATACAAATGGCTTGGTACAAAGAGCAATAAATGCCTCAAATGTCTATGAAAACATTGCCAGTTATATTGAAGAAGCGAATAAAGCTGCATTGTTAGCACTGAACACAACAAACCGGGTCAATGAGGTAAGTAATCTTCATACCAGCTTTTGCAATGTTTTAGGGGTTTAGGATGCCTAAATGTGAAGAAAAAAACAAGATCTAGGTTAATAGTCAGTGGTAAAGTTTTCACTGCACCTTTTGCTTCGTTGTTTTTTCCTGAATGAACTCCTAGGTGGCTAGCTACTTCTGCCTATCTAGATTGCTCTGTTATTCCAAAGGACAAAGTCAACTCCTTCTGTGCCCAAGTGCGGGGTGATGCTGCTGCTCTGGGCTCTCACTCAAACAGAGGCATGTCTGGGAATGCCCAGACAAATCTCTGGCCCTTCAGCAACACAGAGGTGGCATTTTAGTGCTCTTGTCCCCCTACTCCGCACAGCACAACGTGGCAGGAAAGGTCAAGACACCCAACAGAGCCATCACTTCAAGTGAGTCCTGCAGCACACTTGCATGCTCGGGGCACTGATGGGGACAGAGATGTTTTCTATGACCTTATTGTTTTAAACTACTCTTATCATATCTCTTATCATATGCATGTAGACTTTTTTTTTTAAACTGCAATTTAGTTTTTGGAAGAGTCAGAAAGAGGAATTGGTTAGATTCCAGGATTAGAATATTATATCGACAAGATTATTCCCTGGCGTCAGGAGGGGTTAAAATGGGATAGAAAATGAGGTCTAGACACAAATATCCTATGTTCTATCCTATTTTAATTCAGAGATGATGGTCAGTTGCTTAAAAGAGGGTTGATTTTCACACAGACATAGAAGCAGAATGGAAAAAGGGCTGTAGTTTAGAAAAATATCCCTCAGGAGGTGACACTGACCTCAATATCCCAAGTGCATACAAGAGCTTTCCCCGCCAGTAAGTTCCCTGCTTAAAGCACGTTCATCACCCCTCCGAGGTCCAGTAAAAATAAACAGCCTGAGGTGTAGCACGAATAGCAGTCTGGCCACATTGGAGTTGAATAATAAAGAGGACTTTTGTGCTTTTTGCATCTCAGAAACTGTTACTCAGTTTAGCTGCCTGGAAAGCACACGTTTCCTTAAGCTTTAACTGCAATCTAAAGAATATTTGCTTTTCAGACATTTTTTTTTTCTAATCCATTTGCCAATCTTCGATGTTGACAGAGAAAATGAAACTGCGGTGACTTTGTACTTACATTTATGTGAAATAATACGTTGTCCTCAATGCTTTTGATAAGCATTATTCTGATTTTCTTTTTTGAAACACACTTGTAGGCTGCAGTGGGAATTGATACTCAGACCATTTTCCACAAAGGCAGAAGTGAAGAACTTCTCAATCAAGCCATCGAGCTACAGCAGGCAGCACATGCCAGTAAATATACATTCTTTCTACTTTTCCACTCAGGTTGTAAGTCATGCTAAAAGAGATTTCAAAAGCACATCACTAAAGCAGAACTACTGCTGTAACACAAAGCACTGGAATAGGCCGGGGCACAGTCTGAGTATTCACGGGTTGCCATCCTGCCAGCTGCCAAAAGTTTATTTCATTTACAACAGGACCATGTTAGATATAATGACTGGCCAGATATAATGACTATTTAAATATCTGATCCTGAAAACAGTTGTTCACAGGTAAATAAACTCGAACAACTATCTTAAAATCAATTCACAAGAATCCAAGTGCTCAAAAAGACAGGTGGATCATTGAAGATTAATAATAATAGTTGGAACATTTTGACTTTTTTTTTCACTGAAAATGAACAATAGATCTCTAATTCTAGGAATGTCCATTTCAATTTTTGAGGACCTTGTGAATTCCATGAAGCCTTCCCTGTCGCAGCTGTTCTGAGCGGCGCTCGTGCGAAGCGCGGTGCTGCTGCCGGAGCCACAGGCCTCCAGCTGTTCCAGAGATGCTCTGTGGCAGGTGCCCAACAGCCATAAGCTGCACGGTTGCTTTTCAGCTTAGATTATGAGAAGCCAGTCAGCACTGCTAATATGCCCAATACTAAAAGAGCTGATAATGTACTGTCTACAGTGTATTAAATTCATAACAAGAGACCTTTGCATGATAAAATTTACCCTTTTTAAAACGCCACTTTGATGCCACTCAATCCTACCTCCTATTCCTCCCCCACAGGCGATGCTTTAACCATTGCGGACACCAGCCACCATGTCAATGGGACCTTTGCCAGGATGAAGGCTCTACGAAGCCAACTGATGAGAGCGATCACAAAGATGCAAACAGCAGAGCCAGGCTGTAAGGAGAACTTTATAATGCTTTAGCTTAACATGCTTAAAACATTTTTTTGTTTTTGCAGATGGCCTATGAGATTGTTATTAAGATTTCAACCCTGGGGAGGCCTGAAGGATTTAGACTGAAACTATGAGACCTAGTCAGAATACAAATTCATGATGAGATTTTATATTTCGCCATCTGAAATTATTTGCATTCCTGACCCTTCAATTGTCCTCATGTTATTCTCAGCCTTTCTTCAGACTTGGAGAATCCACAGATCTGTGGATTTATGGCCTTGACAGACAAAATCAAATCCACTTATGCATTATACTTGGCAAGTAGAGTATTTGGGAGGTAATCTTGATTTACAAGATTAAATCATAGTTTTTCAAAAGCAGACATCGCAGAGCAACAAATATGACCCATGGCGTATGGATTTCCATAGCAGATGTGGTCAAGAATGTTTATTAACTTCATCTAAGAATGTCTGGGATTTAGCTCCAATACATTATCATATGTAAAATGCCACACTTTTGCAAATACTATGTTTGGTTGCAATTTCAAAAAATAGCAACAAAATTTTTGTATAAAAAAAAAACTCTTCAGTTTCAACCTTGCTTACCAAAGAGAGGGTTCATCTCTTTGAAAAAAAAGCCTTTGATTTAAAACTGTCAACAAAAATATTCATTTTCTTTCTAAGCAAAAAAGGAAAATAATGGATCTCTTCAACTATGTTCCAAAGGCATTGGCTCTATAACACACATCAGAATCCAAGAGTATTGAAAAGACTAAATTGTAACAATCTCAAATGATGAGAAAATGAGCATTTGCTAAATTTTAAGAATTAATTTAACAGTAGACCAAAGGGGGGTTTGAACATTCCCCGTGGAATTAAAAAGGAAACCAAGCTACCAGGGCTGGGTGGGTTCCCACCCGCAGAAGGTAAAATCCCTATAGTTTTTTCACTTTCTAAGCATTGACCCGAGCTCACCAGCTGCTTTGGCAGCACTCGCCTCTTCTCACTCCCTGTGTGTTTTGCAGTGGCTGCCAGAGAGCGTTTGGAGCAAGCTAAAGTGCAGACTGCAGAGGCAGTCAGCGCTACCGTGACAGTAACACAGGCTACAGCACCCATGGATGAGAACATGAGGATGTGGTCTGAGAACCTGCAAGACTTCAAGCACAGTTCCTCGGCGTATGACAGCGCGGTGCACTCAGCAGGGGATGCAGGTATTGTCACCTGAGGTTCACTGTTCCTTACTGATACCAGGGCACCAAATGGTCACATCACGCCGTAGATATCACTTATATAATAACACATTCACTGCATATCATCTTGCAGTAGTTTAAGTACTGGAAAACATCTCAAAAAGTAGCAGCTGCCTAAAACTTCTGGATTCTTGGGCATTTCCAAAAGTGACTTAAACAGATAGAGGCTGAAGTCTTATTGGCTTTTAAGTCATTTTCTTATCAGGCTACCAAATCCACACTGAAGGGTAGACAAGCTTGTTTAAGTAGATGTTGTTGTTATGATTGACTCTTCAGTTAATATCACTCTTTTTGTAATATGAGGAGGCATTTGAAAACAGGGCCCTTCTGTCCTCAGTAACACAAACACAGAGGAGAAATTGTCCCTGTCTTGATGAGATGGTAGTCTAAACAAAGGAGGTAAAGAGGATTAGGGAGGAAGTATAAAATTCAAGCAGGGCGATTACTGGAAAAGCTTGTAAGCATCACATTAATGCCACTTCTATTATTGGGGGTAAGAAGGATGGCTAAATTAAAAATGGAAGGGTTTATTATGAAAAATATAAGGTAAATAAAAAGACAACAAAGAAAAGAAACCAAAGAAGACTACAGAACTTAAATGAAGAGCATGGGAATGAATGGAAAAAGAAACACAGAGTTAAAAGTGAATGACTGTGGTGAAAGAAGGAAAAGAAGAACTAAGAGAAAAAAGAATCAGCCTAGAAGAGAAAATATCTAGAATAAAAATTGCTTACAGCTACCACTATTTATTTTTCAATGTACTGCTGGCTCTCCTCAAGAGACTCACTGCTCCCAAGTTACTTGGTGCAAAGGGAGCTGGAATTCTAGAAGAAATTTCCTGTACGTTTTTGGTGGCATAGCTGCATACCATCAACTACAGGCAGGTTAAGTGATGCTTTGCCCATCTGAAAGTGCCTCAGGTCCATTAATTCCTTTGGTTCTGCTTCCAGAAAGCCTGAATCTCAGTTGTACTGCTGCAAATCCCTTCTCTTGCTACCAGGGGCTTTGCAGCTTGAGTGCCATTTAAAGCAAATGGTCTTACTGGTACCACACGTGATGGTGCTTCTAGTGCCCCAGAGCAAGCAAGACTTCCCTCCAGACTAGGGAAACCCAAGGGTCACGTTCCTGGACCGATCCAGCTGATTTTAGTTACGTGACTCCTCCCAAGAACTGGCATAAAAGTGTCTGCCTCCACTAAAAGAAATTCGGTACTATTCAACATTCAGACTCCTGTCTTTTCTCCTGAAAGAACTTCCCAGAACTTCCCAGTGTTTCTTCTTCAGCTCCTCCCACGAACATGATAACCTCCACGAGCAGAGCTCCTCCACGAGGAGCTGCCAGGGCCTAGTGAATGCAGCAGGAGTTGTCCTGCATTGCCAGATACTGCTTTCTGATCACTGTCCAGCACAGTTTAGGCTGTGGGCTATGGATTCTACGTCCCATTTAGGGTGATGTAAATGAGGTTAAGATTGGCATCCAAGGAGGAACGGTATGAGGAAAAGTATCTAAGAGGAAACATTCTGCTATATATTTCACATGAGTGCTATTGGTTCTATTCCCCTTTATGCTTAAATTTACACTTAACATTTGCCAGTGCCAGTGGGACAGCTACAATTTAGACCTTTCCTGCATTTGGCTCTCCACCTCCAAACTGTCAGCAGATGCTCATAATTCCAACAATTTTCACATACTAGCTCTTAGGCTGGAAGAAATATTTCCAGTATCATTTGGGAGGACCCAGAAGAGCAGAAAAACCTAAGCTGGCCCCACTCCCCCAGAAGATTTTGTTCACAAAGGAGTATACACAATATCTACTGCAAATTGCAGCTCAGATATAATGTGATGTCTGACACATATATCTTACCTGTGATAACTGGGTTTGCAGGCAGGGGGTCACCTTGAAAGTATTCTGATCATATCAGAGTGCACTAGAGTGTCTGCTGGCAGCAAAATAATGTTTAAGAGGTGATAATGTGCAAATTAGAGGAATGAATGGCCTATGACATTTGTGGAGCCAGAATTTCCAAGGTATTTTTTGTTTCAGTACTTCTGGGTATTTTTTTTGCTTTCAGGCACAGTGATTTTTGACAGTCAGATGGGAACAGCTGAGAGGATGGTCAGCAGTGCTCCTGAGGAGGGAGGCATGAGAAATGCTCCAGTCTGCTGGGACTGGGATTCACAGTCAGAGCAGACAGATGCAGACATACCTGGGAGCTGCAGGAGGCTCCCACATCAGCTGCAGGTGTGGCCAGATGTGGTCTGGCAGGAGGAACGTCCCCCAAAGTCCATAAAAATGTTAAGCTGGGCACATGAAGGGCCTCACCATCCTGCTAACGATACTGTCAGGGCAGCAAAAGCCTCCAAGACAGCCAGGCTGAGCTGCCTTTGCATAAAACTTACTGTTGCCTGGTGAGGGTAAGAAGCCTTGCAAGAGTAAAACGCCCTGGCCCTGGCCACACAGTGTGTCTGAGGACTCCCTCTGCTGCCACTGCACAGAGAGCTGAGGGGCTTCAGGGCAAGGGGTATGAAGGACAGTGTAGGGAGGAAAACAAGAAAAAGTGTATAGAAGGTTATTGTAAAGGCATTTACTTCTTGACAACTCCCAATGTATTCTTTTGTTTTGTATTTTATTACTGGATAAGACTCCTTATCTTCACTCATCCTCACTTTCCTCCCAAGGAATAAAATAAAAGATCAGTATTTTCTATGTTGAAGAATGCCTTTGTAAAGGATAAAAGGAAGACATTTATGGGGAAGTTTTTATCATAGTGCTAGTACTAATACAAAGTAGTTTGTTTTTTGGGTTTTTTTTTGACACAACTGTATTTTAGGTTTAATAAACCAAATATGATGAAGTAGATGAAAAGGCAGTTTTTAAGACATCAGAGCATATACATTTCCTATTCTGCTGCCAATTATTGAACAAAGAGGATTGAAATTTGCTAAGGTACTTTCAGAGTTTATGATTTTTTTGTGATTTTTTTACTTTAAGAATAAAGTGGGGTTTTTTTTTCCAGTTCATCATGGTGACATGGAACACATTTCAAAAGGCAGAGAGGATTTTCTGCAAGCTGACTATTATATAGCTATTTTTAAAATGTAGAATGTGTAATGCCTTTTGAAATTGACGTATTACAATTCCTTACATTGCTTTCAGGATTTGCTAAATCCATGGCACTTTAGTGAACAGCCAAGCAAATGCATATACAGTAACCTTTACATGGAATATCTGGTTACTCGCCCCCAACATGTAAGATCTTGAATAGCTTGATATAGCTCGAATAGCTTGACACATATCAATAACTTGATAGTGCAGGCCTACATGGCCCACTCTTCCACTGGATTTGGACAACAAAACACAAAAGAAAAGAGTGAAGTTGAGGGCAAGACTTCAGCAATACAACATTCCGCATTATTCAAAAAGAAACAGGCCCATATGGACTCATACTCTAAATGAGGCTGCTTCAGTCTCTAGCCAACATACAACTGGAAGCACATAACTGTGATTGGAGACGACTCTTTCTTTCTTCTTTCCCCTCTTTATAGCCTCAGTACAACACAGGATTAGCTCCTCCACTCATCTCTCTCCTGTTTTTCAGACCAGAATAAAAATACGAGGGGAGGAAGAGTAGGAGGACACAAGTTTACAATCCCTAAAACAGAAATGAAAACCCTACAGACCTGGTCTTAGCATTTGCAGGGAGCCACGTCAACTTAGCTATTAATATTAGTTCGTTCTTACATACATGCAGCTTTTGGCTAAAATCACATTTAATTATACTCAGCTGGTTGTACCTCCAATTAATTAAAGATGAAAAAATGAAGTGATCTGTAAGTATCCTTCAAAAGGCAGTATGTCAGCAGAATCTGATGTGATGATATTGGATTATAATTAGAAATGGCTATTTCTCTTTCTCTGTAATTTTTCTGTCTGCTTATCTTTCTGGGAACAGACTTCTCTCCTTTGGAGTGCAACAAAGCAGCTTCACTGCCTTTGACAACAAGCCCCATCACATCCGTGCCAAAAGACTCTGATTTATGCCCCAATGTAGGTATGGCAGCTGAGGAGTTTACCATGCATTAGTGCTGGGGCATCAGCAAAGGGGCCTGACCACTGTCCAGCTCGAGCCTGCCTATTGCCACAATCTGAAAGCAGCAGTTTTTCTGTTAGCACATGGGGCTGTGGCCTGTGTGCGGACACATCACCTTGCTGCTGTCTGGGAGAGAAGCCCAGCTGAGAGCTCAGGAAAGCAGCCTCTTCAACTCCCTCAACATGAATCTGGAGAGCTCCTAGATGCAATACCCGGGTCAAACACAGATGCCTAGTGAGATGCTGAACAAATAATCTTTCTGCTCCAGTTACCGTATCTGTAAAACAGGGTTTAACATTTACCTACCTTAAAGAAAGATGAAAAGGTTAAATTGATTAACATTTGCAAAGCTCCTTGAGCAAAGTATTAGAGATGCAACAACTCAGTAGTACTTAGAAGTTGTATATGCAGTTCCCTTTTTGTGCAAAGATAACTTATTTTCAAAAACTTTCCTAATACTAGACCTTGACAAATCTTCACCCTTTCTGAAATCACTGCCTGCTACATGCTGTCCCTTATTTCCTAACTGCAGTGAAGAAACTTACGGAAGTCTTCCCTCAACTCCTGGACAAACTACGCACAGTAGAACAAAAGGCACCAGCAAACAATATTTCCACCAGCATTCAGCGGATTAGAGAGTTAATAGCTCAAACCAGGAGCGTAGCAAGCAAGGTAAAACTTTTGGATGGGATGTCCAGTTACTAGAACTAATAGTCTAATGTATCTTGTTCAGAGCTCCTTTCTCTTGGGCTACCCTAGAAACCAGAATCTTGACATGATCTCCTCCCAACAATGGGATAAATATAGAAAGTTAATAAATTTCTTTTAAGTTGCTATTTGCAAGCAAATAATATTGCCATAGTATTCATGTTACACTATTGCTGCTGTGGTAGAAACTTAAGTAATTTTCATGATATTACTGATGGCCTCAGTAAAAGAATCATTTAAAGCTAAAACTAATAGTTCACTATTTAACTGGCTACATTAGTTACAAGCTGTAGTAATTATGGCAATTTAATACAAACCTTTGTTTGTATTATACCTTGTTGACAGTATTTCCTTTATTTTTCTTTTAATTTTCAGAAAAATAGGAGAATCTCTGTCTTGTACACATTTAATGAAGAAAAATACAGAAATACTTTCATTACCATTCTGACAAATTATGAAGGCTATTTTCATAAAAACAATACTGAGGTTGAAAATTAAAAGAATGTATTTGAGATCATTTGGAGAAACCAAAACTTCAGTTTACTATTACACACTCCCACTGTTAAATATTTTTCAACATTCTAGCATATTGTGCTGAAACTTTGAAAACATTGCTTTAGTTATGTTCAAGTATTTTGAATTAAAATTAACATTTTTAAAATTTGATTGGAATCTCACATATTTCAGTGTAAATTCAGTCATAAAGCAGGATTAATCATGAACAGAAAATTGTCCATGCTACTTCCAAACCAAAGGAATAAATTATGACTAGAAGTTTTATAGCTATGTAAGATTTTTATTAAGTGCCATACATAATGATGTATCCCTGATTCAACAAAGCATGTCTATGAACACTGACATTTAATTTGCATTAAGAATACACTTAATACAGTTAATTAGGACCTTTAATTAATTTTAAAATTAATTCCCTTCATCTTCTTTACAAAGTCTTCCATAGCTGATTGTAATAAATGTATAGTAGGTGGTAATTTCACTCTGGTAATAAGGGAGGTCGCTGGCTATGTAATTGTGTGCACTTACATTCAGCAATGTCTCCGGTTGGCAATAATGTGTCTCACCTAGTGTCCTTGCAACTGCAGGTCCAGGTCTCCATGACGTTCGGAGGCCAGTCAGCTGTTGAAGTCAATCCAAAGATCAACCTGGAAGAACTGAAGTCCTTCACTTCCATGAGCTTGTATATAAAGCTTCAGAAGGACAACCCCCAACTGGAAGCATCTCCAGACAGATTTGTTTTGTACCTTGGAAACAAAAACGTAAGAGAATAATCCAGTTAATCTTCATACCAAAAAAAAGGGGGGAAATGAATGTGAAGTTTATTTGTTCTTGTTTTTTCCTCTTACCTTTTCATTTCTCAAAATACAAGGTGCCTACTATATGTCTTACTCAAGCTGGTCATTGATTTAGTGACATGCTAAGAGCAAGGGCTTCAGGAGGCTCTTAATCTTCAGACTTCTCACCCCAAGCAGTGAAGGATTCACACTAAGCAGCAAACTCCTCTACCTATGCAGCGTGCTGCCGAGCTTGTCACCTCCACAATCTGCGCTTGCCATTTGCACTGTCAGTACTGAGCAGCTCTGAAGCACCTCCTGATACTGCTCTGGCTTTTGTGGGTCACATTTTAATCAGGTTCATGCTGTGACAATGTAGATTCCAAATCTCTAAATTCACAGGTCCATAAGATAAGAAGGTTTCTTTGCCTGCAGCTTGTGCTGCTGTTGTATACTCTATACATCACTAATTTGAAACATGTAGAAAGAGCATATGCTCTCACCACCTGGAAGTGCTGGGAGACAACTATTCTTTAAACTTTTCTTCCCGAAAGAAGAAAAATCACCTCTCACAGAAGCCAGGTATAATCCTGGCAAGCCATTAATCAAGAAGGGTAAAGAGACAGGCTTTTCTTTTTAAGCTTTTCTAAAAAGAAACCTCTCTTGGCAGAAAATTTAATTAGAGTGCATGATTCCTGGGCTTTAGACAAATGTTTCTTACGACATCCTACATATGGTACTGCACACTAAATACTGACGAACAGCTTCCAATTAAACATGACAAATTTCAGTCAGAAAACACCTTATGACCTTGAATGACCTCAGTCAAAATGGATATGAGATAAAATTCCAGAGGACACATTTGTTCTGTGCAGTTCTGCCTAACGAAGCAAAGTCAATAAATAGAGAATGAAGTTTTTGCTTGTTAGTCATATATTACAGTGTTATTTTGTCTAACACAGCCTGTCCTTTACTAACCTTCTGCAGTAAATCCCTCCCAGTGTTGTAGCTCTGACGTCCTTCTCCATTGGTGTTTTAGGCAAAAAACTACATTGGTCTTGCAATTAAGAATGATAATCTTGTGTATGTATATAATTTGGGTGGCCAAGATGTGGAGATACCACTGGACTCCAAGCCAGTCAGCACCTGGCCGTCTTACTTCAGCATCGTCAAAATTGAGAGGTAAAGTGCTCATGTACATTTCACAAGGAACCCTCCATCAGTAGTACACATCTGGTCCTACTATTGCTGAGGCAAATGGAAATTCCCAGTGATTTTAAAGAGTCAGGATCCAAGGGGCCATAAGAAAGAGAAAGTGTCTGCTTCTCTCTTTTTCCTCCCAGACTACCAGTCTTCAAATTGTGGAAATACGAGCCTTGCTTGGAATTAGGGATCTGATTTGCTTGCTTGTTTGTTTGTTTGTTTGTTCAAAGCCTAACATGAAAATGAAAACATGAACAACATTAAAATTTCTTCTCCTCCAATTCCACTCTTCAGGATTGGAAGACATGGCAAAATGTTTCTAACTGTGCCCAGCCTTAGCAGCACAGCTGAAGAAAAATTCATCAAAAAGGGGGAAGTTCTCGGTCCTGGCTCTCTCCTGAATTTAGAACCTGAAAATACTGTGTTCTATGTTGGTGGCGTGCCTCCAGGCTTCAAGGTTGGTGAGAAAAACACTCTATATTCAGACTTAAATAACATAAACCTGTCTTGCTGGGACTCCCCTCACAACGTAGAAAGATGTCCCTGTATTTATCCTCCTAAGACTCCATCTTCTAACCATGGCCAAAACTATGGCTTTCTCGAGCACATCATTTCATACAGCAATAAGATGATCAGATTAAGGTTTTCTGAAAGATAGAAAAGGGAAAAAGCTTGTTGCTATTAAGTAGTAGCCAGAAACTAAGGCCCAGCTTTATGAAGTTTGCAAACTACCAGGTTTTGGCGGTGCTAATGAGTTCTAAATATTTACAGTTTTTCTTCCACAACTGTCACAAAATTAACTCCATATGCTTATGTATACGCGAGCTTCTGCATTGCCATGCCCACCAGATATACCCCGTGGTTCAAACCGTAGACTACAGAGCCCTGGGAATACAGGGCAGGTTGCCTGGGGAGAGGGCTGAGGACTGAATAATGGTTGCACAACAAAAGAAAATAATTCAGCAAATGAGTCATCCAGGTTCTGTCCAGAGCAGAGGAAAAAAATGGGAAAAGAGAAGAAGGATTGAGGAAGGAAGAAGGAGGAAAGAGGGCAGAGGAAGGAGAATGAAGAAGGGGAAGGGGGAGCCGTAAGGCTTCACGACTTGAAGCATGTAGTTCTCTTCTCCTACAGGAGTGAATACCACACATTTTCATTTATTAACATATATTTTTTTCCTTAGAGCTAAATTATATATTTTGTAAATATGAAATGTACCACCTGACCACTAGAAGTTTCACACTTTAAAAATTTACCAGAGCAGTAAAAAAAAACAAAAAGTAGAAACCAAACATGATCAGTTTCCAAAGCACAGGCAATATGCTGCAGATGCATTTTTTCTTACAACTGCATATATATTTTCTGCATTTCTGTATTACTATTATTATTACATTATAATCAGAATGGAAATAATGAGAAGTCAAGTAAAAGTTACTGGCAGTGACCAGAATCTGAAATAGAAGAGGTGTTAATATCATAGCTGTTCCATAGGGCAGAGTATTTTAATGATAAAAGGATGATACACGAGCTGTGTCAGCTTTGCTTTTTTATATATCCCCTTCACTAATGCAGCTATTTAAATTCCATTTGCAGTGAGCTCTGTTAAAAGAATGACTTTCCATATCCTGCTAACTGTTCCAAATAATATCTACTGATTATTAGCCAGTGGTACAGATTTTGAATCCAAGTGCCCTGCATTTTAAGTGGTCTCTCATTTCTGCCTCTTCCATCATAGCGTGAAATTATTTTTCAGGCAGAAAAGGCTATCCATACATTAGACAGGAAATATCTATGGGAGATGTCACATACATCAAGATCTGTGATTAGCCATGAAAGAAGCAAGATCTTATTTTGCCTCCCCTTCTCCAGCAAGTTTGCTCCCTTTAAATGACAAGGAGAATTCTTCTTTGCAGCTGCCTTAGCTGAACTGCTGCTCTAAACTTCAGCTCACAGCAAAGCAGCCACATGCTGATAAGGCCTGCAAAGACTACTTGAAAGTAGCACCATCCCATTCATTTCAAAACAGGAAGCGGTGAGACACCGAACTACCCCCAGGCACAAGCGTTCAGTGACACCCCAATAACGAACGTGCCCTTTCTCCCTTTCCCTGCCTTGGCCCTCTGTGCAGCTCCCGCCTAGCTTGGAGCTGCCTGGCTTCATCGGCTGCCTGGAGCTGGCGACGCTGAACGACGACGTGATCAGTCTGTACAACTTCAAGCGCGTCCACAACATCGACACCGCCACAACGCCACCGTGTGCCAGGTACGGGGACTCCTGCACCACCCAGTCCGCTCAGCCTCTCTAGATAAAGTGCAAGTCCTGATATTTCAAGCTTCTTTTCTGAAATAGAAATCTGAAGATCGTATTGATTTTGCCACTTGAAACTCTTGGTCCCACATACAAGTTGAACTTATTTTTTTCCTATTGTCTATTTACATTAACCCTCTCCCAACCTTGCTCATGCCTTCAAAATGGAAATAAGGAGCACATGTGGTTCAGAACATTGCAAGAAAGCATTTTAATTGTAAAGCCGGATAGATTTCCTCAAATTAAAAGGGGATGCCTTGGTGTGAGAGCTCTGCCAAATCTTGCTTCTCTGTTTGTTTTTCCTAGAAATAAGTTGGCTTTCACTCAGAGCCGGGCTGTGAGCTATTTCTTTGATGGCTCCGGCTATGCCGTGGCAAGAAACATTGAGAGACGAGGAAGATTCAGCCAGGTGACCCGGTTTGACATAGAAGTTCGAACGCCGACAGACAACGGACTCATCTTGCTGATGGTTAACGGGGTGAGCAGCAAGTTCTGCTGATACCTTTTATTTGCAAGCACAGCAAGTTCTCCTGTATTTGCAGTGTCACGGGAAACCTAACATATTTATGTCTTCAGATTTCACTTGAGGGAAGGTGAAACACTTTGTGTTCAGCTGGTGTCAAGCTGGTTGGGAGAGACATGAAACACCCCTGGGAAAGCCCTTGGGAAGCGGAGACCCTGGGCTGGACTCTGCTGTCCTACAGAGACAGTTGCTTCAGAGCGGTCATGCCACCACAATGACACCTTGAGAGAGAACCTAGTTAAGCCCAGTGTTTGCACCTTGATTTAAATTTAAGCATAGAGTCAAAGCTAAAGGAAATTTTCATGAAGCAGTTCCCATAGGGCAGCCACTTCAGTAGATACCACCTTATAACTGTGTCTTGGAGGAGTATTGGAGTTTCCCATTTATTTTAGTTACTGGAAATAGTAGCCCAAATAAAAAGGTGAGATCCAGCTGTCACCAGCTTTTCTGAAACCTGAGGGTAACTCTGCGAAGGTCTGAGGGAAATAGAATCTGCATACAACTATCCTCAAGCTTGAGTAAACTGAAGGCAAACTCAGATATTTTCCCGTTGCATGTCTCCCCATCAAACTCCCGAGTCCTAAGTGTATTACAGCTAGCAAAGCCACAGAAAACAAGTTACAGATGCAGTCAGCAAACACACACCTATCTACAGACCTACATGTACCACAGCATTGCACGTTTACAAGGTAATGAATCCCACTCTCATTAGAAGAGTTACTCCCTGGTGTTTGTTGTAAGGTAACTTTCAAAAGGACTTTCTGGAGAGCAATTTGCTTTACAGCTTTAACCCTCGCTCTTAGGAAGCTCTGCTCTAAGCAGTTGCTGCTAAACATAACAGCGCTATTGCAGTTCACTCATTTTCTTCCAAGGAGAAGTTCACAGATTTTTCCTGTGATGTATGTACTTTGTATGTTCTGGTGGAAACCGTGATCAAGTTAGATGTCAGCTGTGGAAAGCCACATCTGTTGAGAGATGCCTTCAGATTACTCACTTGTGCAAGGGTAGCTCATAAATACTCTGAATATTCACGGTTTCATTTTTGAGATTAAGCTGTTCAAGAAAGCTGGAGTTTCATTAAAAAGGACTACATTAAAACCTACTTTTACTACTTTAAGTAATGACTTCTGAGGGTGGGATAATTAGTGTCAGAGGCAGCAATTCTTGCCTTGCAGATTTTCTTGAGAATTATTGTTCCCATGTCTCCCGTAGACATTTACAGTATGAACACCAGAAGAGAATGCAAACATTAGCATTAAGAGCATTAGCCTAGATGCACAGCTGTTGTGAGCTGTACTTTCTGCTTCTTTATGTTCAGATTCGGAATGGGGCTAACTCTATGATACAGATCTTAATTTTAATTATAACTTGATTGCCTGCTTCTCCTCTTCCTTTCTCAAGGAAGATACAGCTCCATGAAGATTTCCTAAAATAGAGCTCCTGTTTCTAAAGTTTAAGTCACTCAGCCACAGAACAGAAGCCAAACCATGAGACAGTAACAGTTCCACAATGCTAAAACCAAGTGCAGGTTACCAAATAAAAGCACTGCCCAGCCTTCAGCAGATGCATTAGTGCTGATCAGGGCCCTGAAGAGATTCACTCCTTAGCTATCACAGCAGCAACTTTGTTGGAAAAGTATCAGCACACCTGTGTGTGTCAAAAACAGTGTTCTAGTTTTGCAAATAAAATGACCTCTTCGAAGCAAGCTTTTCACAATGTCTTTCAGATACTCTGACTAGATCATTTTTTTCTTTTTCTCTTTTTTTCTTTTTTTTTTAATATCACTACAACAATCACGGTGCTTTCCTGACTGCTGTTTTGCTTTATACAGAGTATGTTCTTCAGCCTGGAGATGCACAACGGGTTCCTCTACCTTCGCTACGACTTCGGCTTCAGTACTGGCCCTGTTCTGCTGGAGGACTCCATGAAGAAGGCTCAGATCAACGATGCCAAATTTCACGAGGTAGAGATGGGGTCACAGGCACAGTCGCTTGGCTAACTCCAACAGCTCCAAGGCAGCAATAGTTTGCTCAAAGGCCAGTTAAAAGCCCTCAGAGAAGAGGGGCCCGGGTGCAGCGGGTGCAGTAGGCTGGGCAGGACAGCAGAGCCCGTAGCTGCCCACGCATGGAAGAGGCCGCACTGCTCTCACCAGCACTGCGGGCGGAGAGGGAGAGCCTCCCTGCCTCCTGGTTAACCAGCGCTCATGGGCAGGTTTTATATCTTGCTAGTCAGGTTATTGACAGGGAGGGGACACTTTAATGGGGAGGAAAGTGTTGCAGTTAAAAATGAAACTATACTCCCAAAACTTGTATCCTTCAAACACGCCGTTCTCCACAACTAAAACATGTCACTGTTAACTGGATCACCTTAGCTGTTACACGCTGTGTTGCAAGAAGTGCACTCGTCTCGTCTGCCATTGACTTGGCCTAAATTCAAAGTCTGGTCTACAAAGCTACAGTTCTGCTAAGTCTGCCTAAGAAGAGCAGAATTAAGCCTTTTGAGCTTTGAGAATACAATAAGTACTTTTATAAATAAAAGTATGCTCATAGCTTCCTCTTGGATCAATCAAGAAAGCACTCCAAAAGTAATGGACTTGATCTGCTTGCCTAGGTATAGAATTGAACCTAAGCAGTTTTGCATGGGTCTGAACATAAGTGAAATATCCTTTTTTTTCAGCCATTAGAGAAAATGGAACATCAAAATAAGCTCCATACTAATAATTGTTGTCAGTTCCTCATGATTTACAAAAAAAAAACACCTTTTTTTGATAAATGGGTATTACTGTTAAAGCTAAAAGACATACAGATACAATCAACTATGCAAAATTACCATGACAAAATTAAAAAAGATGGCATTTGGGGCACTTAATATTAAAATACATGTCTTTCTTTTCAGATTTCTATTATATATCACAATTCAAAGAAGATGATCTTGGTAGTAGATAGGCGACATCTAAAAAGCATGGACAACGAAAGAACAGCAATGCCATTCACAGACATCTACATTGGAGGAGCACCTACTGAGATCTTACAGTCCAGGTTGGTTTATAACTATTATTCAATCCTTATCGTCAAACAATCACCACATTTAATAATCTCTTAAGCCTTTAACAAGCTTTTTCTTGTGCCCAGTGCCCAGTTTCTCACAAGAAAACATTTTCCAGCTTCCACACCTTATGGAAAACAACCCCTAAGACACTATTCTCATTGTCTCTCGGCACTCTGAAGGACCAAGGATTGGATATATTTGTTATGACTCCGTTTTCATGAAGCCAGTCTAGCTTCAGTAAGGGTAACAGAAGCTGCGATCTTCTTACACCAGGCACTTTCAAAGAGCATCTGGCTATAAAGAAGCACTATTCCTCCTTACTCTGCAAAAAGTGATCTTTGTAAGACAGAAATGCCTTAGCCGAAGGATCAAAACTTTTGACCAAATGCAAATTCAAATCCAAAGATGATGTTTTGCCTACTACCCTACCACTTCAGTTCTAATCAGCCCCAGTTTCTCTCCAGAGAACTCAAGTTAGCTGGCTTTGCGTGGGTGTGGGAAAATACAGGGAGAATAGAAAAAATAGAAAAAAATCTCATTTTCACGTTTCTCATACCATTTGACAGAAGCCAAGCTTAGTCTCAGGAGACTATGTAAGTCCCGTTTCCTGAAACGGGAACCCGCTGGACTCGGGCCACATCCTGGGCGAGCAGGCGAGATGCCTCACGAGGGCTGCGCTGCTCGAACTCGCCATGCGCCCTTCCGGGGTCGGACAGCTAAGCCATCATCTCCAGAAGGGCTCCAGATGCTGACTGAAGTGTCAGCTTAACAACTCTTAACAAAAACAGTCTCTTTGTAATACCCTGTATGTTGGAAAATGGAAGATAGCAGTTGTCGCACCATAGTTTCTAGGTATTTCTGATAATCTTTTGTGAGCTTATTTTGTTGTCAGGTTAACTGGCTGAATCAATTGATAAATAGTGTCACCAGTATAAAACAAAGATTAAGTTTTTATGATCAGGACAACTTCCTCTAAATAAAAGTGATGCCTTCTTTGAAATGCAAACAAAATGGTAGCAAGGGAGAAACAGGTGATATAATTTATGTGGTCCCTTTCAAATAGTTCTCTATAAAGATCTGTCATAAGGAACCAATAAGAAAACTACTAGGAGGAAGGGGGAAAGGATCCAGTGCATTAAAAGGCAGATAGGAAATAGGAAATACAACACAGAGTAACTCTTGGGTTTTCACATTTCAGTTTTTCAGTATAAAGGATGTACAGCACATGCCCAAATGATCTCTGCTAAGGCTATTACTGAATATATACAGTAAAGATCTATAAACCACAAAGGTGGTAGAAACCACCTTGGTCTATCAAGTCTAGAAAAAAATGAACAGGTTCATAAGGACCTAGAATATTAGGCAACTGTGCAGTACTTGCATAAATCAATGGCAGGTTAAACTGGCTGACGAGTATCAGACACACAATAAATCACAGGAATCAGCTTTCTAAGTGAATTGTGGTCATGCTACAAAATATCAGGAAGATACTTTCAAAGCAGAAAAAATAGCTGCTCACAGTACACAAAAAAAGTCTGGAGACATTGTAAAAATGTGATCAATTATAGCACATAAAAGCGTTTAATGAAATGACTTCATGCATAGCTGCGCCTTTACACTGGATATTGTATTCAGCTTTGGTTCTAATGACAAGGGTAGGCAGCAAGAAGTCAAAATGGTCCAACACGCCATTTGCATCAGGAAAGTAAGTCTGTATTAAAATCAAATAATCTTCTGCTGATATTTATATTTCCCTTCTCTAGAGTGATTTACATTTGTCTGACATTGGTGGGCAGGGGCAGAAGGAAGAATTAGCTGTAGTGACAGAGAAGGAGTTAATTTCCTTTCATATCTGTATATTTTCACTCACCTCAACAGCACCTGCCTGTGCCAACTGTCTTTTTCCCACATAAATTAATCTGGAGCCACTGTTGGATGTTATTTTTCTCCCACCTCATTCAGTGCATAAAGCATGGTGCTAAGCCAAGTAGGAGCACTGGAGACTGGGAACTTTAAGGCACAAATTCATAAGAAAACTTTCTTTAGTTTCAAACCATCTTCCTTAGTTCCTATTGCCCCAAGAAAATGTTATTCCTAAAGCTGGCAGTATTTAACAAAAAGGCATATTTGTGGTATCCAGTTATGGCATTTCCTGCCTCCACCACATACCCTCTGTGAATAGAAAAGTTTCTTCTTTTTTATTCTGCAGCACGAATATCCTGCAGACAAATTTCATGAAGTTTGCCCTGTGCTATAACATTGTGCCATTTTGGTGAGGGGTTGAGCAGAAAAATGCAGTAAGCAGCAGCAGTCACACTGCTTTGCTACCTACCTCAAACTTGACATTAAAAGGACTCTGAGAGCCCAGCTACTCTTCCCATTTACAGCCACATAAACCCATTCACCAGCAGTCAGAATTGGTTCTTACTTCCTTCACCTCTGTTACTATTATTTATTATAAAATAGAGATCTAGCTGCTTCCCGAGACAAGAATGGAGATTGCCAATAGAAGAAAGAGAGGAAAACTAAAACATAACTTTTCTAGAATAGCAAAAACTAGAGACAAAAATCCACTGATTTTCATCATAAGTGGTAGAAATCCACTTAAAAATGTCTTTTAATTTCAATATCTAATTTTACCTTGTTAAAGTTATTTTTATGTGTCTCTTTTCTAATTTTTCATATTGTCAATATCTTAAGTTCTCCTAACACATGCTGTGTGTGATTAAATAGTTGCTTTACATAATGATATAGAAATTTGGCTTCAGTGAGGCAAATGACTGAGGCTCTTCCAAGTTCTTTTGGAACATTTTGGCTATAAAAGTATATGCAGGAGAGCAAGATTTATTTAACTGCAGCCTGTTTGACACTGTTTTCCAACAGCATCAGCTCACATCTGGCAGGAAGTGTTGGTTTTAAAGGCTGCATGAAGGGTTTCCAGTTCCAAAAGAAGGATTTCAACTTGTTAGAAGAACCAGGAACCCTTGGAATCAGCTATGGGTGCCCAGAGGACTCACTGGTAAGCAGAACACCATGAGTGAGCTAACAACAAAATTTTGGTAATCGATAGGACCACAAGATTGATATTTGCTTCAAATAATGGGAAGGGAAAGTCTTCAGCCATGGAAACTAAAATGCACTGACTCTGACTTTTCATTTAGTCTGCTGACATATCATCCATTTTTCACCCTGAATTGCAGCACTAGAAGTTTTGGTATTCTTACGATACTGAGATTGCAGTGTGAAGGCTGGATCTGATACAGGCTGTGCGTTGCGTTCGGAAAACAAGTATTTCATAGTAATTCGATTTTCCTTTCTGAAACAAAGAGAATTGCCCTCAAACACTTGCTAATACAGATGTATGACATGAAAAGGACAGCAAAATGTGTTCCCGAAATGAGTTCTCCCCTTAAGTCAGTCCAGCTCTAGTTCTGTGAAACACAGAACAAGGGCACCAACACTGAGGGGCTGCCCTCTCCTTCCAGGCCCCCTCCCTCATTCGCTCATTACAATACAAGGCCATTAATTCTAAATTGCATTCATAGTTGTTATCCTGCAGACACATCTACCCAAAGCCATGCTGCCTGGGGAGATGGAGAGACCCACCACCTGTAGAACTCATCCCACAGCTTTATCCTCTGTCGAGGAGAAAACCAGCTGCAGTTTGTTCTACCTCAAGCTTGATTTTTCTTTTGAATATAGTATATACCACATCTTCATCCCCTGATACCAGCACTCGGTGTTGCATCAAAGTAACGCATCTCATGTTGTGATGCTGACTCTGGGCCACCCTGTTCAGAGGGACTTTAACCTCCTCTGATTTCAGTCTTCACGTTATCATCAGCGGACTTAGGATGAGCACTGAAGGGAAACTGAGGGCCATTTGTAAATGTTACACTTTGTTAATAGTCTCATGGCATGCAAGGGGCAGTCTATATAAATTAGGTTAAGCCAAGCAGAAAATATTGAAATTTTATAAAAGAACTGAACTAGCAACATCTTTAAAATAAAGTTTCCATTTTTTATTTTTAGAAATGTTTTCTACAGCATGCTTGTTACTTTATTTAATTTGCAGATGTCCCGCCAAGCATACTTCAATGGAGAAAGCTTCATTGCATCAAGCCAAAAGGCGTCACTCTTTGGTGAATTCGAAGGAGGCTTTAGTTTCCGGACATTGCAGCCCAATGGGTTGCTATTCTATTATTCTGAAGGAGTGAGTATACTTTTTCCTTATAGTTATAATTTGCATTAACTATAATTATAGTTTGTGTTGTTTTATTTTACCCTTGGATTGTTTCCCAAAATGCTAGGGGAATAATAGAAATTTTAGCTCATGTTTTAATGGTCAGGAAACAGTCTAGAACATAGAATCATTCAGTGATGGCCGCATTTTTACAGTTTGTGTTTGATCTACAGATGAAATCCAGCTCTACCTAGACATGACTTTGATGCCAAGAAGAGAATGGGATCACATGCCTAGAATTAATGTGCATCCCCCTGTACTCAGTAATATCCACAGGGTAGAAATGCAAAGTGGCTCTTGCAGTGTGCTCAGTAGCACTGCAATCCCAATTTGGACCTGTAGGTGCTACCAGAGCATAAATAATATTAAGCGACAGCTATTTTCCTCCCAGAGACAATCCCTGGAAGCAAAGATGAACCAGAGAAAGCTTGTTTGGATTAGTGGGGTGGTATTTTCAGGAGTGCTGAACTGACAGAAACCAGTCAGAGAGCTATTTCCAGATACTTAAACCTCTGTGGATGAGTGGGAAAAACTGCTCCTTGCAGCTCGCCATGGGGCTAGCTGCGCCTGTCAGCAGTGAGAGATGGGCAGAACGTAGAGTCACACTCCCAAAATGGTCAGAGAGCAGAGGGACTCGAGGAACATGAGGGCTCAGACCTACATCTGCAGCGAGCGTCAGCTCCGACGACAGAAACTTTTGCTACCATGTGAAAACATCTATTCTGCCATCTCTGCAGAAGATAACCAGCAATGAAGCGAAGAGGGCTGTAGGAGACCTATATGCATTCCTGAGCTTTTAAACTTTACAGCCTGGAGCATTACTATATATTAAAACAAGTCACCATGTCAGCTATACAAGCTGCTTGCATAAGTGAGGCAGAGCCTGAAGTGTAATAAAGTATTTTCTTGTATCATCTTGCACATCACTTCTGGATTCAACTCAGGAGCTTGAAGCCCACGGGATGACGAGTGCCCTATTTAACAAATGAAGACTCGTCTCGTCAGCATGAATCCTGTGCAGAGGACTGTGCAGAGACGATGCTTGTTCTAATGGAACAGCCAATATTCCTGTTATGTGGGGCTGCGATCCCATATGTCCAACCCAGGCAGCAAATCATCTCTCTAAGGCCATTTCAAGCGATTAAATGAAAGACTTAATAAAAGTGAGGAAAAAAGTATCATTCTTACAAGAGTGGGAATCTTAGAATAACCGTTGCTCTATACAGTACCATAACAGGGGTACCTGGCACACAAACCAGATACAAACATAAACTCCCAGATGGAGAGAGCTCACGTGACAGATGCAGGAGACACAGTCTGCAGCAGAACTCCCAGCATTCGGGCTTAGAGAACAGTGGGAATATCAATTATAATGCAATCATCTCCTCCTTTGCTTCTGTGCAAAGACAGCAAAACTGGGGAAAACAGCAAGAAGAAATATATTTGGCTAGGGAAAACAAACATAACAATAAAATGCACCGGACTGCTAACTCTTCCAGTGTTACACACGCATCTGAAGATGCTTTTCTCTGTATTCCAGTCAGATGTGCTATCCATCTCTATGGACAGGGGTGCTGTCGTTTTAAACGCAAGTGGAATCAAAGTTCAAACATCAGAGCGAAATTACAACGATGGAAAAAATCATTTTATCATCACTTCTGTCACACCAGAAAGGTAAAGCCGTCCAGCACCTTTTATCCCCTGTCTTTAGAATATAGATGTTTCTTGTAAAGAATTCCTTAGCATTTAATATTCTCTTTCAAAGGGATGTTTAGGCATTTTTTGTCACTGATTCTTTTTAATCGATTAAGTCAGTTTAAAAAATACAAAGCCAAAAAGACAAAATTGATGTAATTGAAATTTGGCCTGCTTGACCTCAGGATAAAATGCTAGGAGTTTTTAATAAAGCTAAAAGAAAAGAACAGCAACTTAATATAACAAAAAATTAGCATAGAACAACAATTTTACAAAAAAAAATAGCATGAGGGCCATTCTCTTTTCTTTTATTGATATTTTTATTTTTTAAAGTAATCCCTAATTAACCTTTCATTTTAGTACAGCTTTCTCTCCTAAGCTTTTTCTGAAAAGGTCAAAGAATCAAACAATTTTTATTTCAGAATCTTGACCATAGAGGTAAAAAATGGTCATTCTGTTTCCAAACTGAGATGTGTATGTCTGGCTTCTGACATCCAAGAGACATGTGCAAACACAGTGCCATTGCACAGTGCTGAGAACTGTCACATTTTCCTGGGTCTTTTGAATTCTGGATTTGCCCAAAATCAATGCCTGATGCTTCAGATAAGAGATTCATATTAAAGCAATAGAATCCTTCCTGATTGCAGCAACTGATTTGTCTGTTGCAAAATGAGATTAAGACCATTGTATAAGCTAAAACAGGAATGTGTTGTGATGAAAAAGAAGGAAATAGGGAGAGGGAGATAGAGAAGGATTAGCATGTGCTTGTACCTCATATTCTGAAACAGTGGCCCCATCCATTCATTTATGAATGATCGCTTTGTTTGTGTAGCTTCACTGAATGGACTGTAGTTTTCTGGACTTCAGGATTAATCCCAGGATATCGTCTCATGACATCTGTTGGCCTGTGGACTTAAGGTTGTTCATGGGTTAATTGCAGTACTGTTCATTGCAGAGCTGGAAATGAGAAGTTCTCCTGCTTTTGAGCACTACCATTCAGTAATTTACGCACTTTATGCGATAATATGCTGTCTAATAACCAGCACAGACTTTTCCAAAGCCGGCTTAAGAAACGGATGCTTTGTCCTTGCAGATATGAGCTGACTGTTGATGACAAGAAAGAAAACAAAAAGAAGCCAGCTAAGGACAAAGCAGGGAGAAGCCCTGACAGTGTCAAGATGTTGTATTTTGGTGGCTCCCCGCTCCTTACACAGCAGGCCAACTTCACGGGCTGCATAAGCAACGCCTACTTCACCAGGTACGTACCGTCCGCCCAGACACTGCCAGGCAACCGGCGTCCGGCAGCTCAGCCAGGAACTACGCAGGAGAATTGACTTATTTGCACTATAAACACATTTCGGTCACGTTGTGAGGCCACTCAGTACGTCTGAATACTTTTCTTACCTTACTCGCCATGAAATCAGTTGGTGCAGACCTCCTAGGTTAAGAAATTGTTGAAGTGGGAATAACTGTTGATGCAAATCAGCTTTCAGCACTGCACCTGCTAATGCCTTTGGTGCAACGTATAATTTGCATAGTTATAATTTACATTTATATTATGTAGTTTGCAGCTCTGCCTTTGAAACAGAGTGATACTACAACATCTCTCAGAAGCTGCTGAAGTTAGGAGTTTGATCGTGTGGAAGTGGTCAGCATTTGATAATCTTAAACACTTTATGAAATATGCTTTTATAGAAATATTTAAAGCAAATTTGGTGCTGCAGATTCTGACTCTGTGTTTATGCAAGCATGAATACAACAGACAGAAGTACTATAGGCTACCCATATCATCCAAACATTAGTTGATTAATCTGTGTTTTCAATCAGGGATCCAAGATGAAAAAGGATAATCAAAACATCATTTAAAATGCAAATGCAAAAATATAGTGATTTCTATGAAAACTATTACAATACTTGCAAACAGCTCTTCTTTTCACATTTCAGTCAGTCAGTCATATCCCCTCTTTGAAACACAGGTTGGATCGAGAGGTTGAAGTGGAAGATTTCCAGAGGTACTCTGAGAAAATTCAGACTTCTTTTTATGGATGCCCTGTTGAATCCCCTCCGATTGCTCTTCTCCATAAGAAAGGAAAAAACTCATCAAAAGCCAAAGGAAATCGTAATAAAAAGGTTTGCTACAAATTGCTTTGGTATCACTGTAGAATTTGACAAAGCTGATAAATAATGTGTCTTGATTGTAAAACCTCCAAATCATGGTTACAAAATGTACCCCCTGAAGGTCTTTGTCCCTTTGAATATTCCATCACTACAGAATTTCCCTGGCCTGATCTGGTGTACACTTGCATCATTCTGTCTTTCTAGAACTGTAAAACACAATTTCTGACACCTTCAAGAATGCACTGCAGAAAGAACCTTCTTTTTTCCACAGCTCGAGGGCAATAAGCCTGCTTCTGTTCTCAGCTACTTCCCTGGGGCTCTATTGGGTACAATCAGCATGCATTAATGTACATGAGTTCCAGCATGCAGAACGTATGGTCCAAGCATGTCATGTTATGACTGCAGCATATCCTACATCACTGAAAGCAGAGGGAAAAAGATTCAAATAGGAAAACTGCAGCAGAATTGAACTGCAACTGATGGCTACCCAGTTAGGAATTCTTGGAACCATTTATATTTTTTAGGGAAAACATATTTTGCTAAGTTTATATATAAATGATGATGCTATTTTTAGTATGCTCCATCTTGGTTAACCTTTCTGGTTCATGGTTCTCTTTGTATGAAGGTGGGAAGAGATAAAGACAAGATCTCACAAGCTTCAACTGGCCTCAAAAAAATAAATCAAGAAAGGACTATCCAGAGAGACCCTCAGTGCCACTTGCCTATGAATCCCAAGGCAACTGAGCATGCCTATCAGTTTGGAGGAACAGCAAACAGCCGGCAGGAGTTTGATCACATATCAAAAGATTTCAGTGAAAGGTAAAGCAGCTTTAGGAATGAAAATGAAATACACAGGAGAGGACAAAGTAGGATTTTAAAGGAATAAAAAGACGTATTTCTGCTTTTAGGCTGGCACCATTTTTGTTTATGTGTTATATCTAAGGCAAAATTTTATATACATAATGCTTTTTGGTTGCATTAGAAGTGTTTCAGCTGAATCAGAGTAACAAATTGAATATGTTTCTGGTTACATCCCTTTTGTAGACTCTTCATCTGTATTATATTAAGAAAATGAGTCTTCCTGCCCATTTTTATGAATACTTCAAGGATGTTACTTCTATATAAGTAGTGCACCATTGATCTCTTTATTTAAGATGCAATGGCATCAAACAGGGCTGTAAATGAACATGAGAGTTCACCAAGAAATGAAACCCAGCTGTATGTTGAGTGGACCATGGCAGTTGTCTGAAAATGAGAATCTACTTAGTGCAGCAGGACATAAAGCAGTGAAAACCAAGTCCAATAGAAGCCATAATGGAAAGGCAAGCAATAAATTATGAGTTCAGCTATTTTGGATATTTAATCCCCAGGTTCCCACAGGATATGCCGTAGGGCATCTTATGACCGCCAGTGTATCTTAGTTTAATATTTTCCATCCAAGACTACAAATTCAACAACATAGCACTTTCTGGAAGCACACCAGACCACTAACTCAGAAAAGAAGAGTGCTATTTCCTGACTTTAATAACAGAATCATTACATTTGCTTTCATTCAGTAACAGTTTACACGGGACATTCCTGATAGTGTCCATTTGAGATAGAACAAGGAAAACCTAAAGTCTGAAATGTCTGTTCATTCTCACAAGATATATTTTTGCTATAAGTGCTATTTAAGCTTTGTTGTTTTAATTATTATTAAAAAAAGAAAAGAGACTTGTATTTTAAAACATCTTCTATTGGCAGGGGCATAAATGTGCTTGTGGAAGCAACACATGGCAATGGAGCATGTATCACAGATTCACAGAATTGTTGAGCTTGGAAGGGACCTCCAGAGATCATCTAGTCCAACCCCCCTGCTCCAGCAGGGACACCCAGAGCACGTGGCACAGGGTGGCATCCAGGCGGGTTTGGAAGATCTCCAGAGAAGGAGACTCCACAACCTCCATGGGCAGCCTGTGCCAGTGCTCGATTCCTTTCATAATACAAGGAACAGAAACTAAACTAACTAGGTGACCTGAGAAGCAACATTAATCAGTTCTGGCATTGCCCCACACAAATAAACCTTTGCCACTTTTTAGACCCAAAACAATAGCACCAGTTCCTTCAAGAACTCTTTACTGGTCACACTGTATCAACTTAAATGGCAATATCATCTTCAACTTCATGAGAAAGGACTATAAAGCAGAGGCTTAGCACCAAGACTAGAATAACACTAAAGATTTGTGAACTGTCAGCTTCCACTACATCAAAGGATATAAAATATCCACCAACATTACTATTTGACAGGAATGGATACATAGTGTCCATGCTGTCAATTACAGGCTATCTGCATTTATGTTATTAACTTCAGAGATTCTTTTATTTTAAAAAATAAGTTCTTTGCAAGGTGGGTTTTTCTCTAGCTTTGACTTCTACCCCAAACATCAGTAAGGAATGCTTCTCAGAAGCACCACTTCCATAAAATATATGCATCTTCCTTGGGATGTAAGAAGAAAATCTCAATCTTCCACTCCGCAGGTTGATTTCTGTCAATTATATCTGTTCTAATACAAAAACTGTGTTTTTGTTTGCCAGAGCTCAGTTCTCTATCAGTCTGAAAACGCACTCATCTCATGGCATGATTTTCTATGTCTCCGACCAAAAAGAGACCAACTTCATGGCCCTTTTTGTGGCTCACGGCCGACTCATTTTTATGTTTAATGCTGGTCACCAGAAGATAAGGATTAAAAGCCAAGAGAAATACAATGATGGTCTTTGGCACAATGTAAGTAGAAGAAAGCAATCTGTTGGAGGACACATGCTTTATAGAGTGCAGTAAAGGCACTGCTGATTTAACAGCTCAGAGAGATTTTATTCTTGTGTCCATAACCACACTTATGTGTTCAGAAATCTCTGCTAATGTATTTCAGTCTTCCACACAAAATTTTACCAAGTCATTAACTGAGGATAGGAGGGTTTGTCAATTAGATACAAAAATCTAGCAATTGCCCATACTAACAGCTGATCAGAAATGACAGAAGCAAGAAGAAAGA
Organism: Tinamus guttatus; assembly: GCF_059628265.1. Lineage (NCBI taxonomy): Eukaryota > Metazoa > Chordata > Aves > Tinamiformes > Tinamidae > Tinamus > Tinamus guttatus. The sequence goes on along the minus strand of NW_028288544.1, from coordinate 1,721,424 downwards.
GTAGGGCAATAAAAAGCCTAATCAGCTAGGAGGGAAGAGCTAGGATATTTCTGTTAGGCACATTTACTTGAAGTGCTTAAGCAAGAGGCATAGTTGTCTTAGGCTCCCACTGCAGTCCATGAAAAGACAAACTTAGTGGGCAAGGTGATTTTCCCTCTGCAGGTACCTATCATTCCTCTCTGACTACAGGAGAAATCCAATTATAAACTGATGATGTTGCTTAAGCACTTAAACATGCTTAAAACAGGTTGGATGAATCCAGAACATATAACTGAGAACTATGAAAGTGTAGCAAGGTATCATATATGTGAATATAAGAGGGGCAAATCTCGGTAAACCCCATGAGATCTTAACTAACTCTGCCTGGTAAACCAATTGGTAAGACAGAAATTCTACTATTAAATCTTTATATGAATGTGAAGAGAGACAGTTGTTCAGCAAATACCAGGATAAATCCAGTATTATTAATAAAGTAGCTTTGTAGCATATAACTTACAAGAAACCTAAGATTTCTCATAAGAAATCGCAGAAATCTTACAGCATATGTCTCATAAGAAATCCAAGAAAATAATCTTAGTTTTCTTTTCTTCTTCCACTGTACAGTAGTGTTTCCACAGCACATGAGAGTAATGTTGTGGATTGTTTTCCTCCCTTTCTAGGTGATATTTGTAAGAGGAAAAAATTTTGGCCGCTTGATAATTGATGGTCTCCGAGTACTGGAAGAATCTTTCCGTGGTGAAGCTAACACCTGGCAAGTCACTGAACCACTGTACATCGGAGGCGTATCTCCAGGAAAAGCTGTGAAAAATATCCAGGTAAAGGAGACACCCATTACATAACCACATATCTCTATGTACAACTAACACTAAAGTTGACGCTAGGGGTGAACTGAAGCAAAAGTTGAAATAATATCAGCCCTCAGCATGCTGAGGAGCACACAGCTCAGGTTAAGTGAATAGGGGAAGTGTATTGGGCTAGACTTTAGCAGACTTGCAGCAGCAGTAAGGAAAGGCAGTGGTCCCTGACGAATAAAGAAATCCTAGAGACACCCCTGCTTAGATCAGACAAGTAAAGTTAGGTGAGATCAATCTCACTATCAGGTCTGAGATAGATGAGTGTCAAGATTTAGTTGAGATTTTAGTGCTGCCTCACTGTCTCTCTTGATGCAAGACCTAGTTGTCTGGGTTCTGCTCCACACTTTGGATGTTCAACTGTATGTGCCTCCAAGGTAATCACTGGCCATATGTGCCTACCAAGAGAGCCACGCTGCTCAGAGAAAGCCGAGTCCTCTTGCCTTGAGGTGTGACTAGTGTAGTACTGCCTTGCTCTGGGTGCAGTTTGTTTCTCGTGGTTCTATATGGATCTCTTGTGAAAGAAAGAGTACAAGCTAGATTTACCTCCAGGTCTGACACCCAAGAGACATCAGAGTATAAGAAAAGCACCTGCCCTGCTTCTCTTTCTTGGATTTAACTCAAAACTGATACAGCAAAGAATCATGGCCTTAGAGATCACAAACACAAATTGGGGAGAAAAGAGTTTCTTCCCTTCCAGAAGCAATTTATCTAGTAATCATGTTTTTGTTTCCTCAGATTAACTCAGTCTACAGTTTTAGCGGTTGCCTCAGCAATTTGCAGCTCAATGGAAGATCAATTACTGCTGCTTCACAGACATTTAGTGTAACACCTTGCTTTGAAGGTCCCTCAGAAGCAGGAACATACTTTTCATCAGAAGGAGGATATGTCGTCCTTGGTAATATACTCCTGAATAAATATATCCCATAAGACCTTAGTCCTATTTACTGTACTGCACAATAACACATGTACCTGATGGACGTGGCAATTTCATAGCCTGTAAGCTATAAGGACCATTAAATACAGATCATTATTGTGCTAAGGAGCTGATACTGAGAGGTGAGAATGTCACCATGAAACTAGATAAAGGGTTATATATGCGTGTGTATATACATATATTTATGTATATATGGTATATATTTAAAATAATTAGAATAATTCACAGAGGAACAGAAGATATGCTAAAAATTATCGTAGAAGAATGCAAGTCAATGGGGCTAAGACCATGTACACCAACAAATGGTCAGCCTTTAGGCTTTATAAAAACAGTATGTGATTCAAAAACCCTAATGAAAGGCTTTCTGTATGTCTTGACAATGAACAAAACGACAAAACACATCCTTTCTGTCATTTAAGCCTGCTGTGTTCCAGGAAGTGTTTTATGAGGTCTTTTTGGTCACAAAAACTCTGATCCCAATAGGAAAGGAAACAGAGCAACCCTACCCCTTGGCAACACCAAGAGGAACTACATGCTGTTTCTAATTTGCTCCCTGGCCTTCCCCCCAGATAGGAAAAGGGGGTTTCTACTACTGAATCATCAAATCTCAAGTGAACTCCCACGCATTGTATAAAGACTGCTGAATGTCAAGCAAATTGCACAATACAAAACTGCCTAAGAAAATACACAGAAATTATTTTCTGCTTTCCATCACATTGTTAAGAAGCACTTCTAAACAAAATACATACTTTTCAAATAATGAGAAAAATAAAGAAGTTATTATTAATGCCGCAAGGAAGCAGAATAAACAAAATGGAAATGCGTCACATATGATGATACACTGTATAATCTATGTCCACCGCCACATATTTTAGTAGTTACAACAAGACGAGCAGGTTCCACCAAGGACTTTGAACTTCCATTTTGACTTTGAATAGATGTCCAATTTCATCATGAAATCAGTACAAAAAAAGACTGACTCCTTTTTTCCCCTTACAGATGAATCCTTCAGTTTAGGCCTGAAATTTGAAGTTGTTTTTGAAATACGCCCCCGAAGCAGCTCAGGAATTTTAATGCATGGTCACAGCGTGAATGGGGAGTACTTGAATATGCACATGAAAAACGGACAGGTATAATGAAGGTCACCTTCCTCCCACTGCTTTGACTGGTTCTTCTCTCTACTTGTACACTGTGCTGTGTGCAACTTTCAGCTTACAAATTTGTCATTTATCGATTCCTATCTCTCTCCTCAATATATTAAGAACTTAGATTAGGCAACCAGGATACTTCTTTTAATTTACATAAAAATAACACCTAGCACAAAAACAGATCACTTGACTGGTACTAACAATAAATATTTAATGTGTAGGTGACTAGATGCATGAACACTGGCACTTTAGTGCTGTTTTTTCATCCACACATTAAATATGTATAGTGGTTACAAGCAAGGTGATTTCAGTTCTGCCTGGTGATTTTTTATTTCTTGCATGTTAAAAGCAAAATCTCTTATTGTTGCACTTATTGTCTTCTTGTTTTAACATACAAGTCCAATGGAGAAACGGAGGGGAAGTTCTGGTTGCATGTAGATCTGTGATTGCAGTAGAAGGCCATTTGGCCAATGGCCGTTTTAACAGTAGACATTCACCCCATCCTAAAGCATGTGTCTGATATAGGGATGAAATACCATTCAGAGAACCTATTATTCTATAATAGCCACAGCCAGTCCTTGGTAAATTAGCAAAAAACTCCTCATAACCACAGTGCACCTCAGTGTGCCACGGCACACTGAAAGCTCCCATCTGCACACAACTGCTCACTTCTTACAAGAAAGCTTTGAATATCCACAAGCTTGTTGGTTTTGGTTTTTCAAGTGTATCAGTTAGTCTAACAAAAGATAACTCCTCTCAAACCTGCCTTTCAGCATGATGTATATGGGAATCACAGACAAAACTGACTGTGTAATAACAGATCTCCCTGCTTGTCACCAAAACAGTTAGTCTGTTAGCAACCATTTGTGTTTTTACCATTAATTGTGTGCTCTCTTCAAATGTGTTACTAACGACCTGTTTTGTGAAAGCTTTTTTTTTTGAAAGAGTAAGAATGATCAGCAATTCATTTTAAGTGCCTATATCTATATCAGTACAGCTTGTCTGAGTGATTTATTAAGGGGCCACTTTCCTTCCCGATTCTGTATTTTCCTTAACTGTTCCAGTAGATCATGTCCAAGGATAGGATGAAAAGGAAGATGAGGATCATTTTTGTTTTGTTTGCTGGTGTCCTTGTACAAAAAAAAAAAAAATCCCCAGCTACTACTATATTGAGATAAAAATCCTCTAAAATTGGATATAAGCTCTTTCTTTGCATCACAGCTGTCAATATTGTAAGAAGCAAAGTGGTTTGGGATTCTCCAGCAGTCATCACTAGGAACCCCATGCAGTGCAACAGGGCACAGCGTAGACTATCTGCAAAGATAGTCACCATGTAACGAAAGCAGAAGTGCAAAATTCAGAATCCTGCCATAGATTTATTCATTAACTTGAACATGTAATTTAACAGTCATTCTTAAGTCCCCTATCTGTTCTTTTCTCTCATCTTGTCTGTTTGTTTAGATTTAGGTTTTTCATGGCTGTTTCTTATTAAGTGGCTAGCGAGATGCCAAAACAATCATCTGGGGCCTCTAAACACTAATATAACACACAGGAAATTATAGAGTCACTCTTCTGGAAAATTTGAGTGAAATTAGCTGTTATTTTTGAATAAATCTTTTCTTGAATGTTCTTCCCTGAGTTTCAATCAGAAATACTGCAGAAATGTTGAACCTTAAAAAAAAAAAAAAAAAAAAAAACCAGAAAGGAGCTTTATTTTAATGATTTTTGAGAATTTGCATGAAGCAATGTTTTCCTATCACTTAAATACTAGACATGTTCTGAACAGGGAGCATAGCATTAGTACAACAGTAGATAAAGAGAACAGGAGGAGTTTTAAAATGACAACTACATTATTTTCCTCCAGGTTACTGTGAAACTGAATAATGGAATCAGGGATTTTTCAACTTCAGTGACACTGAAACAGGGTCTCTGCGATGGCAGATGGCACCGAATTGCAGGTCAGTAAAACTTAATCATTCCCTTAAGAAAGGCAAGGGAATCCAATTTTCCATTCTCAGCTATCCCTCTCCATGGGCCAGCATACTGGGAATACGGTCATATTTTTAGTTACTCCCTTTCACCAGTCAAGATGCAAGTCTGTTTCTTGTATTGCCTTGAAAGAGGCAGTCCTCCTCCTTCTCCAAGCATACTGACTGTAGAGCTTCCTGGGAGGATGAGCCATGTTCCTGCTGAGCACAAATGAAGGTGGAAGCTCCTTGTTCACAGAGCACGGACAGCCTAGGTGAAGGGCTGGCAGCCTTTGCTACGTGCTGCCAGATGTTATTTTTCTTTCCTCAGTTTGAGGTTGAATGTACTGATAGAGCACAATAGCTGCAGGGAGATGCTGCCTTTAAAGATCAACTAGTAGGCCTGGCCTGGCGAGTCCCTGCCTCACACCAAGGTTCAGTCAGAATTTTGTCCCTGTCTCAACCCATTCTGCACTCCTACATTTCAGAATCAGAAAGTATACCTCAACTGCAGGTATTTGAACCTCCTCTAACTTCCTTTCTGGAATCTCATGTGGGATGCCTCCCAGCACCATGGCCACAAGAGACATGCGTGTGCACCCCTGCCCCACGCATTCTAGTTTTTGAAGGAAACCCGGGCACACAAGCAAGGACAAAACCTCACTCTAAGTGCCCTGTTGGGAATGGCTTGGGAGAACTGGATTATGCAGCACACCTGCCCTGCAGCCTAGACACTGCCACAGACAATCAAGGCTTCACTCAGAAGCCACCTCGCTTCCGCACCCTCATCTTGCATTGGCCCTTCTCTGCCTGCACACTGGCGTTCAGATCAAACAGACACTCCTGTCCATCATAAAACCCTCAAAAGCTACTTTTTTATGCTTATGGATGTTTTTAATCCCTGTACCTTCTTGTTACAGTGATTAGAGATGCGAACGTGGTGCAGCTGGATGTGGACTCCGAAGTCAACCATGTGGTAGGGCCCCTGAATCCAAGGGCAATTGACCACAGGGAGCCAGTGTTTATTGGAGGTGTGCCAGGTAAGGTTTAGCAGCTTTATGCTATTGATCCCAAATTTCAGTACTGCTTTCACAGGAAAGGCAGAAGCTTTGGTTTCATTTCAGTAAAGAATGAAACGTGCACAGCATTCATGTGAACAACCTGGTGCACTTCAAAGGCTCAGAAGAGCTGATCAGAGGTATTCTACATCAGGTTCTTCAAGAAAAAAATGTTCTGCTTCACTGAAATTAAAGTGTTCACAATTGCTGGAGGGTCACGCATGAAGTGAGTACAGAAGTCAGCTTGCTAGAGAAGAAAAAAAAAAAACACTTTTTCCCCCCCGCACTTTTCCTTACAGTAAAGACTTACTGGGTTTTTTTAGCAAGTTTGGAAAAATGACTGCTGGTTTTAACTGAAGTCTCAAGGTTTTGTTGCTGGTAGTCTGCTTTCCTCTTTTTCAAGCAATGGCTTCTTTGAATACCACATAAAACATGAAGATTCTTATTCTGACTAGCGATTTCTATTGCACAGATGTCTGCTAATGTGAATTTGTGACTCACAGACCATCTGTGAAGCGTGGGCCAAGATTACTACATTTACTTCCCTTATTCAACAGACAGAGCTACTCTGTTGGGGGTTCATATGCAAACTGTAATCAACACTACGTGATTCATTTTTTAAGTCATCTCCTGCACATTTCTCACTGAAAATATGCAGCATTACTTCTCTGCGCCTTGCATGCCAATCATGAACAGCTCTAACAATCCAATTTATTATATTGCTTATCTTGGATTAGTGGCTTGAGTGCATGATGTTCTCATCCATCCCACACTACCAGGAGGAAAAATGAGCCCAAAGGGAATCATAAAAACTATGTGCACACGCCTGTATACTCTTTAATTCCAAATTGGAATTTTATTAGGACAAAACTCTTCCCAGAGAGATAATATAAAGTGGTAATTGCAAATGCTTTTCTGCTTCAAACAAGAACTTCCTGATTCTGCATTAATTATCAAATACTAAAGTGATGCCATACTTGGGCTCCATAATACTATTATCGCCCTGGCACAGAAGAATCCTATAATGAACTTCCCAACAAAGATATTACTAACTAATACCATGTAAATGCAGTAGACTAAACAAAAACCTAACAAATCAGACACAGCTGACGGTATATCTAATGTTGAAGGAAATAGCAAATATGCAGCTTTGGATTCATCTCCTCTGTTATTTAAAAGAGAATGTATTGTCCAAAAATGCAGGATCGAACAGTTATTGACTGTGTGTTATCAAGAATTTTACTTAAATGTAGATGACTTCCCCTCCTTACCCTTATTGCCTCTAGGACACCAGCAGTAGTCTAGATATTTAGAAAGACTCAAAGAAGATGCAACAGAGCTGCACCTACTAGCATATAGAAGAAAAAAATATTCTTACCATATATGTATTAGAATACAGGCACCAATTTTCCTTTCATGCATGCAAGCTGGTTGGTGGCACAAAAACACCTTTCTCAAATTTTGTCTCTTCCAAAATCTGACTAGTCCACTGCCTGAAGTGACTAAACTTTTTTATACAATTCAAACTTATATCAATTTTATTGGTGGACTAACCACATGTAGGATGTAATGTGACATGGGCTGCTGAATAGAATCCTGAACTGCAATTGAGAAGACTCAGGTTCCATTACCAGTGCTGTATATGAACTGATTTGGGTGCTGCATATGAACTGATTTGGGGCATTCTCAGCTCTATTTTTCATTATTTCTTTCTTCCAGAGTCTCTGCTAACATCGAGCCTGACTACACGCAACTCCTTCATTGGCTGCATTCGTAACTTCATGATTGATGAAAAACCAGTGAGTTTTAGTAAAGCAGCTTTGGTTAGTGGTGCTGTAAGCATCAACACATGTCCAGCAGCCTGATACTGCATTGCATCAACACTGCAACATTCCTTAGCGCACAGAATGAAAATAATCCAGAAGAAGCCATGCTTTTTTCTTTGCCAGTGTGGAGAAAAAAAATGTGAATATTTTAAAGATACATCTAGAGAAAGCAGCAGATTTAGGGTCACCTCTAATGTTTATATGCAACCAAAAATCACTACGAATAAAGAGCTGTTGTTTCTGCACTTACCTTATTTCACCACAAGACTGAGCTTTACTATTTCTTATCGTGTATGTGTGGCCAGGCCTACAACACTGTTACATGAAAATGTTGCATTATAAAAGAAATTAAAATTATATTAAATATATTGCTTTCAAGATAGATCCTGTATATGTGTTCAAATATTTTTTTTCAGTATTCCATTCAAGTCATGTAAATATTCTTCAATTAAAATAGGGAACGGAGAGGATACTGATTATGTAGGTTTATAAGTAATGAAAAATCAGAACACATTTAATTCCACTTCTAGCACTTCTAGACTTCATGGATATATTCTAGCATTCTCACACAATGTGAAGAAAGGATGCATATTTTTAAAGCAGACACTTTCATTACATAACTGACCACTTACCTAAACTAGACAATTTTAGAACAATAACTGCTTAATTTAGTAAGGAGTAGGAGAGAGAAAATTTAAAATTTCAAAATTTCAAGTTACTGAAATTTTTCCTCTAACTTTATCAATACATTTATCATATAAATAAATCAAAGCACTCAATCCAGGAGCTGATTGAGATCTCATTTGTACTAATATAGCAAAATAAACAGTAGGTATAGAAAGGTGAATTAAAATCACAGTTTCAGACAAACCTGTATTGCATAAATTATCTATTTCTTGTGAGACTGTTGTAGGGGTTCGGTTTACAGCAATAATCCTCAGTCTGGGAACAAACACTTATTGAGTGTTTCCTGGAAGATACATGGTTGAGGTGAATCTGGGAGTGAAATAGGAAAATGCAACCAAAAGGCAAAGGACTGAAAATCTGAGCTGCGCAAAATCAGCAGCAGAAGGTGGATGGAAGTTAATACCATGTCTCAATCCACAATAGGCCTGAATATCAAACTGTTACAAATCTTAGTCTCTTGAGTGATAAGCTATAAAACATCTAAGCAATTCTCTTCTTTTTAGAATAAACTCTTGTCAGAAATTTTATAATTGCTGGGCAAATTATTGTTGGAAATAATTTAAAATATGACCATCTGCAAGGCAAGAAAGTGTGAAAGGGAAGATAAGGGACAATGCCCAAACTAAAACTTAGTGGGAGTTCATGCAAAACACGGAATCTGAGACAACTAGAATCCGAAAGTCTTAAATCTATTGACAGCTGGAGGGATCATCAGAGTAAGATGTATGTGTCAGTATAACATATATAATCAGTAGCTTGCTTACTACTCTCTCAACAGAAGTGTTTTGACAGACTGAAGTGGTCTTAGTCACTGAGTGTGAAAGAATCATAGACAGACTAGCACCTGGGCCAGGGATGGTAATAGGACCCCTGGGTACATGGCAGAGAAAAGGTGCAGAGGGACCCTGGCAGGTGGGAGCCTGTCACAGCCTCTCCACTTGTCTCTAGAATCCAGAGTTGGGGAAAAATCACAGTGGTGAGGGGATGAGAGGAGCTAGTGTGGATCCCAGCAGCCATTACCTCGCTTTCGAGCAGCCTTGTCAGCTCTGCTCCACCTTTCAGCTCCCTGAGTGTTCTCACAGCCTTCTCCTGGCTGTCATATGCATCCTGTTCTGTTCCCAGCAACTCTCAGGCAATATGTCCCCAGGGCAGGTTCCCTTCCCACCCCAGGAGGGAAGCTCCGTGCATCTCAGCCCTCTCTTTTCCAATGCAGGACTCTTTTCCAATGTAGTTCAGAAGCAAGCAGTAAAAGTACTCCACTGCAGCTTCTCTGAATCAAGCACACCATGGATCTCCAAAGCCAATTGATTTCAAATGCCATATTTTCCTCAAACACCCCCAAAAATCATGCCTCTTCAACTCTTTCTTGCTCCCAATCACTACCCAGACTGTGAGGCTCTAGTTCCACAAACACCTAAGGCAAGATGAGGGTAAGGCATCAGGAGGGTTAGCTTCTGCCTGTTCTCACCGTGCTCCCAGCTGCACAGGCTTGTCCCTTTTAGTGCACCAGCTCTGGAGCACAGCAGACTTGTTATCCCCTTATGCCAGAAGAAAACCCTTCAGGCCTGGTTTCAGCAAGGAGTTTTCCCCAGATGAGTGAGATGGGCAGCCACTGGGTACCAGAGCCCACGGCTGCACAGCTGAGAGCTGGGGTGAAGCTTCTGCCCTGCCAGTGGCAGTAGGCTCTCACAGGGGCTCATTCCCACTCATGTCACCACCTCAGCCAACCTTCCTCAGACTCCTGTCTCCAGTACCCTATTGCTGGAGAGAAAAGATAGCAGATTCCCTGCTTACACACGTTTGTTACAGGGATTACTGAAACTCCTTTCAAGGCTGACTGACGGTGTTAAGCAGAGATAGCCAAGAATAGCATATGCTTGTGCCCCCTAAGAGCACCGCAGTTTAGGGAATTATGGTATTAAATGCAGTATTGTACATTAACTAGTATATACATACTCAGGATGCTCTCACATATTTTATCTACTTCAGGCTAAAACATGTTTTTACATCTCCATATCCAAGCTCTGGGAATAAACGGTATTTTTTTTTTGGACCTATTTACTTAAGTAAGATTTCTTATTGGTGGGCTTTACATGTAAGAATGACTTTCCTGATTAATCAGCCCTTATACTTTATATACAGAAAATGAAAAATATAGTAAAATAGTACTGAATAAAAACATGCTTTAAAATTCATAAAATGCTACCATTCAATTTACTTCTATTTAATATGTAACTAAAGCTAATGAAACACAGCTGTGCTTGTAGAGGATTATCTTCTTCCTTTCTAGGCCACAGAGATGCAGGTTTTTCTTCTGCAGGAAAGAGATTCCAAAGACCCCATGGACCTTGAAATTGTCTTTCCATATGCACCAAAGACAGCCTATATCTGATTCATAACATAACATTACAACTCTACATTCATTTTTAAGTTCCTGGTATTTAAGAGAAGGCAACTGCCTATGCAGAAATCTCCCCAGAATTCAACCTGGCTTCTGTAGCTTTATTCTACAGCTCTAGAGAGAAAAATCCTTATAAAGATCTGGGAAAAAAAAAACATCAAATTCTGAGCTTTATTGCTAGATTCATTTCTAGTTCATAGTTCATTTCCACTTTAAATATTTTCAATTTTCATAACTACCTCAATTCTGTGGAAAGACAAAATAAGCATTAACCTTAAGGAGAGCACACTCCTTTTCTGAGACATTCTGAATTTTTTATAATAGTATTATTGTGGCCATGATCTAAATCAGGCTGTAACTATAATGTTATTACATGATGGAACGTACTGGAATTTGTTATTTGCAACCCTACACAAGAAAGAATCAACCTTCAAGTTGAAATACCCAAACTGCTTCAAGGCAGAATATATTTAATAAGAATCCCTGGCCCAGGTACCTCTTATTTCTAATGACCTGTAGAGATCTCTCATAGTTGAAGGTTCTGATGAATCTTTCTTCTTCCTGAGAGATCAATAATATGAACAATAGCCTGAAAAAGAAAAGGAAAAATGAAGAATTAAAGGTCTGAGGATAATTCCCCCGAAAGCTAACAATTCCGACTACAAAAACCTTTATATGTGAACTAAACTCTGATGTAAATCAAAGAATAACATTGGTTCAGATTCCACTGCATTCTCCCTGCAGCAGCATGTGGCCTAAATAGTGAAATGACTATCATTAAAAAGATGCTGTATGCACAGCACATGTATTTAAGTTGGGATGTTCGTTTGGCTCTTGTGATTAGGACTGAAGGGTATTTACTGGTTCACACCATTTAGTGTCAACTCATTTCCTCTCAGTAACACAGTAACTTACCCTGCAACTCAACTTCTGTTTCAAAGCTGTTGTATGTTATTGCTGTATAACATAAACAGTAAAAAAAAAAGAGTTACTAATAAAATGACCATAAGAAACACACAATAGTATAAGACTGTTGGCTAAATGACAGAACCACAGAATGGTTGAGGTTGGAAGGGACCTCTAGAGATCACCTAGTCCAACTCCAGATCCCTGCTCCAGCAGGGACATCCAGAGCATGTGGCACAGGGTGGCATCCAGGTGGGTTTGGAAGATCTCCAGAGAAGGAGACTCCACAACCTCCATGGGCAGCCTGTTCCATGATTAACATAGACAAAATGCCTCTGAAGGGAACTAATCAGATCCATGCATTTATACAAGAGGAGGATCTTCGGCTACAGCAAAACAGACGGTCAGTATACAATCAGCTCTTTTACATAGCTGAGCTATTAAACTTCTGAACACATACACCAAGCCAAACTCCACTTCCTGCCCATAGGCCTCTTTCAGAAACAAGGAAATGTTCCCATACTAATATGAATTCCAATTCCATCTCTGATTCAGAAGGCTTCTCAGCTCAAAGAGAACTATGACTTTACATTGCCTTCGTGGACCTCTCATTGGCATCTTGGAAGGCAAAGCCTGTTTCTAATGCTGCAATACAATGTTCAGAAGAACAAACCTCATAAAAATACATATTCACAGGACACAGAGCACAAAAACTGCAGCTAACTGAAAGAATAAGCACAAAATGTAACAAAACTGAAAGAATAAAGAAACACAGAGACATTAACTAATATTAGAAATCTTTAATTTAGAAGTTTAAATTAAGCCTTAGAGTGCTTATAAGCAATGTTATACCACTTTTAGCACAAGTTGGGCCAAAATCAATCATTTTTGTATAACTGTGTTTCTGGACACTTACAGCTGATCTTTACAGGTTCCCAGGTCATGTCCAGGAGTGAAGACCTTAGTTTCTCTAGAGGAAATAAAGGATTAAGGCACAATGAACTTCAAATTTTATTAAGAATTTCACTGACCAATCCTTATTTGTATACATGCACTACAAATAATATCTGAGAAAAAAAATGTAAGTAATTTTATGCCATAAAAGCTTATGAAATGGATCACATGAAAACTTTTGTTCTCCCACTGAGAGTGGAAATGTCTTTGTCACAAGAGAGCTTTCTAAGAGTGAAATTCTCACATATTGCACATCCTTCACCTCATTTTGCAGCACAGCTACGCTATGGACCAGACTGACTGTGCTGAGAAGGCAGCATCTCTGCATTCCTCTCATCTCTCATTTCTAGTACCAAAGTTGCTGTGCTCAACAGACAAGAGAGAGCACCTGCTTCTGTTGTGGGCAATTATTTGCACAGGAAGTCATGAAAAGGAGCCTAGAGAAAAACATAATGGTTGGATGCAGGCCTAATGGGACAAAAAGGTGCATCAAAACAGTTCCTATGTGCCCTTTTTTTCATATTAAAGTTAATTTATATTTTCATACAATCTGGCACATTGCACACCACCACTCAGTAATGTATTTGGTGGGGGGAGGGTGGTAAAAAGCACATTTTATTACACATTTGTGTAAATAAAAGGCATAAAACATAATGAACTGGATTGTACACAAGTACTTCTGTTCTCCCACTGAAAGGCTTCATTTCAGGTCTTTACCCTAGCTCCCGTATTCGGGCTTCAACGAGAGGCTTTCCAAGCCCCACAGGTTCACTCCCAAGGCTGGCCAGAGCTCCTGGATACGTCACCACATCCTCTGCCCTCTCCCAACTGCTGTTTTAACACACCCATCATCTCCACGGGGGCCAAACGAGCAAGAGAGACCTGGCTGCTGCTCTCAGGGCCCACTTTCTCTCAAACCAAGTCCCTGGAGGCTACAGCAGCACCCGCGGTCCCTAAACACCGCAACGCCACCCGCTCAGAACCGCGGCCGCGGCACGCGCCCCTTTGAACCTGCCCCCTGCCTGGGCACGGCCGTTGCGGCGTGCGGGCTCTCCCAGCGGCGCCTCCGCCCGCTGGCTTCTCCCCCTCGCGGCCTGGGGCCGGCCGGCCCGGACGGGACGTTCCACTACGGGCGGGAGGCGGGGGGGAGAAGGCGGGCGGTGCGCCGCTGGGAGAGCCCGCCCGCCGCAACGGCCGTGCCCAGCGGGGGGGCGCGGCTTCCGCGCGCCGAGTTTGAACCGGAGCAACGGCCGCCATGACGCAGTCTGTGGTGGTGCAGGGTAAGGGGGGCGGCAGGGGAAGGTGGCGCTCTCTTCTTCCTGACGCCTGAGCCGTGTCTCTCTCCCATTGCAGTGGGACAGTGCGGGAACCAGGTGGGCTGCCGCTTCTGGGACCTGGCGCTGCGCGAGCACGCGGCCGTTAACAAGGTAACGGCGCCGCTTCCCCCAGCGGTCAGGCCTTTGCTTCGTGCCTGGGAACGGCGAAGCTCGGTGGTGATTTGGTTAAAGCCGCCTCATTGTACCCTAAGCTCCCCATTGAGTTTTACGCAGTTTAGCTAGTGAACTCTGGTGTGGATTCACTGTCTCAAGCCTCTCCATCTGGAAGAATCCTTGTGCGAGGCCCTGTGTGAAGGGAGAGGGCTGCTTAATGCACTTCCACCGTGACTTGTGCTGTGGTGTGATTGGCCTTAAATTCAAAAAGCATTTGCACCCAAGCTCACCCTATGTTTCCACACCAGCATAGGCCATGTTGTGAAGTGACAGTGCGAAGCAGCTTGGAGAAAATTGGAAAAAAAAAAAAAAAAAAAAGGCACTCCTCTTTCCATACTGTTTCCGGCTCAATTGCATGCATGGACAAAGGTAATGGTGAGCAGTCCTTTTAGCTGCTCTCAGAAAGGCAATGCACAAAGCCCAAATGCGCATGGAGTCCCTTATGTCCAGTGTAGGAAAAAGCAGTGACTTCCAGGTTCTTCTTCAGGTCTCTGAGGCCATGGTAAACAGTCTGTAAAAACGTTATCAGTGCTGGTGTGTAACTTGTCAGGTGTCTTTCAGTTGTGGGGTGGAACAAGAAGTTTCAGCACCTGCTATTAGCCCTTAGTTTGGGAATCAGTGTAACATGCTTTTCTTTGCCCAGAACTTCATGGTCATTGATATAGCAGGCATGAAACTGTCCCAGTATTCTACCATTGAGGAACTAAGTCAGCTAAAAAGCAACACTTTAATAATTGCTTTGAGATCTGCATTGAAATTCTATGTCTTTAGTTAGGAAAAAGATGTATTTAGTTAATCTGCTGAAAACTTCATTTCCTAATTAGCTCCTCTGATCAATTTTTAATATCAAGTTGATGCTTCAATAAAGTGCTGTTTCTCTAATGCTGACTAGAGCTATTTAGATTGAATTTAAAGGTTGGTCCTGTTTTGAGTGAGATTTAACAGATAACCTCCAGCAGTTCTTACTCCATGAACAAGCACTGAGAGTTTCCAGTGTTACAAGTATTGATTTTATGTCATGTTGTTTGCTTCCAGAAGGGAATTTATGATGAAGCATTAAGCAGTTTCTTTAGGAATGTGGATACCAGGTAAGTTTTATCAATGGGCTCATTTTGAGTTTAACACAGTGTACCAACTGTTCTAGTACCTAGATTTAAGTTTTTTGTTTCCGATTATATTTAGTTTATACTAAAAAGAAAATGCTTTTTAGTCTTCTTTTCAGAGTACTATCTATCCTGTTCCATTTGAACTGTTTTGAGTGTATTTGATTTTCTTTCCTTCCATCCAAAAAGTGGACATTCCAGATTTGGTAGCTTTTGTAATTGCCAGTCATGTTTAGATTGCAAGCTCTCTGGTTACAAGCTTAGCAGTATTTATTGGAGAGTAGTAAGAGGAATTATATAGAAGATAGTCAGAAAAGGCCATTTTTACAGACTTGTCAGTTTCAAATCTTTTTTATTTGACTAATTTGTTGCATAAAGGCTAGCAGCTTTTTTTGTTGTTATCTTTTCATTACCTTTTATTCCCCAGTGTAGGCATAGTTTAGCCAGGCCAGAATATCTCATCCTTTGAGTGCAAAGGCACTAGAGTTCATTGTAAAAAACATAAGTGATGGAATATAATGCATGTATTTTTTATAAATATCTATATAATGCTCCCCTCCCCCTGACTGGCTCAGTATAACTAATCCAGGAAAAAGAGAAAAGAAAAGCTATGTCAGCAGAGGATGATTTTTGAAGTAATAAATATCAATGACATAGTAAGTCAGGCGAATTATTATGCTAGTGCAGTTGTATTGCCTTCATGACCTGAGCAGTAGCATAGTGCAGTGCTATCCCTATCAAAAATCCAGCAGTGCTGCTTGATGCACTGTGTTCCACCAGATGATGCAGCCATCCCCCATGCTAAGATAAAAGATAATGCTTTTGGCAATGCTTGTAGACCTACTACTGAGCAGACTGTTTCTGAAAGTAAGCCTTCAGTGCTTATCTTTTCAGCTTCCGAATGAAACGTTACTTAGGATATTTCTCACCGAGATTGGTTCCTGTATTTGCTTCCTTTTAGGGTACTCCGAGTTCCTAGCAGTATTTTATTTTCAGTATGTCTCTGTTTATTTTGTAACAGTCTTCTGAATTGTAAAGATTAAGGGCTGAATTTTGTTCTAGTATCCATTGTCTTATTTCTTAGTATGGTTTTGAGTTTCGATTTTTTTTTTTTTCCCAGAAGTGGTGGAGATGGTCGTGATATTTCCAAAGGAAAAATCTGCTCTTTAAAAGCACGAGTAAGGCAACCTATAAAGGTCATTCCTTTACATTGTATATTTATGTCTGACAGAGTAGGAATTTTCATAAGGTTCTTATAAATTAACATATTTTTCAAAAGGTACAGATATTAAAATATCTGCTATGCTGTCCTACTAAATGACTTCTAGCAAAGCAGTCAAGGTGAATTTTGCTAACTGATCTCCTAGTTAACTGCAACTGCAAAACAGGACCCTCTGAACACAGTAGAAACAACGTATGTTTTATCTTACAAATAATTTAATTTAAAATTTCTTTGTGTGATTATTTCAAATTGTGGCTTGCTTACTGACTGAATTTTAATCCTTTTCTCAAAGGCACTCTTGATTGATATGGAGGAGGGTGTAGTAAATGAAATTCTGCAGGGCCCATTGAGAGATGTGTTTGATAGCAAACAGCTTATCACAGACGTTTCTGGATCAGGAAACAACTGGTGAGAAGGAATCCTTCCTAAATCTTTGGAAAGCGTTTTTAGCGACTAATTGGATGGCAGTTGAAATGAGAATGATAACAGTAGCCTTCTGGCTCATTCTACTGCACCTGGAGTGCTACAACATATTACCTTTAGAGTTACTCTTGCCTAGAGGAAGGCTTTGAAAACATTTTTACAGGATAATTCACCCCTATATCATTTTCTCTATTTTTTTTCTTCCTCATTTTGAACTATTTAAAGAGCATAATTTGTATTTTTGTTCCTCTAACATTCACCTCCTTCCACTGGAATGAGTTATATGAACAAATATATGTTTAATTTCTAAGCATTACAGATTCCAGCTCTGTGCATATAAGTTACACTACTGAAAAAAGAAATCCAGGAAGTGGGTGATGAACATAATGAATTCAAAATTTTCACTGAGACGTTAATACATTTCTAATAATATTCAGTGTACTACAGTCTGGAAAGTAAATCATTGGCAAATACAGCAGAGGAAAATGCAGTACAGGGAATAAAGCATTCTATAGTCACACCATCTAAAAGGAAAATGTGTTGAAAATGTTTTATGTTTTTTTTTTAATTGCAAGTAAAAACTGACTTGCATAATACTCTAATTAAGATTCGTCCATGTGTTACATACTTACGTCTTCATTGTTAAGGGGGATGTAACTTCCATTCATTAGCAATTTTGAATATAATTTGATTATCCAACATGGGTGTTTATTTCTTTCTCATGCAAAACACTAGGACAAGCTCCAAAACTGTGAACTTACTGCTGCTTACATTCTCTGTATTAAAACCACGTTCTAACTTCTCTGTCCCATGGCATAGTCACAGCTTTGCAGCTTTCTTAAATCAGGAGTTGCATCAGCTCTGAACTGTTAAGCAATAACATAAAATCTTGAATAAAAGGAGCTGGAATAAAAAATTGAAAGGTGATTGTTGGGGGCATTTCTAAGTACTTTTCTTACTTTCAGGGCTGTAGGTCACAAGCTGTATGGCTGTCAATACCGGGAAAATATTGTGGAAAAGCTGAGGAAAACTGCAGAACATTGTGACTGCCTACAGTGCTTTTTTATAATTCATTCTATGGGAGGTGGTAAGTATGATTAGTATGAGTACACCTGCCATAAATGAACAGAAAAACCCAGATCTTGAAAAGAAGATCACTGTAATAGTCTACATCGTGTAGAATACCAAATAAAAATCTGCTAGCACAGTCCAGTTATGTGGACTTGGAATTATTTTTTGCTTGCTAAAAAACTGAGGAGCTATAATCATAAACTCAAGTAAGCACTGCCAAAACAAAAAAGTACAGCTTGTATTATAAAACGCGACAGAGTGGATGGGAATGTGGTAATGATGCTGATCAAAAGAAGGGGCACTGATCTCAGAACACTGTCGTTATTGCCGTAATCAAATTATTTTTAATTGTGATCAAATTGTTTTCAGGAAATATTCGAAGAAGTCTTCAGATGTTGCTTAACTTCCTTATTTTTCTGTCTTCTTTCCAACACAATCCCCTTGATTCTGGTGTAACTACACTGCTAATAAATCTAAAGGGAAAATCTTTTGCAGTGTCAATTTGTTATTGCTATCTTGTCACTAAGCCTTTCTCCTCAGAAACATGAACAAATTCAGTGTTTTGGCACTGAGCTTGTACTATCAATGATTATGATGTGGACACTGCAAATAGCTCTAAATATGACACAGTTTGGCCAGAGGCCTTTTTCTATTGTCATCTATTTAACTTGAGAGACCCTGCAGATAGTCTTGATATTACTGTAGAAAACTGCTGTGTTGTTCGTAGATGAAATTGTCAGCTGCTGAGATTGTTAGCTGTACAAGACAGAGAACCTACAGTTTAATTTTCTGACTTAGTGTTGATTAAAAAAAAAAGTGTCTGTTGGAGGCAAAGGGTTATGATATTTTGACAAGAGAATGAGCAAACTTTCTAAAGAAACCCTAGTGGGAAAGTAAATTTATAGACATATTTGACGAAGAGTTAGTTCAATGCTTTTAAATGTTGCCCTTCAAAATTCAAATAAATATTTTTAAAGTAATATGTAAAAGACCATGCTAAGAAAATTTTGGTTGGCCTAAACTATGGCTTTTTTTAAGACTTACTGTTTGCATAAGTTTTTGAGAATGTATATTTTATCCTCTCTAGTATGAGAAATACTTTTGTCAATTAAATTTTCCCAAGACAGAAATAATTTTCTGTCTAAATGTCTGTGCCAGTAGCCTCCACAATCTGAATTGTGCTGAATACTTCAATTTTTTTTTTCATATGTATTATTGAAAAGTTGTGCGTTTCCAGGAACATGGGAAACCTTTTATCTTCTCTCATTCTGCCTTCTCATTCATAATTATTTTTAGGGACAGGATCTGGTCTTGGAACTTTTGTACTGAATTTGCTTGAAGATGAATTCCCAGAAGTATATAGATTTGTTACTTCAGTTTATCCCTCTGGTGAAGATGATGTTATTACTTCTCCATACAATAGTGTTCTGGCTATGAAGGAACTTAATGAGCATGCAGATTGTGTGCTACCAATAGAGAATGAAGTAAGAAATAATATTCTGTTTCTGTCAAATTTTTTTAACCCGCATATAGGATGTGTTTCTTCCTTCTGTGTATTGAACTTAGAATCAAGTTTAAAAAGCATCATTTTATTTCTTAAAATGATAATTGAACACCTGAGTCACTTGCAGGCTTTTGAAATTAATCTAGTTATCACTTAAAAATCATTATTTTTTTCATCTTCAAAAAAGTCACTCTTCTATTCTCAAAAGTAGTCTCGGGTGATTTTCTTTTTTTTTTTTCTCTTGTCTGTTTGAAAGTAAACAGTGAAAGTCTCCTATATACTGGGGACAAGAATCTTAAAAATCATTTTAGCAGTTAATGTGTTAGTGTTATACACTAACACTATAGTAAAACTATAGTATAGTGTCAGCATGATACTGCAAGGGAAATGAATAACCCACTCCAACTACACTTGGCTTTCATAGTAAGGAATATGAGTATCATAGATGTACCAGGCCACATAAACAGCTAGACTCTTTTGAATCCAACTTTGATGACTCTCTCGAATTGGTTTTTGGTTATAAGAAAGTTAGAACAAGTGGAATATATTTAAAGAATATCTTTTTGCTTTCATGAGAGTTTGAAAATCTTTTTTAGAAGATAAACTTTTAGAATATCTGAAGAGAATTCAAATTTCTCTCCGAATTAAGCTGCGTACATTTGGGGGACGTAAGGAGCAAACATTTAGAAACACTTAAGTCGACTGGAATTGTTTAAAGGTTGGACTTAACAGGTATCCTAGCACAATCCTTGAACTAGAACATCCTTGTCTTAGTTTTTCTTTGAGTTTTAAGATTATTTGAAATTAAAAATTGAGGTACTGAATTTGAAAGCTGTGTGCCCAAGACTCTTTGTATGATTTCTGGTTTTATCTTTCTCTCAAAGTCTTTGTTCGATATAGTTAATAAAATTCAGCAGATGGTCAATTCTGGAAAGCTAGGATCAATCGTGAAGCCAAACAGCTTGTTAACATCAAGTGCAAGCAGTACAAAAACTGTACAGCAGAAGCCATTTGATGCTATGAATAACATCATAGCCAACTTGCTGCTGAATCTTACAAGGTAACGTTACAGGTTATTTCTCTGTAAAAGTCATGTTGCTGAAGGGAGGTTGCACCTCTGATGTTCAGGCCTACAACATCTCAAAGAATTTTGATTGTTTTCAATTTTATATTAACTTCCTCTTTTTAAGAATTAATTTAGCCTTCAAGTATAAGGAGATAAGTCACATGTCAGTCATTTTGCTGTAACTGTGATAGTCTTAAGAACTGAAGACAAGATCTGCAGGCAAAAGCCTACTGTGGAAGACTAATACTGGATGGAGCCCATGGAGATTAACCTTTCTTGGCCAATTTTTTTTTTTTTTATAAAAGTCATCAGACAATTCTACTGCCTATATCGCCCACATATGGAGGAAATTCCTGGTAAAACATACCTTTTACCCTGGTAAAAAATACCTGGAAAACATACTGGTCTGCTTTTCTTAAACAATTGGTCAGAAATATTTAAAGTCACATGTTTCATTATACCTGTTATTAAAAACGGTTTCAAGCACTTGGGTCCACATACGGAAAAACAATGCTAAAGGCTACAACCAGAAAAGTCTTATTCTTGATGCTTAATTATTATGTTATGAGAAATGCAAGGAAACGAGAAATGGCCATGTTATCTCCACAGCGTTAAAATTCAGTATTTATTGTTACAGTTTCACATTTCTTGAAATGATATACTTGAACTCTGTTGCTTTAGTGTTTCATTTTGGGGAACAACTGAAAAATACACATAATGTTTATATTACAAAAGTGATTTACTTAAATAGTTTTAAAACAGTTCTGTTATCTTTTCAGCTCTGCTAGGTTTGAGGGTTCACTTAACATGGATCTTAATGAAATCAGCATGAATTTGGTTCCCTTTCCTCGACTTCATTACTTGGTTTCAAGCTTGACTCCTCTGTATACTTTGGCTGATGTTAATGTACCTGCTAGAAGGTAGGAGGAAGAGGTTATTAGCAAACTGTCTTTAGATTTTAAGTTTAAATTCTTCCGTGGTTTTCATTAAAAAAATCTTTCTTCAGGAAAACTAAGTGTAGAAAATCTGGAATTTTGAAAGGGAGGAGATAATTAATTTTGAAAGCCTGCAAAATTCAAATTTGTCCTGCCGATATTGAGAATGCCCTCTGTCCCCATTTCTTTACTTATGGGTCATGTTCCCATCCCTTCACAAGCACTTCTTGTGACCTTCTGGAAATATTAGCACATAAAATTGGTTTGTTCGGTTACATTGGCACACAGAGCACACTGGATGTATTTCGGAATGAGGTGGGAAGAGTAGTCGTTTATGTCTTTTTTTTTTTTTTTTTTTTTTTTGGCAGATTGTTGGGAGAAGTGATTTGGAAAAAAAAAACAACAACAAAACAGGAGAACAGGGCTGATATATGTAGATAATTTGGAACAAATAAAAAAAGAATGGCTTAAATGTTAGATGCTAATGTGACTTGCTTGAGGAGATAAGAGAGGGAGAATACGGTCTGTTGTGTCATCTTTTAAAATAGCCATTCAGGATAAAATTTGAATAAGTGGGCAAAAATATATAGGCTGTATTTTTCTAAATCACTGACCAAAATTAATGTAGTGATATGATTTATTGCTCCCTTTAGACAGTGAAGCAGAACAGGCAGATGATCAGTTCTATAAAGGTCTGCAGGACTTCGGTATTTTCTTGTCAAATCCTCCACAAGCAGTGAGTTTGTCTGCTCAAACTGTCATATAACCAGAACCTCAGGTAGTTAAACCAACTTAATATATATATAAACCAACTTAAATATATATATATTTTTTAATGTAACCATTGACATAATGTCCTTACTAAAGGTCTCTATTTTAATCTGCCATCTTCTCTGAGAAGGGCTCAACACTGGGTTTTTCATGAGAGAGAATGGAGAAATATGGTCTATTTATCAAAAAGAAAAAAACCACTAATACTTCATACGAAGATATAAAAAAAAACATTTTTTCTGCCATTCACAATTTAAATGTACCTTTATTTTCAGATCTTTATGAAACTTTCAATCTCTGAAAATGGGAGTTCTGAAGAATTATATAACCTGCCTTAATAAGGTAATTCCACTTTTTCTTGACACAGGTTGGATCAGATGTTTTCAGATGCTTTTAGCAGAGATCATCAACTAATTCAAGCAGATCCGAAGCACAGTCTCTACCTTGCGTGTGCACTTCTTGTTAGAGGAAATGTTCAGGTTTCAGATCTTCGCAGAAATATCGAAAGGTTTGTAATACCACACAAAATACTCATGGTACTTATTCTAGAAACTGTTGCTAGTTGTCTACAGTGCTCTTTTCATCTGAAGAATTTTAAAGCTAAATAATTTTACTCAAACTATTTTACTTAATTTCAAAAGAGAAGAAAATGTAGATAGTTTACTTTAAAAAGCATAAATAGTTACAGCGTCCTTGGATTTCCAAATAAATGGAACTGACCAGATGTCCTTGAGCTGCTCCTCCCATCCTCAGAAAGCCCAACCTTGTCCAGGTCGCCTGCCAGTATGGGATGTTGGAGGGAGGGGCTCTGTACTAGAAGCTCTTTCATGTGGGTAGCGAGCCATCCTTGTTTTATCAAGCATGTGTTGTTAGCATACCATTGCTGTCTCTGACATTATTGTAGTAGGCTATGACAGGAAGGGCAAACTTCTAATTAAGAATGAATTTTACATGTAGACACAGGTGCACAGAAAATTCCTAAGAGTCAAAAACATTTTGCCTACACTTGAAGTATATAGGTAGACTGACTGCTCCCTTATGCTATTAACCTAACCCTTTCATGAGACTCAGAGTGCTTGCAGTCCCTTTTATAGAAATAAGTGCCTTGTAACTTTGCTTTTCAAAAACTGATATGTTAAATTAATAAAAAGCATTTTAAATTTAAAATACATAAACAATTTTAGCCTGAAGCCTAGAGTGTTTATGCAAAGAACTAGTCATAACTGGATTTCTTAGTGCTGAAAGTTTAAAAGTCAACCTTTTGAGACTGTTAGCAAAGGAAACTTAAGCTTTATGTTCTTTACGTTCCATATGCATCTGTAAACATCTCAATTATAGGTTGAAACCTTCCCTGAACTTTGTCTCGTGGAATCAAGAAGGATGGAAAACTGGCTTGTGTTCAGTACCTCCTGTGGGCCATTCCCACTCACTTCTGGCTTTAGCAAACAACACCTGTGTGAAACCAACTTTTATGGAACTCAAAGACAGATTCATGAGGCTCTACAAGAAAAAGGTATGGCTCTGTCATTAATATAGCATTCATAGCCACTAAGCATTGCTGTCTTGCGTTACTGGGAAACAAATCTTAATTTTAACAAAAAGAAGTGGTAGCCCAGCCCAGCTCATGGTACTTAACAAAGAATCATTTCAACAATTGCTGCATAAAAAGCAAACCATTTATTTACCTCTACCTACAAGACAATACGCATATTTTCTTAAGCAATGAGTTAGTATCTAGCAGATGCTAACCAGTTTGTTCAAGCATCCCTCCGTAAGTCAAAATTTGAAAAGTTCCAGAAGAACTCAGTAGCCTTAGAAGGTTGCTACTAAAATTGCCAAGTACATTAGCAGAGGATTGAAACCAGTCTTTAAATCAACTTTCTACAATGTTTTACGCTACTCTCTTTGATATGGCAAATGAATTAAGTCAGGTGCCAAGAAAGCATTAAAGCTGAATTTCTTATTCTCATAGGCTCATCTTCATCATTATCTGCATATAGACGGGATGGAGCAAAGCTGCTTCTCTGAAGCCATATCGTCTTTGTCTGACCTAATAGAAGAGTATAATGAACTGGATGCCACAAAAAGTGGGCCTGGAATAGATCCAGCAAGACTGAAGATCGCTGTGTAAAGAAGGAAAAACTGTTACTTTGCTTTTTTATTTTATTTTTTCTGAGCATCCAACCACTTCAGTTAACCAGAATGACCTGCAGAGTGCCTACATCTTGTCATTCTGAAATGAGACTGGGACAACTGCCTCCTCAGCTCCCAAAGTGAGGGAGGGTCATATTAAATAGTGGGCCCATCCTGTAAAAGATTTGAAAATGTACTGCTCTCCTGCGTCTAATGATGGAGGAACTCAGTAGAGAGGCATCCTACTAACTGTAGAATTGTCATCATGCTGTAAGGAGAAGAAAGCAAGTTCCCAAAATGTAGTTCTCAAAGAATTCTCAGAAATTAAACTATAGGCAGGACCTGTTTCAAAGAAAACTCCCCACTATCAGTTTAATTTTTTTTAATGCATTGCTAGGAAGAAAAGGAGAAGCCATATGCCGTTTTCAAAGATGAAAGCTGAGTTGCACTTGATAATGAATTAATACACTATACCTCTGAATGAAGCAAGCACTTATAATGAAGACTGTCTGAAGACTGTCTGATTAAAACATCCGTTTAACTTGCATTCTTTTAAGCATATAATTACTGAGGTAAAGTGACTTTTATAATATGGTAAGAAATTTCATAAAATAGGATATGCAGCTACTTCCAGTTGCTTGCCAACTTGACAGTCTTGAAACAGCATGTCAGCAGTAAGCTGCTTCAAATCAGAATGTACCAATACAGTGATTTCTTAAGGCTCGAGAGGCTGCATAAGTAAGCACAATTTTCAGTTTGAGGCCACTATTCAATAAAATATTGTGACAATATTTGTTGAGCATTTTTTTTTAAGAAAGCATTTTTAAAATAGGCATTTCCTTGAAAATTTGTATATATGTTATCTGTCAGTGTCCCATTCTTTGTTTCTTTGTAAAGGCATTTTTTTAATATTCATAAAACCAGGGAAAGACTAATTCCTGTGAAAAGCAGTCTGAGCTTTAAATTCACTTCTTGTATGTTTGAAACAGCATTGACGTGCTTTAACTTCACCAGTACAAGTTGTAAATGTTATATTGATAATCAAGGTTGATAGATGAGATATTACAGATTAAAATATCTTTCTATAATAGGTTATTCAGAGCATCTAAGAATTTACATGCACTAGTCATTTTGGGCAGCGTATCTTATAGCAGGATACAAAGCTCTCTTGCTGCGCTTTTTTGTTTTAATCCCAAAAGCTCTTGTTTTGACACTACTAATAGCATATATGTACTTCTCACAAATGCGTTTCCCCATATAAAAAAGTTTAAAAAGAAGTGCTTTTATATGCATATTGCAGTTGATACTTAACAAATGAATATTCACAGATGTAGTTTCACTATAAATTTTGCTGGAGTTTTTTAGGCTAACTCTTTAGGATGTGAATGTGCTGTCACTCTTGCAATTCTTACTGTCAATGATGTAACTTCTTATAAAATCTTGAGTTCAGAAAATATATCTCTTGGATCACTGCAAATCCTCTGACATACGCAAGATGTTACCCACATCATCTTCCACTTGAAGGAGCCTTCATTGGGACACTCAAACTGCACAGTGATCATTTTGGACTTACTAGGTATGCAACATTTCTTGTCCAAACATACTCCACAGAAAGTTAGTTTGTAACTTTGTGTGGTTGAACATCCGGAAAAGATTAGTTTTTCGGCTGTAGGAAGCTGGAATGTCGGCTGACATGTTTTTCCTTTTGGAATCTTTAATGTGAAAACAAAGAAAAGCCTGAGGTTTTTACAGATGGAAAACAGAACATGTCAAAAAATGCAAACTTTACATAAAAGCCTCTGGAAAACTACCCCTTCTGGAAGCTGTCTTATTTTTCTATAACAGCCAACAAATAGAAAATCTTTCCTGAGTAACTGAGCATCAGGACAGCACCAGAACTCCTTTTATTTTGAGATAATATATTGTTTTGCTTGAAAATACATTTTTGTAGCTTACAATTGAAAACTTAAGCTTTTATTTCAGAAAGGTTTGTACAAAAGAGAGAAGAGTCATTTTATATAACTCTTTAAAA
The DNA here is from genome assembly GCF_059628265.1 of Tinamus guttatus. NCBI lineage: Eukaryota > Metazoa > Chordata > Aves > Tinamiformes > Tinamidae > Tinamus > Tinamus guttatus. The sequence continues at coordinate 1,694,939 of NW_028288544.1, read as the reverse complement.
AGAAGTCATATTGGTAAATATTACTAAAACATCAATTTTTCCATTACCTCCAATATTTCCATTTTATAGTAGGAAGTTATTGCATATTAGAAAGTACCTTTATCGTCTTCAGTATATTAGTCTGGCAAGGCTGAATGAAGCATAATCTCTTTTCTTTTCTCATTTCACATTTGCTGTTTTCATTGGTCACTCTACTGGATATGCCTATGCCGCAGGTCCGGGAACAGGCTGTCCAAGGAGTTGCCTGTACTAGACACTTCTTCTTCAAAACTAGTGGTAAGTTTCTGTAAGCTAAGACAGCAACATACAATTTTTGCAGTGAAACAGGCCTAAAAAGATTAATTGAAAATGAAAGGGTAAGCATTTGATTTCTGTTCATCAGGATGCTTTTGCAGGTAAATCTAAGGGTGAGGCAAAAGCAAAGTTGTACAAGAGTTTTGCCACTGAGTTTCCATGGCAGTAAGCAAACTAAAATTTAGCCTGTCACATATCTGTAACAAATGAAGTGAAGCTAAATAACTGTTTATACGTAGCACATTTTTTAAAAAATGTATGATCTAGGTACATTCCTATTTATATATATATTTTTTAGGTAATTAGAATGCATAAAGAAAGCAGGAAAACAAAGCGAGAGCAGTAAAATGAAACAAAAATTAACAATTGTTGTCCACACTAGCAAAAGAAAGGCAACTTTCAAAATAAGTATTAGTCCATTGAAACATTCATGCCAGTCATGCACAGATTTAAACTAATTTACTTTTGTACTCCGAATGTGAAGGGGGAAGGTCCCATTTTGAAACAGTATTTCAAGGTGCTTTTCTTTGAAGGGAATAGGGTGAAAATTAAGCTTATACTTCAAAATATTATGGGGTGTCAGGAGACTGCACATATCCAGTTCCTCATTTTTCAGATTGTCTGCTCTTTTCAAACACGTCCATCGGCACAGACCTTCTACATTGTGTTTATGTATGCTCTGTGTGTTTATATCAGTTGATGTATGTGCTATGCAGCCCCGTTTCCCCATGTAAATACACACGCACGGGGGAAGGAGGCAGCACAAGGGTAGGCAGCTGGGGCAGGGAAGGGCAGTGGTGCTTTTGCAGAGTCACCAAGGCTGCTACAGTGTTAGTTGAAGAGCAAGAATAAGGTTAAAGGGAATGAGCTGATCCTAGCAGTACTGTGCAGGTAGACTGCTCTAGGTAGTCTAGGTAGGAGCTCTATCCTTTAGATCAGACTGAATAGAAAAGAAACTGAATGGACCTTTTTCCTTTCAGTGGCCAGAAACTTTTTGAACAATCAAGGGAAACTATTACAGCAATCTTCATATTTTGCTTTCTGCTGAAAGAAGAGGCAATCGTAACAATTTTGATATGTGATAACCAGGGCTTCCTAGCACTGAAGTAAGCAAGCTCCTAATTTGCAAAATGGTTGCACAGCAGTAACCCTGATTGGTCTTTTCTTGTGAGTAGTGAAAGTCTGCAGAAATATGGATTGAAGACTGCTTTAGCCAATTCAGTCACAACAAAGCCAAAAGGCTTTTTGTTTTTCATAACCATCAGGTTTGGAGAAAAGAGTCTGTGAGATAAGAGAATGGAAGGGTCACCCTGGCAGTGGCCTTGAGGGATGTCAGCCTGGCTGCTGGAGAAGAGAGAGGAACAAGTGGATGATCAAGTGCCGTCTCCTACCCTTCTGGGGCACTAAATTGCATGAGTCTCAGCTAGAGGAAGGTTTAGCAGTTCATTCAGGCACACCTGACATGAGTCTGTAACTTGTTGATTGAAGTTGCTTGTGCTGTCCAGGACCACAGTTGGATTGTCCAAGCTTCTTCCTGCCCTTGACCCTGGTGCAGGGGCTTGCTGCTAATTTCGGTATGAATGCAGGTGTACATCCAATTGCACCACTGACACACAGGCACTTATAAAGAGGGTTAGGTTGGAAGGTCTGTCCATTAAGATAATAAACTCCATTGAGCTCACATCCTACAGCTACAAGATCTGCAAATGGTAAACAACAGTTACTAACACATTATGAGCAAGTGGCTTCTGCTTGCCAAGTGCTAAAATATGATGATCCCTTACTGAATTTTCTACTTTTGCAGCTTCAAGTTCATAGTAGTTGAAGCCCTTCGTTTTTATCTGTGCCCAGTGATATCTACAGCTGCTTAACCTTAAATCAGTCATAAACATATCTGCAAAGAATAGTTATGCGGAGTGAATAAATTTCACTGCTGCAGAAGCAGGTAAGTTTAAGACAGTTCCTACAGTAGTGAGCAATACTTCTCTGAGCAATACGGTATGTAGAAAGCAGAGTTGTGCAGCACCTGCAAGGGTTTTTCCTTCAAAACCATTCACTTGTGTGGTCCCACCCTCCTGGATTTCAAAAGGAGAGTGGTAAAGAGCAACTTACATGCACACACGCCTGTTTCATACCTAGGCTTGTCTTCGGAGTAGTCACAGTAGAGGCCTTTGTGGGGGTCACACACAGCCGCTTCGTTGCAGGTCTCTCCGGACTGCCTGGCACAGACCTTGCAGCAGCCACAACCATCTTTTACCAAACTTATCCCCGGGGCGCAGGTTGGCACGAGCGGGCAGCTGCATGGCCAGTGACAAAACTCCTTTCGCTGGGGGATTTCACTTGTTTCTGAAGGTTTTGTTCCAGACTTCCCTCCTTGCAGACTGTGGGCTCGTGCCCTGCAGAAAAACTTACGTACAGTGGGGTTTGTGAGAGCTGCATACATTATGCGTAGCTCATATGCCATAAAGCAAATTGGGGGGGAAGAAAGTTTGAACTTTAATGAAGCAACTAAGATTTTTTGTAAGCTCGAAAGATCCACAAAGTGAAGATATTGCAAGGTCTAAGTAGGAGACTGACTTGATCAGTAACTTTAATACATCAACATTTCAATCAACAATGAGTTCGATCAGCTGTTATTTGAAAAACATTTCACTGGCTCTTTCTATAGAACAAAACATATAGCAGAGATCAAGACTTTACAACATTTTAGAAAAATATTTTAAAATAGTTGGTGGATTTATTTTAGCTCTTCTTTCCTGGAAACCTTCTCTCAAGTTAATTAGCTTTGCGCTGCTCCTGCTATTTGATAGCCAAACAGTCCTTTGTGCCGCTTTTCATGGCAAAAGCCTTTTAAAATAACTCATTTGAGTGTTATTTTGCCTCAAAAATCTGTGTAGCTTTTTGGGAGGGATTATTGTATTGCTTACCAATTGTCTTTTGCTAGCTGCAAAAAAAAAAAATGAATCCTGCAGATAGTAAGGGATGCTAGTAGTTGTGTTGAGCTTAATAGGTCAGTTCCTGGGATATACATATGTATATGCATGAGCAAGTATTCTTTGAATTCAGGATTTACAGGGTGGGGGAAAGGTGTCTCAAAAATTGATTCGTATCAGCAGTAGAAAGATAACATGTAGCCTGAATTCACCGCTTCCCCATTGTTTCAAACATCTTTTTTTTTTTTTTTGTAAGGAGGAATTCCTTAGTATTTCTTGATTTTTTTTTTATTTTTTTTTTTAAGATTGGTGAGACAACTCCACCCAAAAAAGTGAGAGGGAAAGACAAGATGTAGTCCCTTAGCAGATGCCATTATCACCATCTAACTTGCATTCTCCATCTAGCTTACATTTCTTGGGGGTGTACAAAGCCCAAACTATCAGTTTCTCTCTGCAAGTCTCTGCTGTTTTTAAAAACAGCCTCTCACAGAGACAACAGGAAAAAGTTAGGGGACAAAAACTTTTTTGTTCCTTTCAAGTCAAGCAAACTGGAGGTGTCTGCAGAATTCAGTATTTCGTGTCATATCATATGAAAGCTGTTGCAGCATAATTGAGCTGCCTCATTGCAGACTGCAAATGACTTTCTAGAAGATTTTTTCCTACCTTTCCTTTTTTATGGTCATTTACAGCTATACAACAACACCTTAAAACACCACTAATTATGAAGCTCCAAAGTTGTAGTTCGTAAGTTCCTTTGACTGAATGTTTTTAAGGTACCCCTTCATTCACAAAAGCAAGTCATGTAATAACTAAATACCAGGCCATGTCTTGTTGTATTCCGTACAGTCCTCAAAATAGTTTCCTAAGTGTATTTCTGTTATTCATTAATAATTTATCATTGGTATCTATTAATATTATAAATGATAAGATGATTTCCACTATAGTAGATGATTTCCTCTAACCCGTTCTACCTGAATGCAGTAATATAGGAATTGCCAACTTACATATACTTGAGTGTACTTCTAAGCAGCTACACTCTTCATATAGACCATAATGTTAGTGTGATGAACACATGCACTGAGTGTAAAGCTTCTTAAAGACTTGTTCTGGAAACAGGATATGTGAAAAACAGGTGTTAAATGCATTTAGTAGCAATCAAGACTAGTTGCTTTAGGAAACTCACTCTCTAACTGCTCAATCTCTCTTCTTTTTTTAACCAGACTAATATTATTGTTACAGATTTGGCAATGTGTCAGCTATAGGAGGCTATGGGGCTTAAAGCAGGCATCTTATTTCAAAATGGAAGTTTGTAGCAGGAAGTAATACATGTGTTTTGACCAGTAAGTTTCATTAGTATTGTGAGTTAAAACATGCTTTAAACATAAAGAAACTACAAAGTTTCCCAGGAAGAAAAATACAGTCAGAGAATTATCTGAAAATTTTAAATGTGAAATAATCGAATAACTCGGTCTACCTAAAAATTTTTCAAAAATCTGTTAAGGTATGGTAAAGATTTAAAGTTTGCATATAAAGCTTACAGGTTGAATATTTTCTAATTCTTGCTTCCCAAAGTTTTTATACCAAAGCTATCCACATCACACAAGCCACTGCATACTTTTCCTGATCCTATGGGCAGATTAGAAAATGAGACCATTGTGTAGCAGACTTTCATGCGTTGTTTGTTTGTTTTCTTGCATTTTTGTGATTGAGCAAGGTCTGTATGGCAGAAATAAATAGCAAAAGTAGGCAGTGTATTATTATTTACATTTAGTTATCTTGTCTGGCTTTAAATATCCAAAATAAAGCTATCAGAACTAGATTGCTATTTGAAAATTCTCCACTTGAGAGTCGCCTCTAGTAGATGAATACTACTTTGTGTTTTATAACATATATTTTAAAAAGAAGAAAATTATTTAAATTATTAAGAAAAAAAATAAAATTGGCCTTTGACACGGAAATACATTCAGCAAAAGCTGCCCCTTAAAACTGGTGCAAAAGAGACAAACCAATACAGACCCCAGAGCTTTCTCCTCAGCAAATCTAACCTCAAGTCAGATTAGTGTGTATATTATATTTACATATATGGAATATGAGCAGGGACGAGATGGTTACTTTCTTACACTGCATCAGGCAATCATTGGTGCTTAAATTTAAAACAAACAAACAAAAAAGCAAGGCTGCTGACCTTTTTAAGATCTTTTAACACTTTTTTTCACAGAATTGTATCAATACACAGATTAAAGAGAAAAAACAAATCAAGACTGATGCAGGAAATAAACTGCAAATGAAAATTACTCAATACTTCTTATTCTTTATGAAGAATTTGCTTCCCTGATTTTTTTTTGATCATTAAGCAAATAACCTTAAACCTGGGGAGGGTGAAGAAGGAAGAAATATTTTTTTCTTCTTCTTCTTTTTAATGAACTTACCTGTTGCGTACAAGGGATGATGAAGATAGTGGGGAAGAGGAGCCACCGCATGTTCCTGCACATTCAGAAGTGAAACTGAGAGATAGGGAACAGGCTGCGCTGTGTCAGGGTAAGCACTGAACACAAAGCTCTCCTCTGTCTCCCTTGCCAACCCGACTTTCCTCAGCACATGCACGAACACATACACACATTCACTCTTGAAATTCTCCACTTTTTACAGAACCAGCTTCACACTGACATTTTCAAGTGATCTTCTTTTCTCTGTCCTGCCCTGGAATATGGGTTTTCACACCCTGCTCAGTCCCGTCCAGCTGCTTCTTCCAAACTTAATAGAGGTCGGGGAGAGGGAGCGTCTGATTTCTTAAAATTTTGCCGCTGAAAATGTGCTGTTATTTTTAACTCGTATTCAAGTCCATATAGTAGGAATTTCTGAAATCTGAAGGGCAGAGCCCCAAATACAAGTATTTCTGCTGCAGAGAAGGCATTTTTTCTTAAATTTTAATGCGTCATGGCAGGATGATAAGAATTAACACCTTTGTTACATATTCTCCCAATGGGGAAAGAGAGAAGTGCTTTATTGTAATGATAATGCCTATTTTGCCCCGTTTCTTTCCATGGGGAGATAAGCTCCCATGTTTCTTTCAATGAGAACCCCAATAATGATGCTACTAAAATCATATTATGCTTTTCTCGGAGGTATGTACCTTTCCTTCCTGAAATGCCACCCTGTTTACTGCACAAGGCCGTTCAAATCTCCGGCTTTCCTCCTCTGTAATATTATCAAGATGGCATGCCTGAGTCTTAGGCTGACAAAAGAGGGTCTCCAGGCTAAGAGCAGAGCTCCCTGCTGTATCAGTGATGCTGGTAATGCCCCAGGAAATGCTCTTGCTTTGTCAGTCACCTAGAGGGAAGCTGAAGAGTTACTGAAGGACGCTGCCTACTCCTACCAAGGACCACACTCGCACAGCAGCTTGTGTGTGGACAGAGGCAGGGGTGAGAGCATCGAATCAAATCTGGTCCGAGCAATTCTGGTTTGCTCCCAGATCCAGAGGACTGAGTTCCCTCTACAGGTACAGGTGAATCCTGAAATGTGCTTCAGAGCTCTTAATCAGGAAGAATTATTGAATACCTGTTCTCCTTTAGCACATCCACTTTGTTACTTCGCTATGAAGTTGAAGCAATACCTAGGTATCAAGTAGATGCTGTAGATCAATGAACTTCAGTGAAGTTCCTCTGTATGTGGATCAGTGAAAACCAAGTCTGATGCAAGCCTTGTGCTTATCATTAAAAGCTAGTGAATATAGCATCTAGGTTTCTCTTCTTTTTTGAAAAATCTCTCTGTGTAGCTTCAAAACACGGCTTCTGTCATAGGATCAGAGGATAACTGACGCTGGAAAGGACCCTGGGAGATCTCTAATTTTAACTCCAGCTCAAACAGGGTCAGCCACAGGACCGGACCAAGTTGCTCAGTGCCTTGTCCAGTCAGAGTCTTGAAGATCTGCAAGAACGGTGGCTGCACAACCTTCCTGGGCAACCTGTCAGAGTGATAATAACGAGCCCCGTGGGCAGTCTGAGGAGAGCCCAGGGATGGCTCTTTCTCCTGGAGGTCCAGTACTCTCTCACCCAGAAGTAGCGAGGAAGGAAAAAGAAAGAAGACATTCAGCACCCCATGGAGAATGGCAAGAAAGCACACAGCATTCATTGGAAACACGTTGTTCATCTTTGCACCTCAGAAATAAATGTCACTTGACCAGTGTGGGGCTGGGAATGTTCTTTGTGAGCTGGCAAAGACTGATGTGCTGTGAGTAGCGATCCCAGGTCATGGAAGACTGCTTTGCTGCAGGTTTATTCCTTTGGCATCTGTGATGTCTTGAGTTGGAATTCACCTGGCATCTTCAGGATGGCAGACTGAGACTTGGACTCTGGGGCTCTAGATTCATCTTTTGCTTAATGGATATAATTAAAAATGAGCAGTAGCTAATAGATAATATTGGGATTGGGAAGGATGGGAGAAAGATTCCTCCCTGAAGACTTTCTGGTGGTATAAACACATTGAAATGTGATGTTTAAGTGGCAAAATGGCTGCTCGTGTGCGTGCAAAGTGTCCAACGTGCTGCTTCAGTCCAGGAAGGGTTTGCTGCCAGGAGCAATTCTCATGCCTTGCTGTCCCCATTTTCTCTCTTCTGTCTGCAGCTCTCAGTTCCAGTTTGCTTCACCAGCTATTCCAGAGATCTGGCTGGCTGTTGGTGCCTAGTGCTTCAGAATTTGACGTTAAAAAAAAAAATCTCAGGATTCATGTCTTCTGCAGTTCTGTTCTTCCCACCTTTTAGTTGTATGCTTTGCATCCTCACTACCCTTGTGGCAACACCAACATGACCACAGAAAACAGGGCCCACGTTCTTCCACGTAGCTTCTACAACCCATGAAGACTCCCACATCATTAGTGGTCTATGTGGATGCTCACATGATGAGCAGCGGTACAGCCCTTGTGCCTGACTGCAGGCAAACATTAATGCCATGAATTGTTGGTTTAGGTTAGTGTGTTTGCCTAGTCCTAAATGAAAACTTAGACTTACACAGACAGACCTTCTTCTAAAATATGTTGCTTATTTTTAATGACATAAGAGCTTTAGGTTATATCAAGACACCTTTAAAACACTGAAACTCAGGTAATGCTGAGTGCAGTCATTCTACACACAGCTTTGAAACCCTCACTTAGCCTGGGTTCGAGGAGGAAAGGAACCGTAAAGCAGAAGCAAAGTTGCTGAAGCTTAATTTCTGCCCCCCGCCCTCCCACAGAGCATTTGCCTTTAAAACCAAAAGCTATTGTCAAAGATTGACACATGATAAGCTCTGATGCTGCAGTTTATTTCAACCCAGGTTTCAAAGACGCCTTGATTGAGCAAGATTTAAAAAAAAAATGAGGATTATTAGTATTGTGAACTCTCTGTTTGCAGGAAATTGGATAACATGATTGCAAAAGCAAAAGGGTATGTTGCCTAATGCTGGTATAGAAAAGATGGAGAAACCTGTGAGATTCTGATGAGCAAGACAAGTGGTAAATAAGGGGCTTTGAGCATCCAGTCCAGCTGATACCCAAGGTGCAGTGACTGCTCAGACTCAGCTCTCCTAGCGGGCAGTAGGCCTTCCTTGACTCATTAATGAATACACTAATTGGACTTGGGTCTCTGAAGCTTTGCAGTACCTGCAAATTTGAACCCTGAGTGTGTTTAATATGGAGCCATAGACCCACACAAACGGCATTATTGACTCCTTTGCATGAATAATGCACCACTGCTTTAACACAGCATCAGAGCCTGCATTTCTAGCACTGCTGGCTCTGATTTAAATAAATGAAGGTTGTATGCCCCGTTCCTCTCCTGTAGATGCTTAGCAATCTCTCACAACTTAAAAATTGATGGTATTAATGCTATGTCCAGATTCAACAACAATTTGTATGCATCCCTCTTGCCAAATCTCCCCTGTGGATTTGATTACATAAAGCATCATTCATTTCCTGAACTAAACCTGCCCTGCCCTGCTATTTGGTGCCATTCTAATACTGTCCTGAAGGGAAATGTAATTTGGTATATTCAGTGATCCTACATACAGCATTCATTTCACTGGTGGTGAAAATCATCTTCCCAACCACAAAACATGCCATGTAAATCCACTGGCATAAAAGACAGAGATGGAAAAGTCCTAAATCACAGTATGTAGACCCATAAATGAATTTATTCTAAAATAATACCCTGCCTTAGACAAAACAACAGAAGTATTTATTTAGATACTTGTTACAAACCAACATTTTCAATATTGAACTCCTATGAACCTTGATGTTATTTTACAATATCCCTCTACGTCAGGTTTGGGTTCATTCCGTCATAATCACTGTTTGCCAGTCCTGGACACTCAGCAGAGCTGGGTTCACCTTTTGGCACAAGGTTATAACATTTTGTTCAGTTTTCTCACTCTGCAGTGCATTGATGTTACAAAAAGACTCCTCTTATCTTGGCCAGTCAAGCCTACTGGTTTTGTCTCTTTGCTCACAAAAATAAACAGATAAATAGAAAGCAACAGCCATATTATGAGATGAGGTCCTGCTCTTGGCTCACCTTTGACATTTTCCTGCGTGCTGTTTGCTCACTTTGGCTTTGCAAGGAAACTGCCTTTTTCCTTTGGGACTGCCTTTGGGGACAGTCCTGCTCCCAAAACACCCAGCTATTCCACCAAGGATGTTATTAATGGCAGTGTGGCCGTGTTGAAGCACACCTCACTGCTGCAAGTGCGAAAGTTTGTGCACAGGCAGAAATTCACCTTATCCCTCACATCCACTTCAGCAAGTGCAAGTGCTTGAGCAAGTCTGTAAAACTGCTGTCAGAGAAACAAAATGCAGCATATGAAGGGCTGCTATGATATGTCCCCCACAGTGTGCATCTGCTTCTGTTTCAGTTGTTCACATCCAAACTAATTGCAAAGTTTCTGAGAACCATAACAGACTACCCAGTTCAGGAAGATATTTAAACTCGGATGTAACATGTCTAAATCCCATTTTCAAAACTGACATAGGCAGGTAGGTGTCTATATCCTGTTGTCCCCTAATGAGCCTTAGCCTCAGGAAAGATGCTATAAAATGCATGTATCCCAAGGACATATTTCTGAAATATTTCTTATTTTTCCATGACCATCAACAGCATGCAAAAACACAAAATTGTTGAAACTCAAAATTGTTCAAGAACTCAAAGTTGTTGAAGTTGAATATTTGTCAGCAAAAAACAGGCTTAGCTTTCATTTTTTCCTGTTCACATACAGGCTGAGCAAGACTACTCTGTGCTTTGCCCAGCTTTGTAGGGCAGACTGTGCAGCCCAGGAGCAGTGAGGGCAGAAGCAATGATAAAAGTTAAGACAAACTGAGGACCCTCAAGTGAGACAGGAAAGTGTTACTAGGTTGAAACTATTGCATGCCGAAATCGACCATTTCTGTACACAGTGTCGGGGTTCTCCTTCCTGTTTTTAATTTGATGCTGAATTTACTGTGACAGAATAAACTCAGACCAGCCAAAATAATATTCGCACCGCAGCTTTCTCATTGTACTCAGGCTCCGTAGAGCAGAGAGGCTGCCGGTTCCCACCTCGGCTGCCCTTCCCGGCCCCTGGCAGCTGGTGCTGGGCTCGGGTGCCCTGCAGAGCGTGCAGGCAGCTGCCTCTCCATGGAAAAGCACCATCAAAATAAATACTTGAGCGTGGCAGCTACTGCTGCGTTGCAGGAGCCACACAGATTTCCACAGAGGCTCACAGCATTCTCAAAAGGTTTCCATTGTTAATTATAGGAGGAAATCGTAGAGCAGCTTCCCAAACTCTTGTGCTATTTACACATGTAGTTTGTGTGCCAGCTAAAAAACGTTCCTGATGGAAATGAAAATAAGACCTCAGCCAAGGCCTTACCCAAACCTTCCTTGAGGGCAGGGCATGAGAGAGACACAGAAAAAGAGTTGTATTTTTCCCAAACCATCAGTTGGCTATTATTTTTTTTTTATTTCCAGTATGTACTTTGTTACTTTAAAAAAAAAAAATCCTACCTAAATATTGATATGTTCCCACTGCAGATTTATTTTTGCACAAGGTCATTTGAAAGACAAGCTCAGCTCTCCGGTCTAGAGGGAGGGTATATGATGTTCCCCATGGACCAAGGAAACCTGTTCACCCACAGGGCACTGGCTGGATCCGGCGTGTGTTTCTCATGGCAAGTGTCCTGCGGCTCCGGGCACGAGAGCAGCTTGGCAAGGGGAAGGGAGGCTGCGCCAAAGCTCCTCTCCTTCCAGCTGGTTCAGCCACCTCAGCTCTCCTGGGTGAGGAAACTGCTCCAAGTTTCAGCACCGGTAGGATTTGCTCCTTTGCTGGATGTCTTCACTAAAATTAGCAGAATCGTAATGGCTAGTAGAAAGCTCTAACAGCAAATGCCAGGTGGGTGCATGAATGCTGGGCTCATGAGGGCTCCCAAAAGCAGTGGCAGCTTTCTACCAGCTCTTGTAAGAGATGGTGTTGGAGAAGACGTGAAAGAGTTCCTGCCCAATCCTTAGGTGTGCCTCTCAAGCTTAAACAGTGAAGAGGTATGCAAGAAGAAAGTGCATACCTCCTCACCGTAAAAGTGTGGAGAGGAGTGTGAAATTTCTTTATCTTTCTTGCTTACGGATGTCCCCTCAGTATGTATGTGAGAAAGTGCACAAATTCTTGGAATACTCAATTTAAGCAGCCCCATTTGATTTCCTTTCAGTTTCCTCTGCATTACAAGCATCAAGATCTACTAAATTTCCAAGAAAAACCCCACATTGAATTAAACTTTCTGGAGTTTTTGCAAGCTTGCCTGGATTGCGAGAAAATCTTGCAGAGTTCTTGTGGCAGGCTGACTGCTCCAGCAATTCAGCTACATACCCCTTTATTCTTACTGCCTACAGCAGAATTCCTTGTAAATCACCAGGGGGAATGAAAATAACCACCTCCGTTGCACATCTGTGTCCATTTACTTCATCCTATAGCTTCATTCCAAGTAATGCGTCCATCACCAGTGTGCTGAAGTAATGAGGAGAGATGGCATGCAGGGGGCGGCTGGTAGGTTGCCCAAAGCTCATCTGTCCTGTGTGTGGAAGGGAAAGAAAGGTCCTCAGGAACCAGTCTTCTAGCTAAGTGATTGTGCCAAGCTCAGTGAACCCAGAATTGGAAACGCCCATAGAAGATCTCAAGCAAGCATGTGAATAATGTGTCTCAGCTCCAAGATTCACTCATATTTTACAGAAATGATTATTTCATTTGCATTTCCTATAAATGAGTCACAAACTACTGGTAGCTATAAAAGTCTTTCCATTTTTTTTTCTGCACAATTAGGGCCTCAGAGATGCTCCCTCTTTTTTTTTTTTTTTTTTTTTTTTTTTCTTTTTTTGTTTCTGCTTTTCAATTGCCTCACTATGTGATATTTCTGGCTTCGTGTGCTGTTGAAGCCATGGCATTGACTCTTGATGGGATCAAGCAGTCACACAAAGTAAAAATAGAAGAATTCCAAAGGGAAAGAGGAAAGACACAGAAACGCTCCCTTGGTCTCCACAGGGCCTGCTGTGTCCTGGCACGCTGCGGTGACCCCCTCGCAGCCCTGTCCCTGCATCCACCAGAGCTCAGGGCTGCAGCTGGCAGCTTCCTCGACAGCTCTGGAGCCTGGCAGCTGCTCATCGCTTAGGATCTGCGTGACCCCTTGCACCTTCCTGGGGGGCAGCTCCACATTCCTCGTCCCTTCCTCCTTGGCCTCTCTCGAGGCAGAGGCAGCCGAGGGAGCAGCCTGGGCTCTGCACTAATGTCAAAGATGCAGCTAATGTCCCCTTGGTTATGGAAGAGACCACACCATATCCCGCATGGATACCCAGGAGGCCTCTGGATACAACCTGTCTGCTCTGACACTGCTAAACTAACAAGAAACTAGAAAAATAAATTAAAAAAAAAAACCTTTATCCATGAAACTTTAAAAAAAAAGGAAGATATGAGGGTTTTCTTATCAAAACCCCTCAAAATGGGCATGAAGACCCCATATTTTTCAGTCTCTTATAGACCATCTTAAATGCGTAACCAAACGGCTCTATCTTGTGTTAGGTACATTCTTGTCATGTGTTGGGTTTTTTTTTTTTTTTAAATTAAACCATTGTTTACTATAAGGAGAAAAAAAAAACTTGCCAGTAGTTGCTTGGTTTCTAATTTCAGCCAAATATTTCTTTGCTTTTCTGGAGGGCTTCAGAAACCAGCAGTGACCCTGACAGGGTCCAGTTAATGTGGGGCCCCATCCAGATACCGTGAGCCTCAGATTGTGCTCCTGTTTCTGAACCCTTCTCTCCACAGGTACAAACGAGATTCAGTCGTGGCAGCATCCTGGTTCTGTGGGTATCTTCTCCCATTGGGAAAAAGGTTATTATTTTTCAGGGGAAAATGCTGTGTTCTTTTTCACCTAAGAGTAACAGACTTTTTCTTTCCTAAATGTGTGTTTGTCCAGAATGCAGAGGAATTTTTATGGGTGGCAAAGAACCAGGTACTAGAAGACCTTTTAACCTAACAAAGATAAGGATAAGAGCCAGTGGTTGGCATCTCTAGCCAGATAAATTCTAATTACAAATCTGTAATAGGGGATGAATTATAACATGATATATTAAGGGAAGTGATGGACTTATCAGAGAATTATAACATGATATATTAAGGGAAGTGATGGACTTATCAGAGAGATGTATCAGAGAGCCTCTGAACATGGAGCACACGGGGAAGGAAGCAGCTCTAGCCTCAGAAGTATGGCTGAATTATCATCACTCTGAATCAAACCTCTGACGATTACATTCACATTACTCATTTGGCCCCAAGTGGTTACTGTCATGAGAGCGAGGTAAGCTTAGATAAACTCACAACTGGACCTTTCTTCTTATGAAAACACGAAAGGCAGATTTTAGAAGCTGCTTGTTCAAGGTGTCACTGCAGCTGCACACAAGGGAAGAAGACGCTCTCTCAAATACTCTGTTGGAGCTAGGATTTCATTTAGAAAAGTTGACTTATTCGAGCAGGAGTTTTCATTCTTCTTGCATATTCTTACCCAGTTTCACGCTGTAGGTCTTACTGAGACGTCAGAATATGGTCAAACTTCCTCTGCAAAAGCCAGCATGCAGCTGAAGGAAGCCACTGCAGATAATGCTGTGTGTTTTCTATGCTATATCAGAAAAGACAGGAAAAGCCCTATCTAGTCTGCACTCGAGAGATTTTCCAACCCCCTCCCAAATTCTTTCCCTACAGCAACGGAGACGTGAAGGACTCTTTCAAAATGTCCGAAGAGAACCTTGTTCCTGCCCCAAATGCAGCTGACAGAAACAAGGGAGATCCTGTACCAAAACCCTTTCCTGAGTTGTGCATGTGCTCCAAGGCAAGGTCACAGCACAGTGCGACAGAGCCTGGCACGAGCCTGCATGGATGAGCAGTGCTGTCTGATGTCCAGCTTGAGTTATAACAGCAGCAAGAAGGTGAAGGTAAGAGGACCCAGAGCATGCGTGTGTGTGCGGCATTGGCTCAGCCCAGCCATGGAGGAGGCTGGAGGTGGCAAAGTCACACCATCCACTTTAAACGGAGCATGGATTTCAGCACGATGGATCAGCACATGAATTTTGAGCTCCATGCACAACCCATAAGGTCTCCAGCTCATCTTCATCTTCAAAGCATCTGACCGTCCTGGAGCTTTTCCCGGTGGAGCCAGGACGGCCCTCCTGCTGCTCAGCCTCCCCTGGCCAGCTCAGGAGAGAGCAGAGGGGATGACCGAGGTAAGGGCACTGGTGGCCGGAGCAGTGCAGGTAGGAACCCAGCTGTGGGAGTCAGCCTCAGGGCCAGGGACTGGTCTCTGGCCTGTTTATTACTAGTAAAGAGGTAGCGGCTGCGTGTAAAACTCACCCGATGGTGCTTCCCTGCACTGCCTCCTAACAGGAGCTAGAGTACAGCCTATCTTCTACTATGCATTGAATCAGGAAAAAATGCTGACATTAAAAATCACTTTATTCTACCAGCTTTGTAGTAACTTGGCAGTTACCAACTTCTGTCCTCAGGTGCAGACTGAACATGTGTCTACATGAGTGTCAGCCCCTGCAGGTCTATTGGAAGTACCACGTTTACCTTTAAAATACCTAGCTGGGGTCCTGCAGATGGAGTTGCCATGGCAGCACAGAGCTAAGATCTTCACTTGCCTTTTTAAAGGTGGCAAACAATCTGGAGCAGCTAATGGATACTTCTTTAAAACAATCTGTGTTTTTAAAAGCCTGGCTTGCCCCACACTCCTAGGCCCAAGATCACTCACCACAACAGAAAGGGAGTAAGCGCATGGAGCAAGGACCCCTCGGCGGGCAGAGACCCAGTCAGGCCTGGTGTGAAATCAGAACAACCCCCCAGGACGCTGCTCCGTGTCACTGGTGGCTGGGGCCATTCTCAGCGGCGGCGACGCTGCCGTTTTCCCCTCAGGCCTGGGCTCACGGCTGCGGTGCCAGCCACCCGGGCTGTGTTCTCCTGCACTGCCTCCCTCCTGAGGGCAGGCAAAACTCCTTGCCCTGGGATTACAAACAGCTTTTGTTGCACTTCTCCTGAATGTCAGTATAGCTCTGTATTTGGAAAAATACATAAAGTGCAGGAAAATAGACAACATGGAATACCAAATGCTATTTCATCATGCCACAGGGGGGCCTACTGTTTGGCCAAAATTGAAAGCTGACACTAAAAAGGAAGCCGAGAGCTTCTGCCTCCCAGAAGGCCCCAGATTTTCAGATGTGCTTTCACCTGCACAGGCCAGTTGTGCAGAGGGGCTCTTGAGTGTGTTTGTGCCTAAGTATTTTCAGGGCTAGAGCCTGACCTGACAAGAACAGAAATTGGAGAAACTACTAAAAATGGCAGAGGAATTGAATCTTGATTAGGCAGATATGAAGCTGAGGCAGTCAGTGTTATCAAGACTATTTATGACCTATAACTTTTGTCCCTATAAAAGAGGAAGATATGGAATGTTCTTAAACGCTTGGACTAATTGAGTCTCACCAAGAACTGAAAAGTGAAAATCAGACACCCCCAGCTCCATCATCTTGCTCATATCATCCATGTCCAGCTGTGCAGTGATAAACACGGGGAAGGGCAAGGGAATCCCTTCTGGTTTAGGCATTGAAGCAGTCAAAATCTCTGTGGATTCTACATCCTGCCATGCCACCCCACACAGACTTTACTCTGAGTCAGATAAATCCTGAGGTGAGCACAGAAGCCTGTTGTTGAGTACAGCCTTTCTGTCTGCAAAGTATCCAGTCTATATCTGAGGAATTTCTTTCCCTGGATAAGCAATTCCGACACATACCTCTGCCTGCCTTGTTCCTAATCTGAATTTCCAACCTCTTGACTACGTTGTTCCTTTTCACTATTGACATACTAACTTTTATTTGAATGTGTTCCAGGCATTTATGTCTAAACCAGAAAGAATTCTCCCCTTCAAATCACAGACTATGAGATCTGTTGCATCTCCTTTTGTTGTATTTGCCTTCATATTTCTTCCTATCACCTTTTTGTCTTCAATTGTGTTTTAACTCACACTTGCTCTGTGATGGAGTGAGCAAATCCCAACGAATCCCAGGGAACAGCCCTGTGTTGTGTGAGAGACTCCACAACATTGGGGATCCCCCAGGCACCGATTTCCATGAGCAACTCCTTGTTCCCAGCACGTGCACGTTGTCTGCACAATAAAATGGAAGGTCATGAAAACTGCAACTTTATTTCAAGGGCTGAATTTTTCCCTCTAAGAAAAGCTCTCTTTCCTTAAGAGGGACAGAGAAAGAAGAGGAATGTGCCTGAGTCATGTTTTCTTTGTTGTTGGTTTTTTTTCCCCCTCCTTTTACTTGGGACACATCAGTAAATTTGAAGCCATCGGTGAAAGGCAGTTGTCAGCAGCCTGTGTACTTGCATCAGGAAAATTTGCTGCCAAGGACTCGGACAATCATTGCTCAAGGGATCAAAGCAACACAGCAAAATATATAACAAAAGCTCCCACAGTATTTGCACATACTCAACATCTGTTCCCCACCAGGGAGCTTGAGGGAGCCGTTCCCAGGAGCCCAGAGCAGAAGGGCCCTGCAGGGCCGTCTACCTCCATCGTCCCCATCGTCACCCCACACAGCCCCAGCACAGACTGGCCATGGCCAAAGGCAGTGCTTGCAAAGGAACAGATTGGAATTTTTTCATATTGCTCTGTTAGCATTTTTCAAGTCTTCCCTGAAGTTAGAGGATATAATACTATATTCACACTGAGTCATCTTTTTTTTTTTTCCCTCTAGTCTCCAGGGGCTTTTGATGTACTAAAAAATGACAAAAACATAGAGTAAAAGAGGGCAAGGGAACCAACCAGCCAACCTAGGACTCGCGTGCTCAGGAGCAGCAAGGGAAGCTGTTGAGTGGTTGCTCTCCACGAGCTGTTGCCACTGATGACCAGGGGCTGGGATGGTTTGTCCTTATCCCTGACACCTGGTTTGTCCCAGGCGCTCACAGGTGCCTCGCTCGGCTAGGCTGCCAGGAGGCCTCACCAGCCCCCATAGCCCTGGTGCCCCCCTTCACTGGAGGGTGGGGGTGTAGAGACTGGCTTTGGGCTGAATTCAAGGTGGGAGTGGGGAATGTTTGCAGTCCCCTGTGTGTCCTGCCAAGATCTTTTTCACTGCAGAAACTGTTATTTCCCCAGAAGGTGGGATATGTGGCAGGAGACAGCAGAGAGTCACTGCCTCACATCCAGGGGCCAGTGCAGCATGGCCAACGCTTCTTGCTTCTTGGAAATGCCAAGCGGAGCAGAGATTATGTTATGACAACCAGGATGGCAGTCCTAGTGCCACGTGCTCTAGGTGACCCTGCATGTGCAGGACTAGATGACCTCTAGGGGTCCCTTCCAACCTTAATGATGCTATGATTCCATGAAAGAAAAGAAAAACCTCAGCAAATGCGAAAGTGTCTTTGTTGCAATATTCTTGGATGGCTGAAGCTCTGAGAGGCAACCACTGAAGGTTTAAGAGGATTTCTGCCTTCTTGTTGTAGCACCGCACACTCCAGGGTCACCTGATGGGGACTGTGAATTCGGGCCGTGAGTGGGGAGGCCCTCAAGCAAGGGAGACGTCTGCAGCTGTGAGGCCGCTCTGTGCAGCGCTGCGGTGAAGCCAGCGCCGCACGTAAGCACAGACAAGGCAGAAGAGTGCCCCGGGGCAGCAGGACTCGGTAGCCAAGACGTGCGGAGAGCCCCTTCTGCGTCGTGCTGGAGGCCCGTTTGCTCGTCACGCGAGCAGTGCTACCACGGCGCGGGCTGGCAAGGCTCCAACGCGCTTCGCGGACGGACTCCTGCCGGACTTGGCTAAGGGAGCAGGGCAGGACAGCTGGCACGGACCGTGCTTGCGTGCCGGGAGGTCCTGGTCTCTGACGCCACGCTGAGGAAAATGCAGCTTTGATCATTTTGATCCTAGAAAAGAGCTACTTAGCCGCTACCCAAGCAACTGCCTGTTGACACTGCCAAGGGGTGGAAACGTGCTTCTTCCAAGGGCAGCGCTGGAAGCGCGCCCACCCACAGGCTGTGGCTGCTGGGCAATGAGCTGCCTTTTCTTTGCCTGTTGGAAGCCGGGCTGTTGCTGTGGGGTCTGGTGGGTCACGTTAGCAAGCGCACGCAGCCCCAGCGCGAGAGGGAGCCCGGGGCAGGAGCTGGAGGCAGCGGGGCCAGGGCCGAGCGCGCAGCCCCACAGCGGGGCGGCAGCCGGCGCGCGCCCTGCTCCCCTGGCCATGTCCTTGCGGTCGCTATTCTGAGTTTCAGAGGAAAGCCAAATGTAGGAAAGAGGTAGTAAGCAGAGCCCTGCCCTTGTGCTCCCACCTGCTGCTGCTGTGACCTGCCACAGGCGCTGGTGCCCACACAAACAAATCAACAGCAGCGGCCACCAGGAAACATCACGGGGCGAAACTGCCGTCTGTAACCAACACGGGACACGGCTCCCACCGGTCTCGTGCTGGAAGCTCTGGTGCTGTCAGCATGGAGACTGAGCAGCCAGGGAATAGTCAAGGGAGCCAGGCCCACCCCCAGGCAACACTGTGGATCCTGGGCACGCAGCCTCCCTGCTCCCATGGGAGGCAGCCATGGGCTTCAGGCAGCAGCCGCGGCAGTGCTGCAACCAGGGCCTTCTCTTTGGTGGATTTCATAGAAGAAAAGCAAATACTTCTGTTGATACAGCAGGTTGCTGTGTTCTACCCAAGGTAGGTGGGAAAGAGGCTTTTATGATATTTGCACCAGAGAGATGTTCGGAACCACATAAGGAAGGAAGGGGAAGATCCATTTTTGTTGGGAGACAAGAAATATTAACGATTAATGGATGATTTTCATAGTGGAAATAGGTTAATGAAATGAGCTGTTCCTCTGACCAGTGGCAATCTGGGAAAAGATGTAGTCAACATCATTGTGCTAATTTTGCTAAGAACAGAAATACATTTAATTTCATTTCAGCTGTAATGTGCCACCGATGCAGTAGAGGTTTCTCTAGCGACACTCTCACGGTGGTTTCAAAAAAAAAAGGCTGCTGCAAGAGGTTTTGTGTGTGAGGAGATATTTTGTGGCGTAGATATGATAACAACATCGGAACAATTTTTTAAAAAAAGAGTTAATAACACTCTTGTATCACATCTCATAAATACTGAATGACCCAAGTATACAAGTTTTTTTATGCTATACATATTTATACATATAGCTTTGAATGCTATACATTCAAACTCAGTTTTAAAACTACAAACTAAGGTGCCGGCGATGCCCTGGCTGTTTGGAGCAGAAGGATTTCAGCCTTGGAAACGCGTCCCCAGGGCAGCTGCACCGCGGCCACGGGCGCCGCTCAGTCCTGGGAAACTGAAACCTGCAGCAGCCCCAGCGCAAACCTCGGAAGAGGCGCTTTGAAGGTGCATCTCACAACAACCCTGAACATTGTTGTTATTCTTTTCTGTTTACTAAATCTCGAGAGTTCTGTTCTCAGGCATCCGCTCCACAGCCAAAGAGCTACAAACTTTTTCCAAAAATGAATGCCACGGTTGTAAAGGGTTTGTTTAGTCACATTTTTCAGAAAAAATGCCAAGGATCACAAGACTTATGATAAACTTTGGGACTGGTCATCACATACAATTTGTCATAGAAGCAGAGGCAGATCATTCACAATCATCAAAAAAGCTCCCAGTTTTTATGACAAAAAATATTTTTTTCTCATTTAAAGTAGGACACACAGTTCTGTCAGCCTGGATTAAGGAAGAATAAAACTACAGCTCCCCACCAGTGGGTTAGCAGTTGCCTTAGTGAGCAATGGGAGGCAGCAAACGCTGCGTTGCTTTGCACTCTCCCCTCTCAGTGCGAGAGCGAAGGGGAAGAGCTGGAACCCGGCGCTCCTCCGGGTGCCGTTTCCCTGGCACGTGGGTACGCGGTGCCTTTGGGACGAGCCACCTGCGCTGGCGGGTTTAAGGCCGAGGGATTTCTGTGCCGGCCGTCACAGGCCCTTCCCAGGCCGTGAGGATCCGTGGGGAGGCAAAAGGGGCAGCCGCCCCCGTGCCCCTCCGTGCCCTGCGGCCTCAGGCTGCAAATCGGCGCCGTTTCCCTGCGTCTCCTATGGAGCGGGGATAATCACTCTGGGATTCTCCCTCCTGCTTCTTCCCGGGTTAATAAATGAGCTTCTTAGTGCGTTTGCTAAGCTGTGCACAATTATGCTTTTCGGGAACATGACCGTGAAAGCAACGGTGTCTCTTCCACTCGCCAGCACGCCTATTAATATGCCTAGCCTTATTAAGCAAATGAAAATCTGATTTTATCACCATAATTTGGCTTGTCAATCTCTTTCACAGAGAAAACGAAAAAACGAAAAGCGCTGCAGTACCCACACATTGCTTTCTCAAGGTTAAATATCTCTTATTGTAGCACCGTCTTTGCTTCTTGCTTGTAACTATATTTTCTGTGCAAGCCTGTGTGTCCTCCATCTCGCAGCATTTCATAGGGACATACTCCTGTGGCATCCTCTTGTGCTAGCCTTTGGAAATCGTCTGTTTTCTGTGAGATTAAGTTCTTCCCTCCTAATTAAAAAAAATTGCTTGAATTTGGCAAAATTAATTGCATATATTATTAGCTCATTTATTTTTAGTTAGGCCTAAGGGAAAATCCAATTTTAGGTGACAGAGTTCTACAACATGCCTGCATCTTCTCCCTTCCCCTCAAGAAACCCTTTCGGATGAGCCAGATCCTCCCTTTTCCTCCCTTTTCCTACCTGCAGCACGCCACCATCCTTGCGTCCTGGCTGGAAAACTGCATATAATCAGCCTACAAATCCAACCGACCCTGCGGACCCGGTGCCTGAGTGACGGCATCTCTTGCCACTCTTTGCACCAGGCTGTGTTTGCAGCCTGTGTTAATCACCTGGGGGGTTAATGAGGGATCTCTTCAAGCCTGCAGAGAGCACCCTGGGGAGGTCGCTGCCTCTGCTGATGCCCATATCTGCGTTTAAGAGAGTTACCTGATGCTTTGGTTGTGATACACACTTAGGAAAAAATGTGTCTTTGAGAGTAAACCTGGCCCCAGACACGGGAGGGGGCTGCATGCCTCCAGACCGGCGCTTGGTGCTTTGGTGGCTCTTAGACTGCCTGGGGTTTCTCGGCTTAAGCTCTCCTGAAGGCAGCCCCAGCCACAGCTCCTCTTTTTGCTAGAAATGAGTGATATCACAGTGCAATCCACAAGGCGCTGCTGTAAAAATAGTAAAGAAGGAGCCGTGCGTGAGCTGCATGGAAATGCAGTGAAACTGGCCCAGAAATGAACCCAGTCGTTGAAGCTGGATTTACCAGCCGGTGAGTGACAGACAGGGACGTGGTTCTCCCCGCTCAAGGAAGATGAAGGAGAAGCAAGTGCAGAGAGCTGCAATGTGTCCATGCGAGAGGCTTCGCCGCCACCCTGGCAGGAGCTCACTGCTACCAAGTGCAGGGTGTTTTATACCTCAGCAGCCAAAAGGACGATGCTTCCTGAGTGGAAGCGAGGGATCTGAGACATTCTGGCATTACGGACACCTGAGTCTGGGGATGTGGAGGTAGGAAACGCACTTCAGCTTGAGAGATCCCTGTTTCTGTGCCCTTGTCGAGCCCAGGGTGAGCAGAGGACAGGAAGGTGACAGCAGTGGCACAGTTCTAATTCGCAGCTAAAAACTGGCTGTGGGGGAGAGAAGATGTGCTTCAAAAGGCAGCTCGCCTTTCCAACACTCAGCACTGCCACAGATGTGCTGCACGATACATTTAATCTATTCATAGCTATTGTCTGGGCAAACAAAGAGGAGGAAGAGTGTTGCAGAAGGAGGGGAGAAGAAAAGAAAAAATGTAGATGCTACCACAAAGGGTCCCAGGCCTTGCCCTGGCCGGCTGGTGTCCCTGGGCATCCTCCAGGCCATGTTTCCAGCAGGGTCACTCGCGCCTTGCGCTGCGATGAGGAGGAGGCGCCCCGGCTGCTCGGGCCCTGCCGCCCCGTTCCGCGTCTCCGCGCGCGGTGACCGCTGACTCCGGCCCGGGGCGCCTGGCGCCTCCGTCGTGTGCCCGAGCAGACGCAGCCGCCTACAGCGCGCGCTGCGGGTCTGCTGCCAGCGAGGCGGATGCCTGTCCCAAACGTGCATCCAGGACTTCTGTAGTGCACCCCTCCCCTTTATCCTCCATGGAAAACACGTTACCTTTTGGGTGCAATTCCTCTCATGGAGGGCCACTGCATGGACCCTCTTAGTGGAAGTCTAAGTAGGGCAGATGGCTCCTGTCCAAGGAGCACCCGCCCGATGGGGAGGCCATGGGCAGCACGCAGACCCACGCGAGCTGCATGGATGATCCCCCATCACCTGCTCCAAGGAGCCACCATGACCAGCACCGGAATGTGCTTTTAAAACCGTGCGGCTTTTCCTTCCAGAGCAGCCTCTGTAGGAACAAGTCCGAGCGGCCATGGGAAACCCCAGTGGCTTTGAAGGAGTTTGTAAGACTCAGCTGCCCTCTGGCTTTTTCCCAAATACCGGGATATTTGGGCTGTGGTCCTCATGGAGTGGTAGAAGTTGAACACACCAAAGCAGCAGCATCCCATCCACAGGCTCAGACAGGGCCTAACAGCGCAGTCATTTATTTCCTTGGTTTTATGCCTCCTTATTCAATAACTTGGTTCTTGCTGCTGTTTCTCAGCCTGGTGTTGTACCCTAGGTACAACAGCGACTCTCCTGACCTTATAACCCAACTGGATAAACTACCTTAATGGGCAGGTTACTACACAGGCTGCTTTTACCCTCTGAACTCCTCTGCCCTCCCCAAGCTCAAAACACAGGCTCTCTTTTCTATATATTTTTTTTTTCAGAATAAACAACCGCATCGAAAAGCAAGCATAGAGAATCCTGACTGTAAGAATAAAAATCTGTGCTCTTTGGTAAATTTAGTGGGTTAAATAGTTACACGTATCTCCTTTCAGTGCAGCTCTCCCCAGGCAGTTCTTCACCAAACATGATGTCCGCATGGGTGGGATTTTGTTCCTTCTCTAGAGCAAAGGGATGCAGCTCTGCTTTCCTTGCATGCCCAGAAGATCACACATTGCATGGAGAATAGCCAGACATCTGCACTATGTTCGGGGTAGCAAGTGTCCTCTGTTTTCTCCCCATAGAAAAATAAGGCTTTCTCTGGACACGCTCAGAAAGAACAAGCCTCTTGCTCTGCTATCAAATGTTCTCACTTATGGAAAATGTAAGCCCCAGGAAATAGTTAGGGCTCTAAATCATTTCAGACAAGGCCTGGCCGCAGCCAGGATTTTCAAAGCCCTGTTAAAAATAGGTTTTGATTCCCCATTTTAATTTTCTGTCCAGTTTTCTCTCTGTACTGCACCACACCCACACTATTTCTCTTAAACTGAAACGCTTCCCACCCCTGCTTCCTTTCAACACCCTGCACAAGACTGGTCATTTACTGTACGTCTGCATTTTGCAAGCCGCAGCCAACAGCCAAGTGAAAGGGGCCCTTCCCACTTCGGTCAGCACCAGAGGGGGAAAAGCAATATGTAAAGGGCCCCCCAGCAACTGAAAACCACCCCAAAAGTGGTGCCAGCATCACACGGGGTGGCGGGGATGCCACCATGCAGGATACAGCTGGCGCTACCTGTAGCTGCTCTACCGTGCACAGAGGACACTCGGGTAGTCTGATGAGTGAAGGATATTTAGAGTTGAGAGCCTTTCCGGGGGTAAATATTCCACTGTAATGGAAGCAAGGATCACCTCTGCTGGACCTATAGCACCATGGTGAGTAAAGCTGATGAGTTTGACCTGGATGGATCTTATAAAAACCTCAGGTTCATCTCTACTCGATACTTTCAAACAGTGCAAAAGTGTCATAAGAAAAGGCATACATTAGAGCTTGTGGGTGATTTTATTTTTAAAAAAGAGGTGTAAATTACATTCATTCTTAACAAAGTTAAGAAGATGGGCAGAAGAAAAACAGATGCGTTGGGCTGGGAGTACAAACCACACTCAAAACATGACTCTTTTGGTGCTAACTTGTCTTCGCTTGCATCCTAAGGCACGCTGACCATAACGTGAGCAGAGGCCCAAAGCTGCACACCAGCCAGCAGCATGAGGCGCAGGGGGAGTTTGTTAAGCAAGAACAGCTTAGGCAGGTCCACCCTGTCCCCTGTCAGGCCCGAGTACTGTCTCTTGTAAAAGCTGCAGAGTTATTAGGAAATTCTGGAGATAAATTTGTAATCCTTTTCCTAACTTTGGGGTATTTATTTTTTCCCAAATGTTGTAATCTGGGCTTTGTAGAAGGACCTTTTTCTTTGTAAATCATTCACCAGGGGGAATACCCCCTTATCATATGCAACAGCCTCCTCCCGCCGCACTGCTCCGCGGAAGCCCCCACGCAGGACCTGCCCAGAGCCCCGCGTCGCTCTGCAGCTCCTTGCAGATGCCGGGGCAGTTGGGTTCGGGTTCGCTCCTCAGAAAGCAGGAGGTCTCAGGGGAAGCTCCTCACCAGCTCCAGGAGCAAGGACCCAGGAGCAGCAGGCCATGTGTGCCCCTTAACTGCCTCATTTTATGACCCTTCTGTGCACAGTGAGGGTCCTGCTGCTCTTGTCCTTCATTAGCTCCTCTGCTCTTCACTTTTTATAGCTAGGCTATAACACAGGAAGTTCCACCTCTATGTGAGGAAGAACTACTTTCCTGTGAGGGCACCAGAGCCCTGGCACAGGCTGCCCAGAGAGGTTGTGGAGTCTCCTTCTCTGGAGATCTTCCAAATCCGCCTGGATGCCACCCTGTGCCATGTGCTCTAGGTGTCCCTGCTGGAGCAGCGGGGTTGGACTGGATGATCTCTAGAGGTCCCTGCCAACCTCAGCCACCCTGTGACTCTGTGATTTTGTGATTCTAGGCACTACCTTTCATGTCAGAAAGCGCCTGTGTGCATGTGTGCACCTTACCTCTCCCAGAGACAGAGGATACTGCCGAAAGGCGCTGCAGAGTCGCCGCTGTACGCGCAGCCTGACTGCCCCACTGTCCCCCAGATTCGCTTCAACCCCTCCACAATAATAGGATTTGCTTTTCCTTTTCAAAATTCCATCATTTGAGGAAAAGAAAGGGAAAGACAAAAAAAAAAAAAAAAAACCCAAGCCAAACCACAGGACACAGTAAAGCGCGCAGAAGGACCATGATCTGAAGCTGTAGAGAGCAATGCGGTGCCATGCTAGGATGCTGGGAATTCAGTGTGCTCAATGATAAAAAGGAAACTGGTTTTCAAAGGTGACATTCAGGGCCATTCCAATGGCATAATGAAGCAGCATGTAATTAGGTACACACTTTGTATCAAAGGTCCCCTTCGTAAAGAGCTGCGGAGTGTGCTGTGCAGAAGGATATATAATACCCATTTCTGGTTAAAGAAGGTCTCATTTCTAGTCCACCTCCCTTCTCCGCTTGTTCCCGCAGCCAGGGAGGTCATGTCACGAGGCCGAATTTATGACGACACAGCAGTTTCCATGGCAGCCAACTATTGCCATAACACTGCGCTTTATGATTTCACAGCTGGATTAAAGAAAAAAAAAAAAAAAAAAAAGAAGAGGATCAGGCTGCAGAAGGAGGAAGTTTTTCATTTCAATGAGAGTTGGGGGAATACAGAAGATTGCAAGCAAAGAAAATTGCTTTTCGCGTAAATGTTCTTTTTTTAAGTTTACCCCAGTGTGAAAGTCCCTTTTAAGGGATGTAATCTGGGTAATGATCCCTCTCCTATTTAAATGCTCATAAGGCTAATGAGCAAGTGTATCTATTTCTGGAGCACTTCGGCAGTAACATGAGATGCTTTGCAGCAGGAAGCCGACTACATCGGGTTGTGCTTTCTTCACTATCACTCTTAACCCCTTTCTCCAAGCATTTCTGCAATTTCATCAATTAGCTAGAAAGCATTTTACAGGTGGTTCTGCCTTACTCATAGCAATACATAAATGTACCAGACACCATTCAACTCCTCATTACCTAGTTTATAGTTTCTCTGTATTAGTTATATATAAGACCAGTAAGTACTGAATGGAAATACCTGCCAGGATGGACCAACAGAAATATAATCATGTACTTTTAGGAAGAGATGTTTTCCTGACATGGCCTTTTATGTGCTTACAATTAAATTAGACCTGGCAGTTAGCACTTGGATATGAAAATGCGGTGAGGAGTCTCCTCGTGGGAGGCTGGAGGTGCCCTGTGCGGACGCACCACCAGAAGACACAGCCTCCCACCAGCCTCAAGGGCAGGTGTCACTCTGGCGAGGGCAGCCCCTGGCAGGCTCCATGGGCACGAGAGCCACCCGGCTGCATTGTCTCCCTGTCGCCACTGTCCCCCCATCCCAGACCTCTCTGTGCTCAGGCAGAGGCCAGGTGATGTCCCTGGTGGCCACCATTAGCTACCAGCAGCCTCCTCTCCCAAGCACCCACCTTGCACCTGGGGCCCCCCTCCTTATCTCCCCCAAGTCATCCTATGTCTCGGCACCGATAACCTGCCCGTATGAAATACCCTCCTTCAGGCAGATGAGGTTGGGCAGGACAGACTCCATTCGACGCAGCCGTGAAGGCAACGAGGCCCTTAGGGACGTGGTTTAGCAGGCATGGGTGTTGAAGGGTTTACGGTTGGGCTTGATGATCTTGAAGGTCTTTTCCAACCACAATGATTCTATGGGAAGGAATGCGGCACTGTGACACACCTGCTACTCCTGCAGGAATATTGCTGGTGAAGGGTCCAGCCTTGGCCAGCATGAAAGACAGAGCTCGGGGCTAGGGAAGGACTATTGCTGTGTCTCCTAGGGGTTCTCCTGGGATTTCTACAACAGAAACAAATTAAACGTAACTCATCTTACAAGTAATTAGCACATTTTGTTTCGAGAAATCCCAGCTGAATTTACCTACTGGATTGCTAGGTCCTGCACGAAAGTGCACCAGAGATTCAGCTTTCTAACAAAGATTTAATCATACGCAGGTAATCTAGGTTGTCAAAATATAAAATAATTGTGCAGGCAGGGTAACAGGCTTCTTAAGCACCAGAGATTCAGCTTTCTAACAAAGATTTAGTCATACACAGGTAATCTAGGTTGTCAAAATATAAAATAATAGCACAGGCAGGGTAACAGGCTGCTTAATTCCTCACTGAGCCACACCAAAATGAGAATGCTTTAGAGCATGAGGTCTGGACTGTAGTAGATCCAGCCCTCTCCACTGTTGCTCTTTTATCAGTTACTTGAGCCTTAAAGGATCATTTTTTCCTTTCTTTGAGCAGCATCCAAAGTAAGCAGGAAGGTCACTTTGTGCGGGTCGTTCCTGCCCGTGAGACGGAGAGCGGCCTTGCTCTGTGAGCGCCAAACGCCAGGCCTGGGTGCCGAGGGCTGCACGCTAGAGGTCACTGCTGGAAAGAAAAGAACCATCCCGCCAGCCCGTAAACTGGGATTTGTTCCCCCGCCTCATTATAAGGCGGCTCATAATGCAAAGCAACAGCTAGCTGAATTATAATACACTTTGTTATGTGCAAAGAATCACTGAATACGGACTACTCGTTTAGAGAGAGAGAGAAAAAAAAGATCTTCAGCTGTTTGGAGAGATGGCTGGAGACAGAGGAGTGGGGGCATTTATTTTTAAATATTAGTTCTCTTCCATCAATTTCAGTTCAGTTTAATTAGAACTGAATTTGGAACTGAAAAAATATGTAGGCCTGGTACACTGGACTTCTTTCCTTTTATTTTTTTTCCCCTTTTTTTTTTTTCTTTTTTTTTTCCCCTGCAGGTACTACTGGCTTGGCTTCTCTTGACCAAAAGCCTGACTTTGCCTTCAGCTCCCGCATGTGAGTTCTGCTGGACAAAACCTGCAGTAAATGGACACAGGACACTTTTTATTACAGAGCCAGGTAGAAAATGGTGATAGAAAAGTGTAGTTGGGTTCTCCTTTATTATGAAGTTTGCCATCAGAGACACATGGCAGCTGAGGATTACAGGTGGGTTCCTGATGATACAGATGTCTTGTGGCAGATTGTCACTGCCAACCATGTGTCAGTCAACTTATCCCAAGGCTTCTGAGGTCTCTAAGTGTTCTCCCCCTTTTATATATTTTTGCTGCTGTAAACTGTTAATTAGTGTCTTGGACTACTGATTTAGTGAGGCATCTCGCACTCGGGTCGTGGTATCTTCTCTCTCTTGCATGAAGCTGCCAAGCAGACATGGCCAGCCTGAATTTTCAGTCTGTCTTCTGCAGGCTCGCATCATGATGTTGTGATGTTATTTAAATATCTTCTTCCCAACCCCCAGCAGATTATTAATGTCATTCCTGGTTGAGCCACGTAACCTGTCGAGGGCCTGCTTGCTGATGATTCATGACACGCTTCCTGTTTTGTTTCCTTCATAGGAACTACGGTTCCTGATGATTTTGCACATCTTCATGTGGCACATGCTGCCCAGGGAATTTCTTATCGCTGTTGTCAACAATCTATTTTGTCAGCTGTTTCTCCTTATTCAGTCTTAGTTCCAGTACTTCCCATCCTTGTGCCGCTATTTTATCCCTCTCACTCAATTTTCACCATTTTGTTCACCAAATGACACATGAGGTGGAAATGTGAAATGGGAGAGCATTTTCATGGGAGGCAGCCCTGATACCAGCAGACCATCTCATCTCCAAATCCCAGTTTGGCCACCCAGCCCATTTCCATCCTAACATCTTGCCTATACTCTAGTGTTTCACCTTGGTTAGATTTCACACCCCAAGAGATCATCGCTTACTTCACCACTACGGGAATTGCCTGAATTTAAACTTATAACTGTCTATACAGCTTATGCACAGATCACCCCAGCCCCAAACAGCTTTCTGCCGAGATGTTCTCCTTGATATCTGGTTTATGTCTTTTGTAACTGTCATCCTTCTCTTCCCTAAGCAGTTTTCTTTTTCTTGCAATTTTCCCCAGGTAGAAGTAGCTGAAGAATTTGATTTTATCTCAGGTGGCGACACTGTTCATGTTTATTTTTTTTCTTCCAACATTTTATACGATTTAGGTCTTTTAGACTTTACATCTGGACCTAAAACTTACGTTCATCTTTCTACAGCAGTTTCATATTACACTTTCAGGTCCAGTTTGTCCTTTGTCTGTGTTGTTTCTCCTAGGCCTTTTTCAGCATGATCATTCCCCAGGTTTTATACCTCTCTTTGACTATCCATTTCCAGTTTATACATTCCAGAGCCCAGAAAGGCTGAATTGTTTCCAACATTAATCTCATTTTTATGAGTTTCTCCCCAAGAAAGAGTTAGTATTTTTTAAAAAAAAAAGGCATCTTATTTCTAATTTTACTTTATAATGATAATTTTATAGCATTGAATAGCATTTTATATAAAGCATGGGAGGTGGTAAAGCAATTTTTTGGAAGGAGCTGTCTGGAACTACAAGTATCAGCAGTGATTTCAACATAATATAATACTGCTTTCTGTCAAAATGTCTCTGGTCATGTCCATTATCTTTCTGACACTTCTCTCTATATGAATGAAACCCAGCTGTGATACCACTGAAATGCAGAGAGGCTACAAAAAAAAAAAAACAGAGAAGACCAATTCTTTTCCAGATTTTGCATGGAGTAAGAAGACTGTAATGACTATATGTTGGTCATTTACACAGACCAGAGGAATTTATGTTATAGCTTGGTTGCCCTCATTATTGCATAATAATTGCATTTTTTTTCTGGCAAACAGAGAAATGCTTCCACAAACAGTGCTGTCCCATCACTGTCCTCCTCCTGATGGTCCTACAATCATCCCTCTGCCCTACTGCCCACCAAAAGCCTAGGGAAGGTTGGCAGGCTGGTCTGCCATGGCCGTCATGCTGCAGCCTCCCCTTCTTGCCTGGGTTTACTAGGTGTCCTGCTGGGGCTTAGCCCCGTGACACCTCTCTAGGCATCCCTACAATGCAAATAAACAACAAAGGAGAAGCCTCAGAGCTGCAGGACCAACCTGGTGCTTCCAGTTCAATGGTTCCCACGCTTGGAGCGGGACCTTGGAAGGGTTCATGTGAGTAACACTGTGATTTGAGTCATAAGGTCATGAGGGGAAATGATCGAGAATCAGTGCTTCAGACAGTAAGTTCTTCTGGAAGGGACTTTCCTTCAACTGTTTTTTGAGCATCACCCACACTGAACTTTCCAAGATGTCATAAGAAAAGTGGAAAAATCATGAAGATCTCTTTTTTTAATGTTGTTTCAAGCGATAAATACAGAATTTGACTCCATTGCTAAGCTGGGATGCTGTACATGCTCTGAAAGTATATATTATTATTGTTGGGTTGCTAGCTCCCAATTGCATTAAAGAAATTTCTAAGCATTTGCATAAAAGAGAAGAATAAATGAGTCCTCATGCCCATTGCCTCCTCAGGAATTTGCATGAAAACACGCAGGCTGCGAATTTAAGCGCCGTTTCTAACCACCAGTTTCTGAAACAAGACCGAGGGAAGGATGATCTAGTTTTAGTGTTAAGCTGCGGCTGGAAGGAGGTTTGCAGCGCGGCTTCCCGTGGGAGCAGGGCCGGGCCTCCGCGACGCCGGCAGCGCTCCCGGGAGCCGGGTTTCCACCTCGGCGTTATCCAAGCTGCGCAGCGGCCGAGCCTGGCCACGCGGCGGCTCTCCCCCAGCGAGGTCGTGCTCCCGCTCGGAATTTGTGCGCATGAAGGTCCTCATTGTTTCCAAGTGATGTCAAGCCGAGGGAGTAGGATCGCGACTGTACGCTAGAAGTTTCATCATGTCACTTGGCCGAAGGTTTCTTGGGCAGGGACGAGGGCGGATGATGAATTCTTGGATGCTGAAGGAGCCATTATTTACGCTTAGCACGGTGACTGTTGATTGAGGAGATTTGCATGTAGGGTTGTGTTGTTCAATTGATTTTGGTTGTTTTCTTTTTTCATTCTCAGGCAAATTTCTGAGAATGTTAAAGGCCTGGCACCAGCCTCCATACAACTCTCTTCTTTTTTTTCCAAGTATGGTTTTGGGAAGCTCCTGGAGGTGATCCCAGAACCCTCAGAGAGACCCAAGAACCTTTGTTCCTGCACAAAGCTTTATACCACTTTTGCATTCCCTGTAATCTGGGTCTGCTTGGGGGACCAATCTCTCTCCTGGTCTCCCTCCTGATTGATATGAAAACAGCCGAGGTCCACACGGCTGCAGAGTGCTGCCCCTTTCAGCAACACATGTTGGTCCATGTTTGTTAATGTGGACCTCTTGGGCAGATCTGAAACAACTAGAGAGGCCCTTCAGACAGTAGGTTTCTTCAGAGGGGCTTTTACACCCGTTTTCAAAATCCGTTATGTTCTCTTGCTAATTGTCAGCGCAGGATTAGGTTGCTCAGCTCCTAGCTGCAAGGGGAAGATTTTGCAGTGCCACCTTTTCCACCTGTGAAGGACCCTGACATCTCTAAGCCTGGCTTCCACTCAGGAAAGCAGTGCAGATATCCCACGGTATCATGAAAACCCTGTGCATTCTTTTGCTCTCATTTGTTATTCCTCCTTTCCTGTCCCATCCCTCCCCAGCTAAAATAAAAATAAATGTGTTTGACTGTAGGCACACTGCCTTGAGAAAACATATCAAAACAAGGGCGAGCTATCTGCAAAGAGTAATAGTAACAAAGCCTATGTGTCCCAAGGGACAGCAGGGAGGTTTGTTAATTTATTTGTAAATGGCTGGAAATAATGATCCTGTAATTAGCTGCTCTGCTGCTTTGCTACCGCCTTCATGTGCTCTTACTAGAAAACAAAGGAAAATGTAAATAAGAATAGGTGCTCAATTTAAAATAAGACAGACGAGGGAGTCCTCTGTTAGCAAGTGATCTGATGCAAACACAGCTGATCTTTTCCCCTGGGATTTTGGTGTCTGGATGAAAGGTCATTTTCTGCAGTTTTCAAAACCACAACTCGGGATTCGCGGAGGCAGCGAAAGGAGACCCAAGCCAGTGTGTCCCCATGCCCGCATAGCCTGGCATGTGAGAAAGAGGGTCTCAAACCCCTCCTGATTGGCAGCCATGGTCAGGGCATGTGGTGAGAGGGGACATCATCCTGGGCGCATGGGACCATGGCCCATGCTGTGCTCCCCAGCTGGGCACGTGCTCCCTGAACCTGCAGAGCTGTGATTGTGGCTATGCCTTGACTGGGGGGATTGAGGAAGTATAGGGTGTCCCATATGCAGGGGCCAAGAAAAGTCAGGTTCAATGGGCCGCCCACTGGAATGGTAGTGGCTAACGCAGCACCTCCAGAGTCTCTGTCTGCTCTCATTAGATCAATATTCTCTCTGTTTCTGTATTCATGCACAGTTAAATGCCTGGTAAATCAGGCCATTTGCGAGAGGCACCAGTTATTGGGTACTACATCTTGGTCACACGTTTGATGCATTTCTGTTTGAGCTGTGCAAGGCAAGATGATGAGAAGCTCTGTTCACGCAAGTGCTGGCTAGCAAGGCTGCCCTATGTGAATCTGCATTTCTGTGAAGTCTAACTCAGTATAATTTTTCATACTGGGCAACAGAAATTTACGTACTACCAACTTCATGCAGAACAGCACAAGCAATATGTTACCTCCAGACTTTAAATGGAAACACTGTAGAGAAATGAGCTAGCTGGATGGAGATAATGGAGCTGATCTTTACAGCATCTGAAGCAGATAAATAGTCTGCAATCTAAAAACAGACTCATTTTCTAAAGCGTATTGGGTGAAAAGGCAAGGAAATCTACCACAGGGCACAGGTCTCTGATGGCAAGTTCAGAGAAGCTCAGAGCTTGAGCTATTTTGATCCTATTGTTTCCTAGGAAAAACACCTCTGCACAAATCGCTGTTCTCAGCAGCTGCACACTGAGTATTGCTGCTTGCACTGCAGGCTGGACAAAGAGCTGCCAACTGACCATTTTCAATATTCAGCTTGAGAGACATCATTTGAAGAGAATATTCTTTGTCCTAAGAGCTGCCCAAGAACTGCTCCAGAAAAAGGTACGTGTTAAAACACAAGAACAGAGAGGGAGTCAGGTCATCAGTCTAATATATGGTTAAACTAGAGAGAAGCACAAGGAAAAGTCTTTAATTCCTCTCACAAGCAACAGGGAGTGTGATATAAAACAGCCTGCACAAGCAGAGATGCAGCACAGAGACATCTATAGGAGAAGTAATAATAATAAAATGAAGTGTACATTAAAGGATCATTTCCCTCCTCTCATAGCACAGGGGAAAAGGTAAAAGCTTTGCCATCTCTAAAGATTATAAAAGTTGATCAGATGGACTCTGGGGCAAGAACTTGCCCTACGTAATGGACCCTTTCACCGTCAAAGACAAACTGATATATCACAACCATACTCCCAGAAGAGGTTTCACTGGCGGCACTATCACCAGAGAGCACTCGAGTTGGACAAAGATCAAAAAGGACAAAACAGGCTCAGACAGAAGAAAAACAGCCACTGTTGCAGGAAATCAGTGTTTCTGGCAGAAGCAAGCCACAAAACTAGCAGGAATGTTGTATCTCCCAACTTTGTGCACAGTCAAGACCAAATGAAGATTTTAAAGGTGTGAGTGCGGGATCTTAAAGATCAATTTGAAAGTGAAGTGTAGGCCCAGAAGAGAAATTCATATAGCAGGTGATACTTGGAGCAACTCTGCGAGTGGACAAAGTGCAAGAGAGGAACATCACTTAAAGAATGCAGTCGGTACCAGCATGTTCACAAGTGGCTACAGTATTTACTCACAAAATGGCTGTATTTCCTTTCCTTACGAATTTTAGTGCACAAGTAGCCCATGGCTAACTGGGAGCATCTTTTCTAAAACTGCAGGTAACTTACTGTAACTTACCGGTCAAGGAACCCAGTCATTTAGAAATGAAAAACAGCACTAAGAGAAAAAATATATATCTTTTTAAAGCTCCGGGAAAGTCAGGACAACCTGCACAAAAATGAACACGTTGCTTTTGCTATCAGAATCATTTGCTAAAAAGAGCTTGACTCCAAAGACAGTAATACTGTAGGAAGAGAAATGAGTTCTGCAAAGAAAATGAGCCCAGAGATTTCCAATAAAGCTTCATAAAACAGAGACAAGTGGGTGCCCATGCCAGAGCTTCCCTGCTCTCATAGTCATGCGCAGGCAGAGGCAATAGTGCTGGCAGTGCTGCATGGACAGGACTGCTAGGAATTGATGACAACAGATAAATATGATATCCCCCTCAAAAGCTTAACAGCAACAGGCCGGGGATTTGCTTATACCCAGAGGAAACCACTGAGTATTCGATCCTCATACTGCGTTCTCAATAGCAGCCTCCCTGGCTTGGATTTTGTGGTTGAGGTAACACAAATAAACAACCTCCCAGTCATCGGCAGGGGACAAATCATCCCAAGAGTTCACTTTATTCTCTTGAACGTCCTATTTGGCTAATAGACTGCAATGTAAGTCTGAGGAATTTTGAAGGCTGGAGGGCAGTCTTCTACTTTCAGTATTTGCTAAACTTATTTTTTTAATTACATGAAAAGCTAAGCTAAATCAACAACAATCAAAGCTTTATTGGTTTACTAAATATGTGAAACTTGTCCAAAACACAGAGAGATCTAAATAACTGTTCATAAACAGGAGGCTGAAATCAGCTTATGATACCCCAGACTGCTGATTCGAAGGGAGTCATCAGAATCTAAGAGATGGAAGAAGACAGGGATTTTCTGTTAAAATATCAGAAAGATGGATGGTTTTCATAAGGGACTGTAACAAAAAGGCCCAAGAGATACCCACAGAGCTGTGCAGGTCAGGTGCCCCAAAAATGGAAATTAGCCAACTACAGGCAAAACTGTAGGGCCTGATGATCACTCTGATTGATGCAGAGTGACACGGAGGGCGCCACCTGAAATGCTGCCACCGGGACAGGAGAGCCCCGAATGTGCCTCACATTCACTGAGAAAAGCAGGTGCAGAGCCATAGCCAAGAAGCTCAGTTAGTAGGAAACACTGCCTGTGAGGGCAAGAGTAACATTTTGTCTAAATACAGAGGAAAAAATAAAATTCAGAGGCTAAAAGGGTTATCTGTCCTAATGCTCTTGCTTGGCAATCATTTTTTTTTTCCAGTCGAAAGGAAAGAATAAGTCACTTTTTTCCCATTTAAAGGCTAGAAGCTTTAAAAAGAGGATACACTGGCCCTCCAGAACACGTGCATGGACGTGCAACCTGTAGGCTGCCCTGCATGCGTGGCTGTGAAGACCAATGTGAGTTAGGAAACCAGATGAATATAATTTTATTTAATACATCCTACCCATGTAGAAGAGTGACCTGTCCAGTTGCTCATTGCTTAGGCAATCATCTTCCCCACTGAATGCCACTTCACAGATCACGCACCTTTGTTCCAAACATAATATTGCCTCATAATAAAACTTAAGGAAACATATTGAAAAGTCAAAATAACAGTAACAAGCTATACAATTCTATGTATTCAATGTCTCTAAGTCCAATAACTTTTCATTAATTTTCCACTTTCAGTATTTGCATAAACTTTTGCAAACCTTATTAGGCTGACATTTTGAGTACAGGTGGGCAGTGTTAAAGTGTTAAACATGCATTCAACACCAAACCGGACTGTAATAAACAAGATATTTTATGTCTCTGCTTTCTTGTGAGCTTTCTTGTTCTCCTAACCTGAGTCTAAGGTGTAGCTCATTTATGGTGCAGCAGCATCAGTAGGTACTTAACCTCAACCCAGTAAGGCTCAGGGAGCTGGCCCAGATGATGAAATGAGGAGTGCAGCAAGCTGCCCCTCACTCTCTCACTTTCCTTCTGGTGGAAAGCAGATCATGGAGAGCACAAAGGAAATTGCCAGACATTGTCATGGCTGGACTGGGAAGCTCTTCCAGGTCCCACCAGCAAACACATCTTCAAACACCTTCTCATGGAGCAGCTTCTAGGAGCTAGCCCCCACATGCTCATGGAAGTTCTGTCTATGGACATTTCCAATGCATTACCCTGAAAAATGTGCCTTTATGCAATTTTCCCACAGAGAAGCCTGAGGTAGAACTAGAAATGTCAGAAGACAGGCATAATATATAAGCTGCCAGACTGTAATTTTTTTTGCCCACTTGCTCTCCTGGGACTTGGGGCATGGCCATGTGGTTGAGTGTGAAATGAGAAACAGTGGCTATGGGGATCAGTGCCTCTCCCCTGAGCCACTCTCCCTGCCACACACAAAATTCACAGGGGACATTCCCTTCTCAGGAGCCTGGGACCAACTTCCCACCATTTATCATCACCTCCCTGTCCCTGTTCAACACCTTTGGTTGCAACACAAGCAAACGACAACACGGGCACATGTTTTCCAGTGCATGGTCCCTATATGAGCTCTTGCCGGCCCTGCAGCACTTGAAGCTTCATCACTGGGAACTCTATTGAGATGGGTCAGCACCATCCCTCTGGTGTCCACTTTGCCCCAGCTGTGGGGCTAATAAGTCCCAGCATGGAGGTGACAGCACATGGCTTGGACAAGAACACAGGACAAGAATGTCAGCAATATCTTTTATTTCTGTACCTTTTTGCTCTGTGAACATCTAGGGTGGCAGGTTAAGCCCTTGACTGCCTGACAGGCAGGTAAGTCTGTTGGTTAACCCACTCTCACTGAAGTTTAATACAACTTTTCCTTGCATTGGGGAAGGTTAAGTGCCCACGTCCACGCTGTTGTAACAGCTCAGCTGACAGGCAGGAATACTATTAATTTGTCATAACTTGCTCGCTGCTGTCACACATGCCTGTTCCCTTGCACCTGAACAACGAGCTATTTATTTCTTACAATACCATGTAAAATGATGGTGTTTCAATAGGAAACTAAAATTTCTGCATCCTTAATGGATCCTGTGGCTCCTGTGATGACAAAACCAGACAGATGCGAATCAGATGCAAATGAAAAAAAGATCAGATATTATTGCTTTTGCCTTTCCATTCTAATACAATTTCCCGGCTCTTATTTGGCTCTCTTATGGCAGTTAACGCTGTCTCTCCGACTCCAGTGAGGAACACAGAGCTCCGCAGCATTTCTGCTGCACTCTCCCAGTTCATACGGCTATTGAAAATCAAAACTGCTCATGGACAGGACATCAGAGGGGCCCATGTTCACAGCACTAATGTGGCCGATGAGCAGGTTGTGCCAGAGCTACAGCTAGAGTTATGCAGATGCTTGGGACACAACTCCAGCATCTCCAATAACCTAATTACATACTTTCTGGGGGTGAACTGAGCAGTAACTTTGGTATTCTCCTTTTGAATACAGCCTCAACCACAATGATGTTACTATGGGAAACTTTAAACTGACACCCTTCCAACTTCAACTATTCTGTGATTCTGTGATTCTGTGACACCTGGGCAAGTAGGACATTACTTTTATCTGCACAACTGGAGCACAACCTTGCACAACCACCACGATTTATATGCTGTGGAAAGCACTTAGGCCATGAAGCACGATGCCTTATTTCAGTCAAAGGAAAGCAGCATCTCTGGGTTTCTCAGTGAGAGCAATGTGGCATCATTATTTCTGCAAGGCACTGGAAGGAAATGGCAGGCCAAAGAAAGGCAGAGAAGAAAATACCTTATTTTCTCCTACAGCAAAGGCAAGGCAGGCACCAGGGGGAGCTAACATAGCACAAGAATCGATTTCACCAGAAAATAAATAAATAAATAGAGAACCCCTACATCATTTTAAATGCAAAGCCATTAAAAAAAAAAAAGAAAGAAAGAAAAAAAAGAAAGAAAAAAAAGAAACTTTAACCCTGTGTCATATGAACATTAACATGTACAGGATTCTGTTATATTTGTTTAGAAAATGTAGACAGATCAGAAGGAGTTGGAGCCTAATAGATAGCTCCCAAGAGACACAACACACTTTGCAGCATTAGCCTAATGCCAGCCGTTTAGCAGCAGTGTGGTTACATACAGCAATCTGCAATTTTCAGGCATGAGGAACATGGAGGAACCAGTGCTCTGGAGACCAAGTGAATCATATTTTCCATATTCAGCTGTAATCTGCGTAATTTCTTTATCATAGGTCAAAACACATTAAAGCCCAAGCTGCCGCCAGGTAGCAGCCTGAGGGCTCCGCTCTGCTTCTCCTCGGCAATCGCTCCCACTGTTGGAAAGCGGTGCCAGGTGGGTTTTGCACCACGCACGCATGCTCTGCCTGCTCACATCTTGGCAGTCAGCTTTCTTCTTTCCCTTTGCTGATCTGCCTTCATGCATAAGGTTCAAAGGCACTGAAGTCTGAGCCAAGAAACTGCTGCTCAGCTGCTCCATCCTTGGCCCGAGGTACGAATCCATCAGGCGAATGCAGGAGGTGTTTGGAGAGCAACTTGTGGATCCCCCAGACCCATTGAGTCCTCCTCATCTTTCCTTTCCTTTGGTGGTTTTGATTCCTCCTTCTAAATGTTGTTGCAGCAGAAGGATCTTGCAGGCAGGAAATTATGTTGTGCCGTTTTACCCAATTACTGTTCCTACCTGTTTCAGCCACTGAGTCAAGAAGTGGCTGATGGCTAAACTGAATCTCAAGCTCTGTTCTGTTTCTGAGTTTGTCATCAAAACACAATGCTCTGGCTATTACATGTAGCCAAGAGAGCTGGTGCTCTCTACAGGCTGCAAATCTTCATCAAAAGTGTGCAATATTATTTTTTCCATCATACTCATCATTTATGCTGCCCACGTTACAGCAGAGTTCTTAGTCATTTCCTTATCATTCAGCCGGTTGTGACAGTCAAGTCACAACAGCCCCTGGGCCTTTCCATGTAACAGGGTACTGCTTCAGACCCTCTGGCTGCATCTGCACCAAGAAACCAAGCAGTGGTGTGTCATGACCTCCATCCTGGATTTTCCATACCACTAAACTTTCAGGCACTAACATATCACGTTTTTGCCCACTCCCCCACAACCATCTCCCAGACAGCGTCCAGACCTGGGTTAGGGACCATCCCAGCAAGTCGTGTGGGTGCAACATGTACCCATGCACATCTCTCAAGCACAACCTATGGACCCTAGGCCATTTTATGCACTGGGATAAGAACTAGAGAGCCAAATTTGTCTTGATAGCGTGGAGCTATCACCTTCTTATCTCTACCACATGTACATCTTAAGATAGGATTCATCTCACCAAGCTTTAGTTGTTTAAGTCTAAACTACATCTAGTCTCCCTCCTTACCAAAAGTACAGAAACAGTAACCTCCAATGGGCATCCTAAAATAGATGGAGTGAGTCACCGACTGAAAACATCTGTTATTATCCCCTAATTAAAAACAGAGTCTAGAGGACTAACTTAGACAACTATCTTTGCTCAGCTAAACATGGGTGACATGAATCTTGTGCTATGTGGTTTTGGCTCTAATCATCTATGGAGTCCTAGGATAGCACAGTGAGATATGCACGCAGTCAGTCAAACTACTGCAATGCTGCTACAAACATAAACGTGCAAATTTTCACATGCATTTTTTTCCCTGGCAGCTCCTGACTTTTTAATGATTATTTAATCATTCAACATTTATTTAATCTTTTAATGTTCTGAAACATTGGTTTTCCTAGGGAACATATGTAACACCATACAATCTGCAATGTGCTAGATTCTGGATTTACGTCATAAATGAATTTAAGATACATTTCTGACCAACATATCTGTTCTCTGAATTCTCACAAGGCCGAAGAAGAATCTGGACTTCATCAGATCCCTTAAAGCTGGTCCACCCAATGACCCAAGCATATATGGATCAGTGGTGGTAATCCGCTCCAGCATATCCGAGTACTTTAGTAGCAACATAATTTTTTACTCATTGATGATGGTGACATTTGTGACAGCATGGAACAAATTAGAAGCTCTAACATGACCCTATTCCTTACCTTGATATCATCCATTGTTTCAGCTGGAAGGAGGAGCAAGTGTCAGAAGAACGCATCTTTCTTTCGCTGTAGCTCATAAAACACCAGTATGACAAGTCTCTTTGAAATAGCCAATAAAAACTCATTTCCCTCTTGCTTCTGTGTGTTCATGAGTGGGTGAATAAATATAAACTGACATGTGATTTGTGTGTGTGTGTAATAGCATGAGGTACCACTCTGCCTTGCATTGCCAAGACGGGGAATAGCCACATGTCTCGCGAGGGATGGAGCCGTTTGCAAGTAAGGCAAGTCGTCCTGAGAAACATGTGATAAACCCTGTGCAGTGCTCCAAACCACCGAGTGCTCATTTTGTTTATTCCACTTCTCCTACTCAAGTGCTAGTCTTCATCCTTTAAATTCCGCTGATTTTTTCCCCTCTCACTGAAGCAGTTTAGTTGCCATGGGAACGGGGCTGTGGCTACAGAACTTGGTGACATCCACATGGAGCAGCGGCTGCTTCCCAGGCACCTGCACGTGGACGTGGCGCTTGCATGCCCACACTGCCAACAGCCTCGGCTTTGCAATGACTTTGCAGCAGGCCACTGGGGGAGATGAGGTGGCAGACGAGGTTACTGTGGAAGCAAAACAAAATCCAGCCACTGGTATGTCCTGAAGTCCCATGACCGATCCAGTAATCGACCCTGTGACTCAGGGGGGAAGAAACCATAGCCGAGTCGTGTGGAAGCCACAGGACTGTAGATCATTCCCAGGAGCAGTGCTGGATGGTAAGAATATCTCCATGGATGTTACTAGTGCTCCTTTCGTGGGAGCTTTAAGAACACTCACAGGAGAACTGCTAGCAAAAAATAAAACTAATTAAAGCAAAAAACACCACACATGACACACCAAAATTATCCTTGGAAGCGATTTAGCTGATTTTACAGAAAAGCTTGTTTCTTCAGAGAGAAATCCATCGATTGCATGAAGACGCCGTGGGTACAGCAGCGCTTTGGCGTGTTGCAGAGGAGGAGAAAGTCATGGAGGGCTTGAGCCCACACACGAGCGACTGCCACAGGGGCAGCCCCAGATCTCAAGCACGCTGAACAGGGGAGGGCAATAGCACTTGAGAGGCTAAAAAGTGACCGGGAGGACAGCAGATGAGGTGGCAGCAGAAATGAGTGCCCATGATGACACACACGGCCCCCCTCAGCAGCACCTCTCGTCACCTGGGGACGGCTCTCTGTCTCACTGCTCACTGAGCACTGTTTTTCGTTCTCATTAGATAACTCCTTACACTCCTGAGCCCCTCTGGCCCCCAGCAGAGGAAGAGGCAGGAGAGACCCGTAGGGAGGATGAGGACCAGCAGAGCAGGGCTGGCCTAGTCTCAGCCTCCGTTTACAGGCTCCTCGGCCATCCTTGTTGACAAAAGCATGAATTGTTCCACAGTAAAACCCACGGAGCAGGAGTTGGAGAGGTAGCTGCTCGTGTTTCTTCCCAGAGGAGCAGACAGTGTCCCCATGCATGGCGAAGGGAGCGTGGCGGCAAGCAAGGGCGCTGTGAGGAGCAGCAGGACCCCCCAGGGGAGAAGCCATCGCGGTGCTGAGCGAGGGCTGAGCCGCAGGTGGCAGCCCGGGCGGAAAGCTCAGCAAGTCCGAAGGGAGGAAAGGAGACGCTGCTGCCTCATGAGACGCCGGGGACATTTTCCAAGGCATCACAAGACATGTCCGCATCAAATTGCCCTGGAAAGGAGAGAAAATCAGAAGAAGGAACAAGCCCAGGGACTTCAAAGGGAGAAGGGTAAAATTAAAAGGTAACTGGAAGACAGTCTGCAAGGAGAGCTGAAAAATTAGGGAAGGTGTTAAGGAGAATAAGATGAAGACCCAAAAGCAGAGATGGCTGAACACTTCCTTGCCTGACTCCCCGTAAAATATCAAAATCAGACACAACACAAGATAATTTCCAAGAATACATTGACAAAGGAGTAGCCTTCTTTGGAACCTAACCATTTTCGAAAATCCTGACTTCCTAATTCAGTCTTGATTTTCATTTTTTAGAGACTAATGATTAAAACTGAAATCTCATCTACATGTAAGATCCTTTGGAAAGTTGTGCTTAAAAGTAATAAAATAAAAAAAGCTTCAGTCCTTTTGGAGATTGGTCCCACTGCGGCTGCAGCAGACCTAAGTATGGGTAGAAAGATAAAGAGACAGAGACTGCATTTTTTAGGATGGGAAGTGGGTCTCTCCTCAAAGACAACCACATACTTTAACACCTTGCACTATGCTGTCACATTTCCATTTAGCAACTGTGTGAAAAGTCATCATGTCCCATTTTTAGATGGCCACCTCCCTGTTCCCACTGATCTTTATAACAGCGTGCAAATGCCCATCTACATTTAAAGTGAGCTCTTTGCAGAACCCTAGAAATTGGAGAGACCCACAGATATTTCCATAGACCGAATACGGACAATGTTCCAACTTTTGTGTAGTTTGCCTAAATTTCCTGGACCGTCTCTCCCTTCCCAGGGTCTCCTCTAGTGCTGCCTCCACCTGTCACCTCCCTCCTGTCCTCTGGGACTAGCTATGCGCAAACAACACTAGCAAGGGAGGGGTGGCTGTGATGCATTCCAGTTTCATTTCCCAGTGCCTTCAACTGTAGGGATTTTCCGGAGTGCTTTTTTAGATCCACCTGTTGTTTGTTCAATGAGCTCCACAGAAACATATAAACCTGTTTGACTTGTCAAGGGAAAGCAAACTAACTTCCTTGCACAGTGAAATTGAGCCGTCTGCCTCCTTGCAGACAAAACAGGAGGACGGCAGGTTGAAGGAACAATTTACGTGACTGACGTCTGAAGAGGAGCAGAGTGAATCCCCTAAACGAACCTTTCTCTGAAGCCACAAGGCAAAAATTCTGCCCTATTCCCATGTTTTTATCTATTTCCCCTCTGATTTTGTGTGAGAAATGATGGTTCAGTTCTGTTCTTACTTGGAATAAATAGGTCTGTCCATCCCTAACCAAAACCAGCGTTTCAAATGTGTCAGAGGGGCAGTTCTCCAAAACATCAGCAGTGAGCTGATGACCCAGACGTAGAACATAACTGCCAAAAACTCAGTATCTGAAACGCGTATATTCAAAGCAAACTTTATATAAATATTGTTAGATCCAAATAACAAAGCTACAGAAATAGTCTGGGAAACTGTACTGATGATTTTGCAGTAATTTTATGTGCTACATGCACTAAAAACAATCAAAAAGTGAAGTAACCACAAAGCCAGTATTTAATGAGAAATGATCTGGCTGGGATTCATGTTGGTCAGAAAGAGAATGGTTGCATGTCGCAATGAGTTACTGAGCACTAACTGGGTGGTGAAACGGAAAGGAAATTGACTGGCAACCTCACCACATCTTTCCTAACATGGAGATGTCTCAAAATTTAGCAACACTTTTCAGATGCTACAAAAGGAGCTCTGAAGCAATCACCAGGAGATGTGACACCTGAGAGTTGCAGAGTCCTGGGCAAAGTGGAAAAAAATGCTACCAGACCTGACTGCTAAGACAGCAGCTAGCAGACTGCTATCAATCAGCAAGGCATACTGAAGGAAGAAGCGGTGGAAAATCCAGAACCAAGGTGGAAAATCCAGAACCAAGACTTAAAATAAAGGTCAAAAATGAAAGCCAAGACAGAAAGAAAGAAAAAAAAAACAGATCAGCAGACTTGCAATGCCTTCCTCTGATCACCTGCATCAAGCAGTAAGACCTCTCCTTTATTT
Source organism: Tinamus guttatus (assembly GCF_059628265.1). Taxonomy (NCBI): domain Eukaryota; kingdom Metazoa; phylum Chordata; class Aves; order Tinamiformes; family Tinamidae; genus Tinamus; species Tinamus guttatus. The sequence goes on along the minus strand of NW_028288544.1, from coordinate 1,650,584 downwards.
GCATTTTTTTTGCATGCTGACGTGAGGTCTAGCCCTGGAGACAATAGGTCATATTTTTATTAGATATGGCTTGTCAATGACATTACTGTAGCAAAGTTTAAGCAGGCTTTGCCTAGGCTGAGTGCTATGGCTGCTCTCTGTAAGTACATTTGGTGGGGGTAAGCATCAGACAGAGGGAAGAGAGATTCAAGCAGACAGAGATTTTGCAATAAGAACAAATGGTTGTCAAGTGGCCAGCACTACATTTGGGAGAAGTTTCTAGCCGTCAGAAGGGTGGCGTTCTGCAGCTTCCAGTTAGCAGCACCCAAGCCCAAAGTGAATTCATGTGATACCGGAGGACGGTCAGCCCCAGCCGGAGACACGATAACAGCTGCCCGCACCAGCTAAGCTCTGGCAATGACCACAGTCCATCAGAAACGACACACAGTCTGCTATGTGGTGAGAGCATATTACGTGTTTGGTGGTTTTAAAGCATGCAAGGTGTTCAGACACACTTCCCATTGCCTGGTTAAGCTGCGCTGGGACTCCCGTGCTGGCAGCACAGGGCAGTTGGTGCTCCTCTGCTCCTTCTCACGTGCCTCTCCAGGGACATAAAAGCTTTGGACACATTTGCACTGGCTGGCTATGTATTCAGTAAATCTTTCTCAAAGATCTTTATTGAAGAGCCTAGATTTCAAACAAGGTACTTGAATGTTCCTTGCAATGACATTCTCAGCAGCAGCTGCTTGAAAGCACTCAGGAAAAGCAGTAGTTTATTTCTTGTGCTGTTCAGAAACACTCATATACAGCTGGACAAACTGTTTCACTTGAAGTGTAAATGATTTGACTTGAATATTCTCTCAAACGCTCTGGGGACCATGTCCTGGGGGACCATAACCTGCCCATGGAGTGGAGGAAAAAGAGGGAGAAAAAGCTACAGTGAAGGCTAGTTAGCATGAAAAAGAAAATAAATGGGGCATGTGGTCACATCTCCTCACATAGGGAGGAGATCCTGACATGTTCAGGGCCTAGAGCATGCTGTCACTTAGGCTCTGTGTTGACTCGTCTGTCTCAGCAGCTGCTCCAGCAATGACCCTGCGGTTGGACAGGACACGGCTGCAGAGAGCTGGGTCCCTACCAGGCTCGGGGTGGACCCTTGCAGGAGGCTACCCGGGCCCTGGCCTCGTTCTTGCCACGCTCCCATCTCCGCACTCAGACTGAGGGGACCACAACAGGCCAAGGGGACTCCCCTCTTGACAACCTCTTGTGTAGCAGCCAGCCCAGGCCTTGCCTGCAGCCCGGCTGCATTTGCCTGCCTGCTACTCCAGCATGCAGGCCACAGGAGTGGCTTCCTTTTCACTGGAAAAGTGCTTTCAGCAATTACTGTAACACTTAAGAGGTTATTGTAGGTTTACAGATGGACATTTTTTATCCCCAAAACTTGAAGTTGAATAGAAATATTTTGTTAGATTTGTTGGGAAGGGGTGTTCTGTTCCAGTGCAAACAGCTGGGAATAGGAAATTAATATCGTGTTACTGTGTAACATCTACAACACAAACAACAGAGCACTAAGAACCCAAGAGCAAAACTGTCCAAGCAAAAAAAAAAAAAAAAAAAATCAGGTTCAATCATTTCAGGTATTGCTAGTAGCATGAATAACAGATTATACGTTTAAAACATAATCTTTCAAAACTGAAGACAAGCACATAGACTGTAGAGTATAAAAGTTTCCCAAACTGAAACTCTTCCTTTTGAACCAGAAGATAGTGCAAGAAATCTGAACAAAATCAGACTCTTGGGGTTTATACAAGCCAAAGTTGAAGTATGCATACAGAGCATTAAAGAAATTCTGTTGTAAAAATAGCAATCTCTAAATCCTTTTGTTGATTTCCACCCAAATTCATTTCATTCTTAGTTGGCAAGATCACATCAGAGAACCGACTTCAGTCCTAACTTAACAGCGTGCACACCATAAAACAAAGTCTTCATCAGACCTATATCAACTTCCACCCCAGTTATGGAGGTGCACCCTAAATTGAGATAACATTTTATCTTGTTCATACTGCACAATTCTAGCACTGCAGAACTTGAGAGTCCCCTCAGAGGGATGACTTAGAGACAAGGGTTGTTCAAAGAGACAAACAATCTTTGTTACAGATTTTTCCATATCTACTATCCACCTGCCTTCCTGTCAAGCCCATCACTGTTTCTACTAGGTGTCATTTGTAAAATTTGCAGTCGTATTACATCTGTCTGAAAAATGACTTATCTAACCCATGTAATTCAGCTGGTTAGTTTGCTGCATAGTACATCACAGCAACGTATTCCTCTTCCATAATGTAGTTTACAGTTAACCCAGAGTTTAGTAGCCTCCCAGACTGACTTCCTGCAACCCAAATCAAAGCTCTTCTCTTCTCAGGCAATGCTTTCAAATAAACCTAAGAGGTTTTCCTAAGTATTGGATATATACAGCAGGTTACAGGGGCATCACATTCGTAAGAGAAATCATGCAAACAGAGAGAAGAGCTGACAGACCTGCTAAATGGGGGTATGACACGCTCAGTTCAGTGGACTAAGGTAGGCTTGAAAGCACCAGCCTTCCTAGGCCCACCTCACCCATGGCAGAGGGCCAGGAGCCCCTGGGTGTACTCCCAACTGGAATAGGAAATTTTGTTACAAGCAGTTGCTTTCAAGTGGAGAGAGAGCTCCTCAGGTATTGCCAGGGTCAAGCTGAGAGATTTTCCTTCCTTTTTGATCCCAGATATCTCCAGCGAGGCATAATTGGACAGTACTAGCAGCAATGGAAAGCTGAGCCTTGAGCCAGTCTATGTCATTCTCTCCAAAAAAAAAATAAAAAAATAAAAAAATAAAACCACACACACAAAAAATAAAAAGAGCCTAAAAAGCTACAATAGGAAGTGGCTACATGCTCAGTATGCCCCTTCATTTCCTGGCTCCATCCGATCCGGACATAGAAGTCCTGCCAGTCCTGCCAGGGGCAGCCTTATTAGCAACACATGAGTATTTGCAGAAGAGCAGAAATCTCCTGCTCCCTCTAATTCTGGTGAGCACATACATTACTTTTGGACATTGTGAAATTCAAAGTTCAATTCAACCGAATTTTACGGAAAAGCCTCCGGACAATGAAGCATTTTCCGTATTTATCTGGATCAAGCTTCTCACTGCCACCCAGGCACCCAGAGCTGGTCCTGGCGAAGGTGGCCGTGCCTGTGAAGGGCACTGCGCACACGTGGCCTGCAAAACCCTCCCGGCTCATCTGTGGGGCTGAGAAGCCCGTTACCACCCGCGGGAGCCAGACCTCCCCCTGGCACTTGAACCCTCCAGCCTGTGAGCGTGGTGACCCTGGCAGCAGGCAGCCAAGGCCAGCTAAAACCAGCCCAGGTGACGCGAGACAAAAGCGTCTATCTGAAAAGCTGATCTCAGCTGTCAGCTTCCTGCGTTTTGCAAGCCCACTTCTCTTACCTCTCACCCGCTGTGACAGTGATGTTTATTATCACAGCCTGTTTTGATGCTGGTCTGTGGCTTTGTTTTCTTCTCAGCTGTCGGCTGCAGGGGTCCTGCTGCGAGCGACAAACATCCTCCTTCATTTGCGGGGATCAAAACCTAACTTGACGTTATATTTTGTGAGTGGAAACAATCCGCTTCAAAGGAAAACTGACCCGTCGGAAGCGCTTTCCATGCGGTACTGTTGATTACGGAGCTGCAAAGACCAGTTTGGAGGTGTGGATGTGATCCTAGAACACAGACCCAGGAGCCACACCAAAGGAAGAGGAGCAGCCCCCAGGCTTCGGTGCTGCCTGATGCCAGGCGAGCACAGGCCCCAGGGACACTTCCCTGAGCAAGGATGGATGGCGGCACCTGGTTCTGGAGAGGATGGGAGGGTCGGCACATGGCTGTGAGCTCTTCCCCACCAGCCGGCCTCAGGGGCTGCGGACCTTGCCTCGGTCTCTTGGGTTGTAAATATGCCCAAACAGCGTTTTCAGGCTCCCTTTGCCTTTAGCCGTTTCTTCAAAACTTGGCCAGCATGGTGCAGCAGTGGTAAATAATTTTGAATGTATATTACTTTATAATGATTTCAAAACTCTCCTGTCACTCTCATGTAGGAATACGTGCCCTTTAATTGAGCATGAGGTATGTATTCACATCCTAGAATAAGGCTATAGAATCCCTCCATATGTGCCTCAAATTGCTGCTTTTTCCTCAAGTTTGCATCAAGTACAGCTGTTTTATCTAGGAAAGAGTCTGCTTAGAATAGCACTGCTCTGAACAGCAATCCCAAGAAGGGGAGATGAGGAAAACATGGCTCGGGTAGCAGAGTGGGGAGGCTAAAGGTTCAGGCCCATCTTTCATAGTGGAACACAAATATGGAAAGATGCTTGCAGATACTCCTGAAACAGGATCAGCAGCACCTTCTGGCTCTGCCAGAGGAGGCCTCCTAGCTTGCCTGGCTACACTTCTGTCTGTTGGCTCCCAGTGATCCAAGTCCCTGGGGTAAATCCCTAGTGTGGCTGTGCAGGGGATGTGCTGCCCACTTCTAATCATCACCAAATCTGCGTCAATTGTATGCAAAACTACAGAGACAGAGAAAAATACAGGGAAAGTTACACCCGTTCCAGTTTGTCCTGGAGTGGAAGAGCAAGATGAGCAACGGCTGGAACAAGATGTGACTCCGCTGTAGTCACTGGGCCTCCCGGCCGCTCCTGCCAGCTCCGGCTTTGAACCTGGTAACGCGGCGGATGATCTGGGCATACAAAAAACAGGGTGTGGAAGTGACCTTATCTTGTTTGCTGCTTTCCTGTTTTACACTTGCTGCTGGGCTGCTTTAAACCACATGCCAGGGGGCGGGCAGGGTTAGCGAGCTCTGCTCCGCCGCCTCACTCCGCCGGGGGAATCCCCTCCGACATTTTTCGGCCAGACTCGGTGAGGCCAAGGGGATCATCACAGGACCTCGCACAGAGAGCAGCCCGGTGCCACCTCTCTGTCAGTTGTGCTGCGTTATCATTCAGGGATTTTTCTGGTAAGGTCACAATCGCAGTGACTTTCTACACCAAGGTTAAATCAACAATGTATTTGAACAAGGATTTTCATAGGGCTGCACACACCTATTTCTGGCCATATTTTGCGTAGTTGGCCTTAGTCCAGGCATGAAATAGGAAACCTGAGTAAGTCTGCTTTAACATTTGACCATCACCTGGCAGATGTCAAGACAGACTCTGAGGAAGGCAGCAATGTGCCCACATGTGCCAAACTACCTGGTGTCAGGGAACTAGTGCTTGTCACACAGAGTGCTCTCTCCACAGATCAAAATCCCTGTAGCCAAACTAACGCTGTCTGAATATCAGACTTTTAGTGCCAACTTTGGGAGGGATCCCAGCCATGTCCCTCTCATAAATAGCTGCAAGAGCTTCATCACGTTTGTGCTGACCATTTCAGAGACTCTCATGGACAGTGCCCAAGCCATAGTGGTCTTTTCTGTTTTGGGTGCCATGGGATCCTTGCCCAGTGCCACTCCACGGATAACCATCACGGCGGGAGCAGTCCCCAGCCTTTGCCCGTGGTGCTGAACAGTGCGAGCTGGGGAAAAGGAGCCCGGCAGAGCCTGGTAGCGCTGAAGACTTTTGCTTTTCCTGAGGTGCGTGGGTGTGAGCTGGCTGTAGCATGGATCTGTGAGGATTCCCCCAAGGAAGGAGAGCTCACCATGAGGAGAAATGAAGGAAGCTCGGTTTCTTCAGACAGTTACTAGACAAAACTTGGCAACCTGAAGTGCTCAACTTCTGAAGGTTTTATTTTCCCCATCTCCCTGCCCCTACTGCTGTGTGCACATCATGCCCAGGACCCCAGAGAGGAATCAGGGCAGGAAAACAGTTTGACTAGGAAATCTTTCCAACGTCAACATCCTCCAGCCTGGTGCCTTGCTTTCCGGGAAAATGTGTACTTTGTTTATGCACATTTGTGTGGACTGGGCTTAAAGGCAAAGACCCTCCTTGTGGTTAAAAAAAAAAAAAAAAAAAAGTTAAAAGGCAGTTTACAGACTACAGGACTACAATGATGAATTTAGCAACAGTTCCTGCTTCCATGTGGCAGAGCAAAGACTAGGAACAGCAAACCCTGGCACTGTAGGATCCTGTATCAGACTGCTTCTCCAGGAATGCTGTGGGCTGTTGTGCCAGTTGTTGGAGGAACCTGTGCTGTGTGATTTAGGCTGTTCAGACTCCAAGAAGCTGGGCTGGGGAAACCCTCAGCCACCCAGGGTCCCAGTGCTTTTATGCTATCTACCTTTATTTCTATCGGAGCAGCAGCAAACTGTCTTACATCATTGCCAGTGACTTCTCCATGTTGCTGGTCCTTCTAGGGCAGAGAGATAGGAAACCAAACCAAAGCCTTAAGGCTGAAGGCCAGTAAGGGCTGGTCCTGAAGAGCAGCTAAGCAGGATCTGCTGAATTCAGCACAACTCAGTTGAACCATGGGATAGGATCTTCCACAGTGTCCTTATCCTTCTACCTTGCCCTGTTGCTCCTCAGCCCCTATGCTGACCAAAAGTAATCCTTGAAGCAAAATTACACAAACTATTCTTTCACTTATTGACAATACCCTTACCCAAAAGAGACTCAATGAAACAGGAATATTCAGAACTGCCATGCTGAAATATTATTTCCATAGAAACATTATTTCTAAAGGGCAAGAAATCATGAGTACTTTGAGATTACCTAGCACGAAGTAGCAGATTATTTTACAAGACTGAGTTGCATGATATTTTGAAGGAAGTTTTGTCCATGACTAAAAATAAACGTAGGCATTTTCCCTATTTGAACTTCCTCTAGATATTTAAAGAATACAGAGGCCTAACCAAGTCATTCTCTTTGAAGGAAACATTTGAGGTCATTAGCAGCTTGCCTGCTGGGAGGATCTCAGATCCAGATGTCTTGTGGTAAAACTGCACAGAGCATTTGGTATGCTATTTACTCTCTCATTTACAAACCATATGCAACTTGTAAAGTCAGCACTGCATTAAGAGAGGCATGACTGCTGGTAGCTCTGCTTACAATGGATAGGCACTGGATTAAGATGAGGTTTCATTGTTAAGTGAAAAGTTACTTCCAGACACAGATCTTAATTTAAAACATCTGAAAAATTAACATTCTCGTTTGGGCATTTATCCAGGTCAGATGGTAGCTCCTGAATGCTCTCTGAACAAACTATCTCATCCACAGTAAGTGGCCGAATGTTTGGCTCACTCCTCTAACTCATGTAAGGGAAGAATGCTGCTGTTTGTATTAATCACCCTAGAATTAGTTCAGCATCCCACATCACAGGATTTTGTTCCATTGCTGTTTCTGGCTTGCTAAATCAGAGCAGTTGTGTCACACTCTGTGACACTCACCCCACATTTCAGCAACCTCAAACTCAGATGAGTTGCTTTCATTGTGGATAACTTCTTTACTTCCTTCAGCACCTGTCAGATCTATATCTTAAATAGACTTAGTCTGTGGGGGGGGGGGGTTGTTTGTTTGTTTGTTTTTTGTTTTTCTGGGACATGTTAGGATCTCCTAGCTTGTCTATAGTCCACAAATACAAACAGAATAAAAATACAGAGGAACTATCTGCACAGTGTTTGCTTCAGTAGATCCCCACTTCTTTGATCTGGTTACAAGACTTTAGTATATATTCACATTATGTTCTTCATCTTTGCTGGTTTGAGTAGTCCATCAAGGAAGGTGACTTACACTATACATTTGTGCTCAGCAGAAACTCTGGCTTACAAGGCTGATGAAGTTTACATTGCCTCAGATGGACTCCTGTAAGCCATACAGAGGAAACCTTATTAAAACATAAAACAGCTGTAGGATTGCAACCTCTTTGGGGCAGCTGCAGAAAAGGAGTAACTGGAGAGAAACAAAAATGTGAGGATTCAGGAAATATGACCTACTAGGAAATGTTGAAGTTGGTAAGTCTAGGAAAAAAAAAAACACCCCAAAACAACAACAAAAAACCCCTAAGGGAGTACATGGAACTTTCAAGTACCTGGAAGGGAGATGCAAAGTCGAAGAAAATAAATTATGTTCGTTGGCGACATGACAAGAAGTAATGTGTTTTGACTGCACCAAGAGAGAGCAAGGATTGGTGCTAAAGACAGCTTATTCTAGCAGTAAGGACAGTAAACAGTGGAAAAGTTGCCTTGGGAGGTTGCAGAATATCCATCACTCCTGATTTCTAAGAGCAAATGTGACAGATGTAAGTTAGGGATTATTTGGTGTAGCCAGGCCTGCCTTTGGGCAAGGACTGTGGACAAGATTACACCTCAAGGTCCCTTCCAGACCTATTTATTTATTAGCTGGTGATGATGTGCCTCAGCTGCTGTAAAGCAAGGAGCAAATATTGGATATTACAAATAAAACTATCTCAAGAAGGAAGATGGGAGGGTGGAGAGGAAGATCTTCCAACATCAGCAAGTTTAGAGGAGATAGAGATGTGCCTTAGTCTTCAGAGTTGTCTGTTTCAGTTTGATTTTCATAAAATTATCTTAAATAACCATCTTGCAGGTAGCATTACATAGAAAGCATTACATAGGAAGCAAACCTAATGTGGGGGATGAATGGGATGGCTGCTGAACACATCAAGTTTCTGTTGTCACAGTCATGACCTTCGTCAGAGGAAGTGTATATATTGCCCTGTAGAGAGAAGGGTACTGCTATGTTCAGAATCCTCTTAAAAGGGATTCAAAGTTAAAATAAAAATAATGTTTATAAAGCCTAAAGAAAGCTCCAACAAGCTGAAATAAACCTTAAATGCTACATTAAAAATAGAGGCAGGTAGGGAAAGAGAATTAAGCTATCCTAAATATTTAGGATAGAAGTGGTAGAGATGTAGTGTAATCAAGGTTTGGGTTATAGATTCTTGATTTAGCATGCCTCAGGATATGCACAAGGATTTTAGACAAGTGGGGCAGGGGGCAGGTGGGGCAGGGGCCCGGATTATCCTTCCCTTCCTTGGGAAGAAGCAATGACAAGGTTATTTGCCTTGCAAGGCCAACAGGACCATCATTCATGATTTCTGCTAATTTTCTTTACTTCTGTAAAATCATCTGGTACCCTTATATAAGCCTCCTAAATCTTCTTCACTGTTACTTCAGTAAAATTCAATAACATATCCATCATCTTAAAATGTCTTCCCCAACAGCAGCTCATTAACAGATTTTCCATATTTTGACTTCACTGACACCCAGGACTTAATGAACTGTTGAGATTCAAAGCAAATTTCACATGAAGGGAAAATTGAGGTCTAAACCAGCACAGACATAAGATGACATATTTCTGAGATCCTCACGGCCGTTATTTCTCTGAATATTCTCAGCTGCACTAGGATAAACTGGGAGCAACTCTGCTAAATATAGCAAGTGCATATCAGTGTAGTCCCACTGTGACAGCATAATCAGTCCTGAAAGTGCGCTCATCAATTGTCATTTAGATGCTACCTTTCTGAAAGCCTCTAGCAATAACTGAGAAAAAAAAAAAAAAACATAAAAAAGGCACTTCACAGTTCTGCTTGTTGCAAAATGTCGCCTTATAAACAAGAGAATGCCTCTATGTTTTCATTTAGTAAGCTGATACACTTTCCAAAGGCAGACAACAAAGTCAAAGCACTTAAAATGATAAAACATTACCGTGACAAATATTGTCAGTTTAGGGATAATACATGAAAACTGGCTGGGTAGATGGAAAAATGGCCCTTGAGAGGTTATGGGAACACTGGAGATAAAGAAGCAAAGGCCTATTTAAAATGGTGTAGAGGCGGTTGTACCAGTCGAGATTTTCAAACAACAAGAAGTGGACTTGAAACAGCAATTAATACCCCTTTTTCCTTTCAAACATACTCAAATCTGTCACAAAGAGAATCCTGCAAACCACATTGAGAAGCCAAAAACAAAGGAGAAATCCACCTGTATTTTGGTACTCTCTTGTAAGCCTTAAACCCAGATCTGATGAAATGAAATGGTTAGTACTTCTTCAAGCAACTTTAGATTAGAAACCTTTCTTTTCTTCAGGTTTTATGGATCACTTAAGTCTCTCACAAACAACACACAACTCAGTAATTTTATCTGGCTTCAGGAAAGCTGGGGAAGCTTCAGTTTCCAGCAAATGCAGTTTTAAGTTCTTGGCTGCTTTGCCTGAAGCTGAAAAGTAGGTTTTGAGTCCATGCTGTACAAAGCAAAGGCATAATCATCAAACATATCTAATCCACAGCCTAAATCTGCCAAGTTTGCATAACAAAAACAAAAAGAGAGAAGAAAAAAAAAATAGAAAGAGTGGCTTTGTAGCTAGATGACAGCAGTAGGTAAAGATGAATGAAGAAAAGTGAATGCTGTGTGTTTGTATTGTGTGGAATAATTTACGGCATGAGTGCCTTTGAACACTCCTTCCATTGATACATAAATACTTCTGATGGAGGAAAACACCCTTGGTGAAGACTGAAGAAATGACTAGATTTCAATACTCTGAAGTCGCACAGGAAAAAAGACATAAAATCACAGATTCTAACAAATGAGTACAATTAGTCAAAGTAAGTAAGTATACATTCAGCTTCTCTGTACATATTAAAGGGAAATATGTTATATGAGGAAAAAAAATCAGAATAAACCATGTCATACGAGCAAAATTACAGCATGCACAGGGAAAGCTTTCACAGGAGACGGGCTGAATGGCACCGCAGTGGAGGACATGGGCTCTGCCAGCATGCACCGTGCTCACCACAGGGCACATTTCTCCTTCTTGGCCAGCAGAGATGATGACAGCACCAACACTCGGGTCTCCAGCGGCAGCTCCATTTACGTAGATGTGCAGACGGCTAATTCAATATACACTAAATGCTGGAGTCAAACAGGGTGATTTAGACTTTTTCTTTTTTTGCCATATTTTTACTCAGTGAAGCAATTGCGGCACAGGTCAGGTGGCCAGGTCTGCTCAGTCATATATTTCAATGTTGAACAGAGGCTGCTTAGGTGAACAACAAGAAGGTCTGTAAAGCAGGGGACTTCTCAGTCTCCTCTATTTTTTATTAATTTTCTGACAATTCTCCCATACTTTGATGGATTTGTGTGAGCCACTTACTACTGCTTCAAACATGACTTGTCAAGCTTTTTGCTACTGTTTTCACCACCACTCCCTTTATGCTTATGTGAATTTTTAAATATAGCATGTAAATAATGTGCTTACTAGATACATGATATGTCCTTAGGTGGTATTTATGCAACATTTCTGAGCATCTCACCTGGCTTTTGACCCACTCTTGAGAACTATTTCTAGCATTTCATTCATAGCTTCATGCAACTACCATTTTAATAATAATAATAATAAAGCCCTGCCACAATACACTTCCTGCTTTTCTTGCAAATTTAAACTGTGCTCCAGAATTGTCCTGGACTGTGTGGATTATATCACGGTCAACAACTGATCCTTACACTGGACATCTCAAAATTCAAAGCTGAAAAACGGCAACTTCATAAATGCGAGGTAATACTGGTCCCTGTACAAGTAGGTTTTGGTTCCAAGAAAATCTTCCTTCCTAATGTACAAGCTGGTGTAACTGCTAGGCGAGCTGCCTGGAGTGGTGATTCTGTGAGGCCCCTTCTTGCAGTGGGAGGACCTATTCCAAGCCCAGTGAATGAGTGAGAGGCCACCAGAGGATTGGGGCCTAACTCCAGGGGTATGACAGGAGCTGGTGAAGGAAAGAAGGAGCAGGAGGAAAAACCCAAGGCATGAGCCCCTGCAGGTAAAATGCAGGGGAGAAAAGCAGGCCACAGCGCTGAGCACAGCTCCTGCCAGCGCCCTTTATCAACTAATGAGGCTTCTTCCTCTATTAACAGAGCTCAGAGTCTGGCCCCAAACATCCATGGAGTATTGAAACACAAACCTCTGCAAATCAGATTGCTTTGTCAAAAAAGCAGCTTTCACCTAAAATATTCCAAAACCAAGGGATGTCACAGTAAATTCTGCATGCCTCAGAGCAGAACAAAGGAACAGACCCCAAAGAAAAAAGGGAGACTCCTGGCTTGAGATTCAAATTTGGTTCTCAACCTCAATTTTCCATTCTTTTAATAACAAAAATATGTTTCAAAGTAGGAATCTCTTGGGCACTGTCATATTATGTCACCAAATAATTGATTAAAGAATGTTAGCTCTACTGCTGCTTTCTGAAGTGTCAGTGATTTCTTTGCCTGAAACTGCGTTATTCCCAAGGATGCAGGGAAGAAAAAGGTTCTCTTTGTATTTTCCTTTCAGAGAACAATGGATTAAAAATAATCCTTAATGAGATAACAATGAGAGAAGTCATTCTAAAGGATCCTAGCGTGCTGCAAAAGTACATCAACATACATATTAGGGCAAGGCTCTGTTCCCTCCCTGTGCACAAATTGCTTGATTGCACTCACTGCCACAGTTTGTTTCCTAATATTCAGCATGACATTTCCTGTTTCTAGCCTTGGGCTTAAATGGGTTTGATCCAGCCCGCCCTGAAATTAATGGAAAGACTGTTGTTTCCTTCAGTGTTCCCTCTTACCTCTTCCTGCACTCCACTGGCTGCTCCAGCAATTTCTCTCCCTTTCGTTTTGGCTGGCCTTCAAGTACGTCCAAAACATCACACTTCTTGCTCTGCATGCACGCAACAGAGGAGGCAGAGATGAGATAAACTGCCCAGCTCAAATTCCTTCCCTTCCAGGGGATAACAGAGCCATCCACGCAGCGGTGGTGCCGGGGATGGAAGGGGACCCTTTTCCGAGCCGACCGCCAGCAGGTTTCCGAGCCTTCCCTGGCTGCTCCCACCTCTCTGCAGCTGCCAGCAGCAGCACAGCCGGCAGCTGCACTGCAGCTCGCTGCGTTCAGCACGTGCTGCCCGGTGAGTTTTCAAGGCCCTGACATGATCCCACGCCCAGTCACGGTGCAATGCTCCCTGCTTGGAGGGTACGTAGAACATTCCTCTGTCCCAGTCATTTGAGATGGTGGGAATACTGCTCCTTCCCAACCTCACAGTCGTTAACCAACATCTAATCTCTCCCTGACTGGCCAGCTTTCCTCTGGGACTCTGAGGTATTGCAGAAAGCCAGGGGTATACTTTTCCAGGCTCCTGATACTTTTCTAGGTTTTTCTCCTAATGACAATCAATTGCCTTGTACTTCTGGTGCTGTGGTGTTTACTCATTATGGGCTGATATTTTTATTTGTCTGGATTTTCAATTCAACATACAGTTCTCGGAGGCCTGCAGCCTGTCACAGCAGCAGTCTTTGGCCCACAAGTATGTCCCTTTTGTCTTATTTCTTGCTCTTACTACCACTGCTGTTTGCAGTAGCTAAGTACCAAACATACATATATTCATCTTGACAGTGAGCATTTTCACCAGGCTGCGATTAAAGCTTTCTGCGGGGACTATTTCTCTATCCAAGAATGGTTTGACATATGCTTTCTTTTTCAGCAGCTTTCTTTAACGGAATGTAGCAACTCTAAGCAGTGCTTAAGTTTTGTCACTGCAATGTAAGGGTGATTCAGAAGGCCAATTCCAAGGTAAATCATCTAAATAGAGCGGTCCGAGTTGAGGCCATTATCTGAATGCACAAAGCTAAGGATATGAGGTCTGCTGAACTGCCTCCTGCTGTGGTGGGTGCAGGAGTGGGAAGCCTCTGAGGAGAGGCTGCAATAGGATGTGTGCGTTTGCCTACCACTGCCTATGTCTGTAGCAGTGAGTAAGGGAAGAGCAGGGACTAATTCCTGTCTACAGTTTCCATGGCTGGATCATGCACAGCTACCTCAGGGGCAGTCATTTATACAACAGATTGTCTTGGCCAGAGCTAGTTCAAGCAGCCCAAGAGAAGCCAATTAAACATCACAGACAACACGCGATCAGCGCTCAGGCTCATTCCTAGGCTGTCCCTCATTCAGAGCACAGACAACCCAAATGCTATATATATTTCCTCATCTTTGGGTTGTTTTTGCACATTCTCATATGAACCACAAGTGTTTACCAGGTTTTTGATAACCCTGGTCATGCCTGCCAAACAGTGACAACTCCAGGTTTCTCTAGACACATTTCATCTTCAGAAGGTGCTCCTGAGAGAACTTCTGTTCTCTGTGATGTGAGCTCTCTGAGCCAAGTCTTTGCACTATAATGCTGTCTTACATGCTCAGATCGTCTTGATATTCGAGTATTCTGTGGATGCGGGTGGGAGTTATCCTTTGGCACATGCCCAGCTCAGCAAAATGATAGATATGAGCATTTGTTTCATATAATTTATTCTCGGATTCCTTTCAACCACATCTTTGACAACGGTAAATAATTGGCTTGATTGCTTTCTGTGCCTTTCTGTTATCTGTTTTTCTAGCGATCTGAGGATCTCATATTTTGGTTCATTTGCTGTACTTTCATGACCTGGATAGAAGTTAGCTATGTGTATCTAATTCCCTTGTTTAGCTGTGAACCTCTAAGTTGTAGCATTGCAGTTTCAGCATCATGGAGAGTTGCTAGCCATAACTCTTTAAAAATGCTCTCTAGTGATTTAATGTCATTTTCTACTTGAGCTGTTTTACATCCTCAAACTTAATGATGAAGCAACTCGCAAGCATGCTCAACTGCAAGACTTCTTGGTTTGGGTATCTCCTGGTTCTGCTGCTGATAATGAATTCAGCCCAAAAGCAAACAGCTGTCTCTGCTGTAGAAATTAGTACTCCAAAATACAACTCACTGAAGTCACAACTTGCACCGTATGGTTGCCTTTTCAGACATACTGCAGTGTTTTGGAACAAGCTCACCTATTCCCTGGTCATATGTAACGGTCATATCAGGTAACCCTGTCCATGCCGGGTTATTGAAGAAATTAGCGGATGACACTGGGAAAATAGTAGCAGCCAGTTTAGAAACCTGATATTTAGAATTTATCTGCAGACAAGACTGCATTGCTTTTACCACTTCATCACATATTTCTCCTGAAATCAGCAAATGTCTGTGTACAACATGGCAAAAGATTGTATTTTACTGTGTTTTCAATTGATTTTTAATCTACTTCCCAAACTCTTTCAAAGCAGGTTGGGCCATGATCAGCTTCAGCTGTTGCCATGCAATCTTTTTGGTGCCGCAGAAGGTCGTAAGATATCTGCTGCTCCCAGTAAATCTACTAAATCTACTAATCCTACTTATTTTGCTGACAGGCACTGCACCTTTCTTCTCTAAGTGTCTTTCCCAACTCTCCGCATCTGCAGGAGGTCCAAAACTTTGCGAAGGAGCAATCTGCCCTACCTGGCTGCTCTTGCCAGGTTTTGCCACTGTTTGCCATGAATCAAGTATTGTTCTGCTGGGAATCATTCTGCTCCTGCAAAACTGATGGTCTTTATTGAGGTAGGTATTTTGTAAGGAAGCTTAGTTGTACCCAATGTGCTGCTTGTCTAGTTTTCATCATCCAGTCATAGCACGGGGAAAACAGAAGCACGCTCACCCAAGTGCTTCGGGGGCACCCCAAGGGTGCATGTGAGCCAAGGCAGCTTAAGAAGTCTCCAAGATCAATTCTTCTAAGCTCTCAAATGCAGGAAGCACTGAAGCCAAGCAAAGCACAGGCCTCTGAACAGAAAGAGCATCCTCTGGATGGGGAAAAGTGTGCAGGGGATGGGTGTAGCAGCATATGTGCACAGAGTCAGCATGGGCTGTTCAAGGAAAGCTGCTCATGCTGCCTGAGCTTGTACTGACATTTGGGCAGTGACACCCATGCAGCACTGCTGATCTTACGATGAGGTGAGGCAGCTTATATTTTATGATTGCCCCTTACCACTACATATCCCTAGCTGGTTTTCTCTGAGTTTCTCTTTCTGCTCCCCAATGATGCAGAGAAAGCCTTGGTAGTATCACATGTTCACTGGTGCTCTACCACTTTTTTCTTATTGATTTCCTGGATGTTTTTGTTTGCTTGTTTTGTTGGGCAGTGGCTTTTTCTGATGCTGTCTTGCATTTGCATCATAAGATTGTCTGAGCTTTACAACAGCATTTCTTTTTCAACTTTGCACTGTACTAATGTTCATGCAAAATCCTACTCTCAGTCTCACTTCTTGCCTCGTCAATACGTTATTTCCTATTTTTGTTTTTTATCGGTAATTTTAACTCAATATTTTCTTTTGCCATAATTATTGTGTTTAAACTTCTTAGTATCTCTCTAAGTATTATGTTTCCTCTGGAATTTTATCTCCTCTTATTTGCCTTCACATTGCATTCACAGGTTTTTGCATTCACAATAGTGCATTTTTATGTTTTCTCTGTTCTATTTGGTGGACTAATAATTCTATGTCTGCTCCATCTTACATCTTGCATTTACCTGGGACATTGTTTTTTGCCTACCTGCGTCTTCAGCTTTTGGAAGCTTGTAGAGCATTTTTCGCTTAAGTCTTTAAAATTCTTATATTTAAGAAATGATAATCATGTGAATCTTGAACTATTCAGTAAGACGTACATCTGTTCCAGCCTTGCATAAGCAGGTACTCTTTTTGGTAGAAATGCTCCTAGGTAGTTTTTAGAACCACAGTTGGGCTCTCACCAGCCTTGTGCTGATCTATCTGTTCCCACATGCAGCTGCTTGGGTATTGCTATGAGCAGCGTGACTGGGTTTGTTTAGTTTCCTCTTCTGTCTGGCTTCACTATATCCTATGTCTTGTTTCCATTGCAGTCTAGAGAACATCCAGGTGATGAGCACAGTCTAACTGCCTTGAGAGAGCCAAGACAAAAAATAGCAAACAAACAAACAAAAAAACCTCTCAGAAATAAAGCCCACGAGGGCATACCTTCATGTCAACATTGCCAAGTAACTAGCTAACTCAACACATGAGGTGAGAACCAAGCAAAACAGGGCAGTGGAGCTCAAACCAGCAGCTCTGCAAAAGCACCAGTGGTGCTGCGGGGGTGAGGGCAGCTAAGGGGATGGCTGTTCTGTGGGAGCTTCTCACTGAATTACATCTGTTTGCAGGTGCCAAACTGAGTGTGGATGAGAGGATGATGAGCACACTGATGGGTTGCTTTTTTTCTGAAGAGACAACAGCAGCAGGAGAGGCTCCTGTTAATAACCTGAAAGCAAATTGGACTTGTTAATCCTTGCTTGGAATCTGGGCTACAGGTCAGCATGTTTTTTTAAAAAGAAATATAGCTAATAGCACTGAAGCAATATTTAAATCCCTAGGCAGGATACAGGGATGAGTTAATGGGGCAAAAGAGCTCGCACTGGAGTGCTGATGTTCTGTATGAACAGAAAGGGGCAGATTTGGGGCTGAAGGTGAGCAAGAGGATCTATACGAGAAGCTGGGCCCCTGCATTAAAATGGGAGACCACTGAATATTGCTCTGCTGTCAGCAAGTAGCTGGAAACTCACTGGCCAGATATGCACTTTGTACCCTCCTGAGAGCTGACACCCTCGGAGGACACCTCTCTAGTGCTGCTGGGTGGCTCCAGAGCGGCCCTCCCGCCCATCTAACCGGCTCATTAGCACATGCCTCTGCTAATGACACATACCCAGTCAGACCGTTTCCATATGACAGATCTCCGGATTTTACCATCTGAAAGAAAACTGGGAAATCACACCCAAAAATAGATTAAAAGAACATTACAAGTGCAAGGTTAGGCATCCAACTGCTGGGTAATGCCAGAACTTAGACTGCTTATATAACCTTATTTTAACTCTGTTAGATGAAAATAGTAGTCACCGGATTGTGTGGGGGTTTTCTTCCAGAGAATCCTGACTCACTTAGTGACATAATGGCTAAAAGGATTACTGAAAAAAATAAAAATGCTCTCCTAGTTCTGTATGTGGCACTATGCAATATTCACTGTGCACAAATTCACCTCCACAATGGAAAGAGAATCATTAATTTTCTTCATGAGCTCCTGTAGCGAAGTCTTCTCAGAATATTTTTAATTCTTTACAGATAGTAATTCATTACCCATGTGAGAAGATATTATTATCCTCATTTTACGGGGGAACCGAAGCACTAAAATCAGAGTCAAATTTTTCCCCAGGGTAATTTGAGGTACCTTTATGGCATAATTTATTTCTTAGTACATGGGTACGTTTTAGACATGAAGAATGTCTGTGCTAGTTGTGTGACTATGTTGATGTGCCTTGGAGACTAACTGTGACAGACAAGAAACTTTATTCTTCTTTTTGATATTTGAAGACAATTCTTCAGAAAATACATTCTTTTGGGAACCACCTGGCCCTGCCTCGGTCTATTCTCTGGAAGAAGCTAGGGTGTATGAGTGCAATTTATGAATATCTCTGCTATGAGATTGGTCTGCATGAGTAAACAAAGTTATACTTAGAGTGAACTTGGACTTTTTGCTGCAGATTTTTCCTACCTGGCCTTCTCACAATTCCTCTATTAAAATTATTAAAACAGAAACCAGATTATTAAAAACAGAACAATGACAAAACTTTAGGGGTCGATACTGTTTTTCATTTCTATAAAATTATGTAATGTAATATATGTGCTACCTCCTGTACCTTCAGTGTTGCCCCAGAAGAATGAACGAATATATTTCTTGGCTGGGTTACAAATACACTGCTCTTCCCAGTATTCTTCTCCCAGGGTCTCCTCACTACCATGAAGAAAAAGTAAAATTACTGACAGTCAGTACATTTTATCAATTTTCACCAAGAGTTTCAAAATGTTTATTTAAGTTAAGAGGTTTGGGTTTTTTTTTTTTTTTTTTTTTTTACTTTAGCAGGCTGTAATGTTTAGCAAGTCTAGATTTACTGGAGGTGTACATCCCTTTTGAAGATGAATCCTTGCAGTTTAGTACGTGACTTGCTGGTTTGGGAAAAGCTCTCTGAAATGTCTTCCACTTTGTTTTTCAGGTACATTCCTAAGCAATTATTAAAAATAAGATTGGTACAAATCTACACATTCAAGATTGGCCCTTCTGTAGCAACAAGGAAGGCGTCTAATGCTGATTACTTACAGCTATAATTGAGAGCCGGCTTCCTCCTCCGACCTGCTCCCACAGCTGGTCTATACTCTGTGCATAAGGCAAAGCTCCCTCTAGCCCTGCCGAAACTCTTCCTGCAGTTGCAGCGTATTTGCACTTTTAACATCCCAGGGCAGGGTGAGGAGCTCCCTCAGCCCCTGCCCTTCCTCTTCCAGGCTGTTGTTCCCACGTTGAAGCCCGTCTCTCCGGGGAGCCGTATCCGCCACCTTAGCATCCCGCCGGAGCAATCGTCGGTGAGTCAGCACAACCCATTTAGCACTCACAAGCCGGATTGACTCCCAGAAAACACAGTGGGATGTTTCAGGCAAATACTGTCAGCCTCTTAAAATACTGCAGGCAAGTTCTGATCTCCTCCTTTTTTTTATTTTCTCCTACTACTCTGTAATTATTATTATAATAATCGCATACGTGACATTCTATAGCTGGTAAAACACACACAACCGAAAGCAAAATGAATGGAAGCATCACCGAGTTAATAATGTATAGAGGGAGGAAGAGAAGCGTGGTAGAGTATATAATGCAATGAGGCCAATTAGTGATTATAGATGTATAGTCCTGAGTGAACAATTTGAAGGTGACTTTTGGAGATCCGTCTCAAGGGTTACTCTATTCAAAAAGTTTGTGAGGAGAAAAAAAGAAGACACCATGGAACTAAATAGTCTCTCGGTCTTTTAAAATGCAAGTTTCGTATTGACTTTTTCAAATTATGGCTTGGAAGAAACCAGCAAGTAGCACTGATGTTTTTACATAGAGTTGATCTAATTTTACCAACAGTAGCTTAAAACAACCAGCAAAACTGAACCACCCAACTGTTCTGTTCTACACTGAAAATATTCTTACATCTCCTTAGTACCACAGAATTCAGCTTAAGTTTTGTCTGTCAAAAGACACTACGTTTCAGTTCAAACTATAGCTAGCATTTATTCAGCACGCCGTCACACTGATCTCACGCTGATTTCCTGCCCACTGAGAAGTGAGGCAGTACAAGCACCAGTGTCCTGTTTCATGACTGAGGCACCGCATTCCCACATGTTAAACTTTTAATACAAAAAAAGTTGTAACCAGGGTCTGTAATTTTCTCATTGCTCCATTGGAGAGAAAAAAAAATGGCTTTTTTTGTTACTGTATAAGACAGGAGAATGGCATAGGAAGGAAAAAGGTAAAATCTTTGCACAAAACACTGGTCAGTGCATGAGACTCTGCAGAATAAAGTTTTGACTTTTCATGTTTTCCATAAAGGTTGATAAGGAAGAAGTATTTCAATTGATGTGACTGCAAGACTTTGCTGAAGAAATATTTAAAGGTGAGGTTGGAATAGGAGAAAGGAGCTTGACCTGGGGAGAAAGGCCATGTAGATGGAGCTGGGAGAAGACAGCATTACATGATAAAGACTTGGAAAAGCTAAGGAAGCAAGAGAAAGTAAAGAGCAGCTCCAGTGTTACTCGGGTACGTTTATTCGCGCTGTTTAGCTGAGAGGATACCCATCAGATTTTCCAGATGATTCCTAAAGACTGACACCCATAGGGCCAGACTGCAGCAGCTGTGAGGACCAAAGCAGACATGTTCCATAAGGAAGACCGGGCACGTGCTCCCGCAGGCTCAAGCGGAGCAGGAGGCAGCGCTGCACCAGGGCCCCACGGGGCCTGCAGGAGCTCACCACCACCCTGCTGCTCCACCATCCTGGAGAGATCACAGCCTCCAAAGGGCTTCTTCCCCTGCTCGGTGACTTGCCCGCGCTCAGCTGCTGCCTCTGCACCTCGTTCCTCCTCGGCTGCGCTAGCCCAGGGTATCGGAGCCCCTGTGGCCACTGCCGGGCGAGGTCACCTGCCCGGCTGGGCCCACATGGATGGGGATGGGGCGGCTGCCCGCTGGTTTCGCTCAAAAACAGGCAGTGGCTGGTTTCTTCCTTTTTTTATTTTTTTGTGCCATTTTGTTTTTAATTCACAGCAAGAGCATTCAAAGCTTCGGACAAGGATTTCCTCTCATCCCCTTGATTGTTAAATTAAGTAAATGTATTTCCTCTATCTCTTGCTGCATGAACATCTGGTTCTTTGATTGAAAAGGGGGGCTCATGGGCATAGAAAAACGCATTCTCCAAGAGCCAGGCATCGCTTTTGCACTGAGAAGAGCCATTCGCGGTCCAGAAAATCTCCCGTCTGGACGACTGTAATCCTCTTCCGGAGCCACTGCCTGCCCCCGGCACGGTGCTCTCTGAGGCACTGGCTCTTTGAAGTCAATGGGACCGGCATACTCTACCTGGTATTTCTGGAAAGGTAGAGCTAGACCTCTGTATTTAAGCTCTGCTATCACCCCATAGGATGCAGCACCAGCAATTTTTTTTTCCCAGTTGATCTGTGTACTTCTGCTTTTGTGGTGTTTATGCATTCTGTGTATTTTAAAATTTAAAAAAAGGCATGGAAAGAGCAGGAGGCAAACTAAAAATGAGCTACCTAAAAGCCTGGAAAAAAAAAAAGATGATGTTTGTTTATACTTCTATAATCTGAATTTTCATTCAGAAATAACATGGTTGCCGCTTTCTTTTGGAAATCCACTTCTTCCCAAGAACTGGTGAAACAAACTCTGTAGGATTTGGAAATATCATAATCAAGCAAGGGTCATCTACACAGCCAGTCAGACAGATAAACAACAACAACTGTTGTAAACACACGACTAGACATTCTGATAGAAAACAAGGTTACATTGAACCTATTAAAACTGTAATTTCATCAAGAAATCAAATGATCAAGATAAAATGATTCTCTGGGTTAAATACCAGCAGCCCAAAAATGATCTGGAGAAGGAGCGATAAATGGAAACTTTATGTATTGCAAACTTGCATTAAGGGTCTCGCTGTCGTATGAACATTTGTTGTATTTCTCCTCCTCTGGATCTTGCAGGTATCCTGTGTTTTTGCTGGAGCGCAGAGCCTACGCTGCCATTTCTTCAGCACCGGAGCAGAACCTCTTTCGAAGCCTACAAGGTGAGTGACAACCAGACGGGCTGGTTCCCAACACAGGAGCACCCCCATTCCTGAGCAGGGTCCTGTTCAGAGCCCACTCCTGAAGCTGGAGCATGCAGGGCTCTTCAGCAGGCACCAGGAGCGGAAGGAAACCCCTTGGGAAACGCAGCGAGGGGCTGCAGCCTGCGTGGGACGGGGTAGGAGCAAGGTCTGCGTCAACCCCGAACTCCTGCCTGCTTACAGAGCAAGGTGCCCTGCGATTGAAGGACAGTAAAACCTGCGTGCGCTTGTGGTGTGCTTTTAATTGTACTAAAATAATAAAAAGGTATTCTTCCTAAGTCTTTCTGATAAAAATTCTAATTGCAGTTAAATGCGGAGATGGAACTATCACTCTGGAAAAAAAATCTCCACAGTTCACCCCTGCCGTTTCCTTTTAACTCACTCCTGCCAATTTCAAGAATTATGGATAAAAAAAGAAGATGCCTTTTATAAAAGAGAAATAATCTACTTAAGCTTGTTCTTCTATTCATCTGTGATTTCGAGGCTCATGGAGATGCTTAATTCCCGTTTCCCACTTCTGGGTACCCCCGAAGACATTTCCCCTCCCCCTTAAAAATATATATATATAATGTATGTTATATAAATATATATATTTGGGTGGGGGGGACCGACTGAAATTATTTGGGTATTTCTAACCGCCCCAGGTCCCGGCGGCTGAAGACAGGAGCGCGGCCTGCGGCGCGGCACTCCGCGGCGCTGTGGGCCGGGCGGAGGGACCCCTCGTCCCCCCGCGTGGCCGCTCGCCCCGGCGCGGCCCCGCCGTGACCGTTACCAGCGGCGCGGGGACACGGCCGCCCTCGCGGCGCCGCCTCCCCGCCACCGCCGAGGCGCGGCCGTCGCCCCGCCCCCGCGGCCACCGTCAGCCAATCGCGGCGGCTGGGACCCGCCGGCCGAGCCTCGCCATAGGCGGGCGGCGCTGCCAGTCCGCAGCCGCCCCCGCGGCGGGGCGCGGCGGGCGGGGGAGGGGGTGCCGGCTCGCGGCTCCGTGGGGCCGCGGCGGCTGCGCCATCTGTCAGGAGCCCCGTGGGAGGGAGGCAGCGCTCGCCCGGGCGGAGCGGAGGCAGCAGCAGCAGCAGCAGCAGCAGCAGCTCCTGGCGGCGGGGAGGGGGAGCCCGCACGGCTGCGGCGCAGCCCTCCGCACAAAGCTGCCGCCGCGCTGCGAGCCGCCCCGCCGGCTTTGCCCTTCCCCTGCCTTCCTTCGCCCGCCAGAGCCACTCCGGGCCGGGGGGCGGAGCGGGAGCCTGGAGCTGCCGCCCGATATCGCTGCTGCTGTCACCGCTGTGGGTAGCGGGGCGCGGGGGGATCCCCTGCGGCGGAGCCGAGCCGGGGCATGACGAGGAGGATGTGAGAGCGGCGCCGCAGCCCCCAGCCCCGCGCGGAGCTGCCCCAGGTAAGGGAGGCACCGGCGCCGCCCGCGGGGATGCGGGGTGGCGGCGAGGATGCTGTGCCCGGCTCGCTTCCTTTGTGCGGGGATGGGGCCGCTGCGGCGGCCGCGGCAGCGCCGCGAGGTTGGCGTTTTTGTCTCCCCGCTGCCTCCTCGCCGGCCGGGCCCGGCTGGGGGAGGCTCCGCCGGGCTGGGCCTGCGGCGCCGCGGAGGGGGCGCGCGGCGACCGTTAGGGGCGACAACGGTTGGGGGGGGCGGCGCCGCGCGGCGACCGTTACGCGGGCGGGCGGCGACCGTTATGGGGACCCCGCCGTGGGGGCGGGCGGCGCTGGGCCCGCAGCAGAGCGCTCCGCTCGCCGCCGCTGAACTGCGAAAAATAAAAAGGGGGAAGGGAGAGGAAGGCGGGGGGGGGCGGGCAATAAATAACAAGAGCGTCTCTGGCTCCCGGGCCAGGCGCATAGGATGTGTGACAAAGGCCTCTTTGAGGCGAGAGGGAAGGGGCGCCCCGAGTGCCCGCGACTGGCAGGACGTGAAAGGCGGCTTGTTCCTCGCCCGCTCCCCAGAGCCGCCCTGTTTCCTCGCAGGCGAGGCCGCTGAGCGGCTCCCCGTGCTTTCCCAGCCCCATCTAGAGCCGCGGGAAAGAGCCGAGCTCCACGGTGACGGGTGCCAGCGTCGTGCGGCGGCCGCACTGCCACGGTGCGTGCGCCGGGCCCCCCGCGTCGCGCTCCCTTGGGTGTCCGCCTCCCCGGGGACGTGCGGCGTGGATCCTGCACGCGTGTGTGCCGGGAGGGGACACGCTCGTGAAAAACACCAGCGTGTGTGCGCCCGGTGCTTCCTGCAGGGATGGAGAGGGCCGCTGCAGAAGGTTTAGGTTCAGTGGAGAACAGCCCCTTGCAGTTATTCATCGGTCGTTTTACTACGTTCTGGTTTGTAAAATGCTTCATTAAAAAAAAAAATGTGGAAACAGCCTGGGCTTTTCAAATGCCCCGAACTGGAAATGCCAGTGAGACCTTGTCATTTTCCTCCTTGTATACAACCTCCTCAACTCCCACATCCTTCCTGCCACCATCGCTGCAGCTGTAACACTTTCCAGTATCTCCCACCACACTTTTTTTTTGTTTGTTTGTTTGTATTTTTAACTAGTGTTTTTTGACCGAAGCTTAGAACAATTGTAGGTGAAGATGTGTTTGTTTATGTGTTTACGTGTAGGTGAAGATGTGTTGTGTGTTGGTAGAGGAAGCCTTTTTGTTAAGGTTGACTTGCCTGGACTCCCAGGAGGAGGAACAGTTAACTAAAGGGACACTGTCAACTTGAAATCCAGGGAATTTGAATGATGAATGGAGAGCTGTGTCCAATATTACACCCACCGTTGAGCTCCCTGCTGGAACTCTGTGGTTTTTATAATCCTGTCTCCTGACTGTGTGGGTTTGTCATGCAGTGAAGGAGTAAAAGCACACTTCAAACAAAGTTCTTTAAATGAACAAAGGAGGCTAGAAGAAAAAATACCAGAGGAGTGGGAAGGGAAGGAAACATTTCCAATATTTTGATTATATCCATTTCAGCCCGTGCTTTACCAGGTGGAAAATTTGGGGGGAGAGAAAACACATTCTTTTTTAATTTTTAAAATTCAACAATTTAATTTTTTTTTAATCAGTAAAGTGAAAAGTTGTTCACCCTTCCTCACTGTAGGGATATATTTATTTACCACAGTGATGTGTGTTCTCCAGAAACAGATAACACTTGGTGGATGTCAGGAGATCAATGACTGTTCAAACTTTTTTGTTATTTTGAAAAGGAAGCCTCTTGGAATAGACAGTGGGTTCCTTTTACACCCTGTTCTTCCCCTCTCCCTGAACATTGTCATTTTGGTAAAGAAAATAATATGACCTAATTAAAGCCTTCATAATTTGAATTTCATTTGTAGCAGGTTGCAGCTTTCTCCTGGTTTGTTGAGATACTCAGATGATTTTTTAGGGAGTTGCCTGTCAGACTCCTTGTTTTCCACCTCAAACAAATCAGTGTGTGAACTCATCTAAATTCTTTGTAAATTAAGAATTTCTAATATGAGATTGTCTAATGGTAGCTTGCCAACACTGGTGTCTTGCAGCATGTGGTTCAGGCACATGATTTCAGCCACTCCGTGTTACCTGCTGGTGGAAGCTTCAGTGACATGAAACACGCTCAAGTATGAAACCCCAAACAGATGTGAAAACTGTTTCTTGATATCAGCTGAGTGCCGGTCTTCAGTGAATTATAAATGGTCCCAGCACATGCACATGGCAGCAAATGTAAGGCAGAAGCAGTGGTGAAGGTGGTACAGAAATGTGGCTTGTTAATTGTCTTAAGTATCTTTAAAAGTTAGAACCCACTGATAAACTTCTGCCCCAGTTCATTAAGATAAAGCATTGGTGAGGAACTAGTTATTGCTAAGATACTGTAGATTTCACATAACTTTACATGGGATGTCTGGATCATGTTATCCAAAGTCCATGGGTGGATTCTGTTACAAAACAACCTCAGTGTCCGGTGACTCTGTGGGTTGGCTCAATTAAACTAGACCTACCGGTATGGGCATAGTGTGGTCTGCAGCAGATTTATGCTATAGTAAAATTGTGGTTAGACATGTGAAAACTCCTTATGGTGATTTAGCACTGTACTGTGATGCTTCTACAATATATTTTTAGTTATGCTAAACAAGAATTACAGTTGCTTGCCATCTTATGCTTGACTAGTTTTTTTAACCAGTATCTTCTCTTTGCTGTCTTGCTGTGTTATAACGCTTTTGCTTCAAGGAGAGAGATGCTTGCGTGCCTGTACTTTCTCGTTCTCTCTCAGGTACACATTGATATTTGATACAAACTTGTGTGAAGTTCTGCTTAAGTCAGTTTGGATAGTACTTAGAATGTTTAACCGTGGAATCCATTCAGTCATGGGCAACACTTTGTAATTTGCTCTATGAGCTGGTCTGCTTTTGACTGTGCTGTCAAAGTGACCTTCCTTTAAGAGGAAGAAAATTACTCTCTTCCCTTTCCCACCCCTGCAGCTCCTGCAGAAGTGTCTTCACAAATAACTTTGACCCATTCCTCCAAACCCAGGACAAATCTAATTCACCCGAGTAGTCTTATTGAAATCTGGTCATTAAGGACTCCCTTGGTGACAAAAGATCTACAGATCTGCATAGGACAAGTCAGCGATTTACTTAGGGCAAAAGCAACAAAAGGATTTGTGTGCTGCAGCAAGGAGCACTGTGAGGCCTCACTACCAGGGCCATGTCAGCCTGCTTTTGATAGAATAGTAATAATTTAAAAATAAAAGAGTCTCTTATTTCCAAAGGGAGGGCATGCACCTCTTTAACACTGTGCTTAAGTAAGGATTTGATTTCAGTCAGGTGAGCAGTGTCTCAGTTTCGAAGTGTGTGGTAAAGTTAATGTATCTGTGGGAGATGTCCTTGAGCAGTGAAACTGGAAGCAGACTTGACCTTACAGCAGAAACTTGCAGCGAAGGAGAAGTACCCTCTTGTTCTCACTGGCTTCAGGAAAACAGTGATGTTTTGTAAAGAATTTTCAGAACTTTCCTTCATTTGGAGCTGCAGCAACAACTAACCCTATCCACGCTTACGGAAGGAAATGGGAGAGGAAAAAAAAATGTCAGTCAAAACACATCACCTCACTTTGCTTCTGGCTCAGTTGTGAGTTCTAACTCACTATGAAATAAAGGATTACAACTCAAAATATTTGCACCTGTTTGGAATGATATAGAACTTTTTGCCATTTAGCCTTTCCTTGAAGATTCCCATTAAGTATAAAATCAGCAACAGTTTTTCAGAGCTTTTAGATACTATTTTCTGGAAAATGAGAGATTTTTCTTGACCAGCTTGACTTGTATTCTGCGCACTTGAATGAATAGGTTTTTCCTCTGCAAAAGCCTCCACAAAAACTAGAATTGCAATATCAACTGGTTAGAATTAGATTGCCTGGAAATCAGATTTTCAAGGGGGCAGGAGGAAGAAGAGAACAGCAAGAGAATTCAAAACTTGTCGCCCTGCCGCAAACACAGCATCCTATTGATAATGAAAGCGCTGCAGTTTGTGCGGCTCTGCTGACACCTGTTGTGATGATGTGATAGAGGCAGGGTCTAGCGCAGGTTTTCCAGACTCCCTCATCTGAAAGTTGCATGTTCTATGCTATAATTTTCTAGAGTGTCTGTGTGCAATAAATGTGACTGGATTTAGCTAATAACCTAAATTCTTAGTGCAGGTTACTTGATGTGCTTCACATTAAGATGTAGCTCAATATATTGAGCTGTAAGAAGCAGCTGTGATCTAGTGAGAATGATGTGATGGAAACAGAGAAAATGTTTGAAAAAGTGGCAGTTCTATATTTTCAGCCCCCTAAAATATGAAGAAGCCCACACAGAACTTTACAAAGAAGCCAGTGCTGCTTTCAGTGCTGCTTGGAGAGCAGTTACTGTCTGAAATCAGTGGCACAGGGATCTGCAGCGCTAACAGCAGCCAGTCCTGACCCTTAGGATGGCCACCACCACGGTAGGGGCTGTGAAAGCTAGATAAAAATCTAAAGCCTTGGTTGTGCAAAGCCTTTAAGAACTTATTTTAAAGGGAGATCAAGATCTTATGGATTAGGCAACACATGTTGTCTTTACTGAAGCTTTCAGAAATCCTTCAAAAATACAATTTTATGCACTCAAGCCATGTTACTCACCATGGTGAGTTTGGAAATGGTTTTGAAAGAGCCAGTGCTAGTAACAACCCGACCTATAAAGAAGCACTTTGGATGGTGGGAGATGCAACAAAATTAAAAACCTGTCTGCAGTGGACAAGAGGTCCATTTGCATGGTCTGCATAGATTCTATGTGTGTGTGAAAATACTGGCTTTAGTAGGAAAATGTGTTTGGCACCATTTAAGCTTGAACTTGCAAATAATTTTTATTTTAGCAGTAATTCTTAAGAGGGTGGGAGGGAACCTCAAGCACTTGATTTGACTTAACTGAATTTTGTTTGTTTGTTTTGAATTGTCTTATTTCTGCTCTGGTTTTTCTATATTAACAGATTTGACCAAAATGGTTCTTAACTTTTTTGGTTTAGTCCAGAATCGGTCCGTTATTGTGCATTAATTTTCAACTTGTCAGGCATCACCTTGCTATATGAAGCTATAGGAGGACTGAGGAGTTTAGAAGAGAATGATAAAAAGTATTACAGATTAATATTAAGAACCTTTTCTGTTTTTAGAGTACTGTTCCATGACAAGCTTCTCTAAGCATTGTATTTGACTGTTTCAAGCAGCCTTTTTTCTTTCAATCTCTTCTTGTTTTACGTGTTACAAGTAATAAGACTTTTACATTCATCATACATTGTATTAGTAAGGACTTTTTAGAGCAGCCTGCATGTGAAAAAACAGTGCACGTAACTTTGATCTTTGACTCAGAGCTGTACCACTTAGGTAATTATGAAGGTTTTTCCTGGCCTGAGTTTGGAATATCACACGATTCCTATCTTGGCTTCTGGTACCAGTGTCCGGGCAATTATTAAATTTTATGATGTGTTTCTTATTTATTTATTTTCCCTTTCACGCCTGACCTTTTAACTAGAGAATTGCCCCAGGGATTATAATTGAAGGGGTAGGTACTCCTGTTCAAATGAATTTGCATATCTTGTTGCTAGATTTAAAGTTTCCAAAGACAGAATTGCTGGTGTTCGGTGAGGTTGTGCACTGCATTTCAGTGTTTAGAGATGAGGCTTGTGCTCAGCTGTCAGGATCAGCAGAAATGATGACAGAGGCCTCACATCAGCTTTGGGACGCCAGTGAGGTGCGCAGTAAGGGTGCCCAGGGACTTTTCATCTCTGCTTTTACACAGCATACAGTTCACCATGTTAATGAGGACTGCAGCTCTCTCTTTATCAGCCAACATCCTGCAACTGTAGGGATGTGTTAATTGTCTTCAGAAAAAAAAATAGAGCAAAAGCTTGTCTGTTATAAAATAAACTCTGGATTTCTGCTCCACAAAACTACTTTTCTTTCTCTTCTGGGATGCCTTAATGCCCAACCTCATCACTTATATCATCCAATCCTATGCTACATCTTCACAGCGCCCGTTTGAGAGGTTGAGATGGCTGCTTCCTGTAACTGGTTGCTTTTACCCAATGGGAGGAGAGCAGGTGTAAGAGAAAGGATCTCCCAAGTCATTAAAAATAACATTTGTTTAATACTGTGCCTGGGGTTTTCTTTGTGGGTAGCCTCTCACTGTGAACCAATTATGTATTTTTCTAGGAAAAAATAAGCTCTAAGTCTAGGAATGAAGGTCTCTGTTCTTCCAGTAGGTAATTTAAGCTGTTGCTTGTCTTAAGGTGTAGATAACTGCTCTATGTTGATGTTTAGTGATGAGGTTCGTGGTGTTTTTAATGGTGAGCATAATGACCACTTGCATGATTTTAGACTAATGTGTGGCCGGCTCCTCTTGAGCCCAGTCACTGAATGCTACTAATATGTGAAAAAAGGCAGGTCTGAGTTCTGTGCTGCTGAAGTATATTAGTGTGCCCTGGTCTTGCGGGGAGGATGGCAGGAGGAATACACGGGTGCTTCTTCTCTCCTTTTTGTGTGATAGTGTCATTTGTTTTCCTTACTGACTGTTTATTTCTTGCTTCAGAGAAGGAAAAAAAAGTTCAGGCTAAAATTTCTTGGAGTGAGGGTATTATTTCACAGTCATATTTACTATGCTCTTAAACAAATTGCTAAGAGGAGCTACTAATAAGATTTCCAAGAAAGAGCCCACATCAGGCATTTTTTTTTTTTCCTGTTGTGACCAATGAAAATGCCAGTTCTGATGCCTGTATGCTTTCTGGAAAGGAAATTCAGACTCCTAATATGGCAGCAGCTGAAGAAATTTCCAGTCATTGTCACATCAAGCAGCATTTGAATTGGTGATAAACAAGGTTCTAGATCCCATTTTCAAATTCATTGATGATGTTTTACTAGTTTCACCCTTTAAGGAGAAATACAATTATTTAAACATATGGCATCATATATAGTATCTTTCAGAGTTTTCTTTTAAAACATTCAAGCTAGTAGGGAGTCCTTTCTTTCCAAACCGTTAATACTGGAGGGCCTTTAGAAAGGGACCTTACATGCATCCAATCGGATGCTTTGGATGAGCAGGGAGGAATAGCAACTGGATTTTATTATTTATTTATTTTCTTCTCTAATTTATTGGGGAAGAGTGAAACAAATGGCCTTTAAAAAGCGAAAAATCATCAAACATGTTTCTTGCAGTCTGTTTTATTGGTTGTAATTGCTAAAGAAACTTGCTGCACCTAACAGTCTATATAATTGGTTGACAAGTCCCAGAGTCAATGTACAGGAGCCAGCAAGCTCAAGAATTGGATTTAACTCTCAGTGTAGTCGGCAGCGCGTTCTCAAGAAAACCATGCACAGTGTTGGCTTTGGTTTCATGTGACCACCAGTCTAGAAGCTCTCATTTTGCAGCAAATGCAACTAACCCAAAAGGTCAGGTGAGAACAGAGCTGTGAAGCTGTGTAAGCTATTGCAACATCTTTTGCATCTGAAGGTCAGAGAATACCTTGTGAGCACTGGTATGGGTAGGAGATGAGCACTGGACATGACTCTTTTGCTTAGACTGACATCCTTAAAAATGCTGAATTTTTAGTCCTAATTTTCAAGTGGAGTTGCCAAAAATGAACAAATAGGGTTTCAAAGAGCATGAATAAAATTGTGTATCTTGTTCTCTTCACTCATCACTGACAGTAAAAGCATCAGTTTGCAGTACTTGATGACTTGAAGAGGGGAGCTGCAGCTCCTGAAAGAGATTAAAAAGATAATTTTTACAAGTTTTTGTTATTTGTGGGCATCACTGTGAGTTAGTGACTTTTTCAAGAGGAGGCGACCTTGTCTTTGCTTTTGCCATGTTCTCAGTGAATGTTAACATGAACCATTGTAAAGTTAGCTTTTTTTTTTTTTTTTCTTTTTCCCCATGCAAATAATAGTTTATTTGTGAAACCGACTGTACAGCTGCTGTCAGACAGGTCAACAGACTGCCTTTGTGGTCAGCTTTTGAATGATTTTCCAGGTAAAACTGGCTGTCTGCTTCCAGAGCGAATGTGGCGCAGCAGAACCATGCTGAGAGTAATCTGGACCCCAACGTGGGGGATGGATTGCTTTATTTTTACTTCCTTTACAAAATAGCTCACTTGTGAGAATTATGAAAGCTTTAGCAGTTCAGGATGACTTGTTAAATTCTTGCTCTGTCAAATTTAATTTTAAGTGCTGGTATATTTCTGTGGATTTCTTAGTGTTACTGGACACCCTCTTCCAAAAGTGAAGTATCACAGATCTTGAAAAGAAGGCAGGTATAAACAAATCTGCAAATGGGGAAAAAAAGAACGATATTCACCAATAACCTTGTTGTCCCAGTATCTCTTCTCTAATCAGCAATATGTCACCGCTGAAGTACCATTTCTGGGAAAATGTCTTGAAAATGGCAGTCGAACCACATTATGTAGATTTACTGTATGATTATTGGTATGGAACCTTCTAAAACTGTGTTTAAGCATGCAACTTTGGACTCTGTTTTATTTCATGCTGTGAACCTGGAGGAAAAAAACATTAATTTTGTTTTAAGGGAATGATCACCGACAATTTTTATTTTCAATCATATTGTAACAATTTATTTTCTATAACTGAGCTCTTTCTAGAGTTAACGGACTCCTCTTCTAAGGTTGCTTTTTAATAGTTCTTTGGGAAGTGATATTCTTCCATTGCAAATTTAATCACAGGATAATTTAGGCTAAAAGGAATCTCTGGAAATCATCAGTTTCAGTGGTGGTGCAGAGCAGGACTAACTTCAAGACCAGATCTAAAGTCAGAGTTAGATCTGGTTGCTCAGAGCTACATCTGCTCAAGTTCTGAGTAGCTGCAAGGATAGAGAGCGCACAGCCTCTCCAGGTAGCGTCTTCCAGCATGTGACCATTGCCATTA
This sequence comes from Tinamus guttatus, assembly GCF_059628265.1. Lineage (NCBI taxonomy): Eukaryota > Metazoa > Chordata > Aves > Tinamiformes > Tinamidae > Tinamus > Tinamus guttatus. The sequence goes on along the minus strand of NW_028288544.1, from coordinate 1,618,180 downwards.
CCATTTATTTGACTATCTATTAGGATTTCCTGTGTTGCTGTTTGAATCTCCTTGTGATTGCACTGCGCACCTCTGAGCAGGGTCTGGTTTCGTCCTTCCCACGACCATCCATGAGGTATTCAGAGACAGATCGTGTACCCCAAGCCTCCTCTTCTAGGAGCCTGCACCAACACAGCACCCTCAGTCTCTCCTCCTATGTTGAGCGCTCCATCCCCCCTCAGCATCTTGGGGCCCATTCCCCAGCCTCACTCCAGGCCACCAATCTCCTTCTTCCCAGGAAAGCCAGACAGAGCATCCAGATGTGGCCTCCTGAGAGCTGCAGCGTGAGCAGTAATTGTTTCCCTCCACCTATCTGCTAGTTAAGTTGGTTATTTTGAGACAATTTCTCACTGGTGTTGGTTGTCTTTGTGTCCCTGAAGTTGGGGTGGTGGACACTCCCTTGAGCTCCCATGGGAAACCATGCTGTTGGAGTATGCACAGACTTCTCTATCACCCCAGGAAGGCCTGGAACAGAGACAGGATTTGGTTAAACTAATCAAGCAGATAACCAGATCGGTATCTACATACGTACACCTCCATTGCAGCATTTTCCTGTAGCAGAACACAAATGCACAGAAAACAACAGACACTAACAGATGCTTTGTGTTTATTCTGTTTTCTTGGTTAATACCTTAGCTATTAGTGAAGTTAGCCACTTTACAGCTTATGTTCAGTAACAAATAGGAGGGTTGAAATAGTAGGTGTATGACCTGGGTGTGCCTGGTGGGAACTACGGGACAAAAACACATGTTTAAGATTTTAGTAATGCCAGAATGTTTCTTCTCTGGATTTCTGAGACCTTCTCATCATATATTGTGCTGTATTAAATACATGGGACTAGCTACTATCTGTGTTTCTTATTGATCTTCTTCTGATATTTGTTTTTGTTTTTTTGATTTTTGTTCTGGTTCTGTGGCACTAGCCGTGGCAGCCAGAAGCTCTTCTGGCAGTGTTTCTTGTGTCTGTTTTGTCCCAGTAACCAGGCTGACAGCAATCCTGTCTCCATGCTTGTTTACACCACTCTTCCCCATTGCTCACCTTCCTTTCCTTTCCCTCAAATCATCTCCTTTCCCGACACAAATGAGCTATTTATCCTTGAGCTAATAGTTGTTAGGAATGCTCTGATAATAATGCTGCAGAACTGCTTATGTTCATGGTGATTAAAAAAATAAAAAGAGGGATTATTTTTTGCCCCGCCCTACCCTAGAGAATTAGTTATATGTTTTCACTCTGTACAGTGTCACTGTAGGATAAATTGAATGGAACTCAGAGCTGAATAAGAGGTCCCTTTTGGTAAGGAAATGAATGTTATATAATACAGCCCATTCAGGTTATTCAGCCATCACTGTGGCCTAGAAAAATGGTATGTGATAGCTATATTGAAGTCTTACTACTAAACTGATTCCTGTCTTATGTAGCGAAATGTAGAGTTTGGGCTTGTAATAAATAGCCCATCCTGAATTTTCAACTGGTGTAAATCTTTCCAAGAAAGCATTAGAAGAGCCAAAGAACTGCTTTATGGTTGTCTCGAGGTGGCTAGTAAGGTGCAATTTACTGTCTTCTGAGGGTGTCTCTTCCTTTCAGAGTAGGAAAGCCATTTCTGCCGACTTCCTTGCTTTGAGTCGGAGACATTACGGTTTCTTTGTATTGTATGTAAGTTCTCATAGGGGAGATAGCAACAGTTTAAAATGTTTCAGATATTTGTTCCAGTTTTGACTTAATTCCCATGAAAGGCCCCTGAGAATTCTGTTGTTCAGCAGCAGCTTGAGTAAAATTGTTTCCCTGGGAAGATGAGGGGGATGTATTTCAGCTTGTACTTGATATTTGTTTAAACAAGTTGTGCAAAATATTTTATATTGTCGCTAAGGGTACTAGAGAAGTTTCAAAAGCTGAGTGAGTCTGAAGAGTACAAATTAGACTATTTTGATAGGATTTCTGATAGATAAAGGAACAGGACTGAACATAAGAAATTAATACTTACAGTAGGTAATAAAACCCTTACTCTCCTGCATCCTGTCCCTGTGCACCCATTTATGTAAAACTGAGGTGGTAGCAGAACTGGAACTGAGCATTCCTAGCCTCCAATGTTTAAACACTTTCAGGATTTTGGAGAGGTAAGAAGGAGTCAGAGTTTGGAGCTGTTAAATGTTGCAGCTGGCAATACTGAAAATGGCATTTGCTTTAATTGGGTTCTTTGGGTAGCAGATGTTCAAGCCTAGGCTTGGAGAAACTGCCACCGAAGATCTCAAAAGCTAATGTTTCTCTCTTGTTAAAAAAAATTGTGTTTGGTAGCACCTTCCAATTAAATCTCTAAGATATTCAAATCACGTTGGAGTTAGGTTCCACCAGTGTGACTCAGGTATTTTAAATACATAAATACATTTTAAATACAGCAGGTATTTTACATGCATAAATACATTTTAAATACTTCAGATGTTTTAAATACTGTACTGTCTGGAAGACTAGTTGGTAGAGCTGATTTGTTACAAATGTATGCTGTGCTGAGATTGCTGGTACTTAGACGGCTGCAATGGAGGCCGAGCCTAAAAATGTTCTCTGTTTTCTGCTTTTGTTAATGTTGGCAGATGTTCCCAAGCAATACACTGAGTTCTTTGTATATTGCTTTTAATCTCTCTGCCCCTCCCCCCAACTCCACCCCTCAGAGAAAAAAAAAAAAAAAAGCCAAAGGTCTCTATATAAAGGAGTGGTAAGAGATGGAGCATTGCTCAGTATCAGGCAGTTGAGGCCAACCCAGTCTCCTGCTTAAAAGGGATTCATTATTTAAAACCCCCTTCTCTATGTTTCTCGATTTTTAAAGTAGTGTCTGTGTCACCCTAACACATGTGCTCCCCAAACGCCCTTCCCCGCCAAACTATCCTGCCTTCCTGAAGATGCGTGTGTTATGCGGCATAGCTGACCCTGGCCTGGGCAAGTCTGCTTCCTGTCTGCGTGAGCGCTATCTGTGCCTCCAAAGGGTCCAAAATGTTCCTTTTGTATTGTAGATATGAGTCAAATGTTTTCATCGCCCTGTGACTTCATTCTCTGATGGTGTCGTGGTGTTTTACTGCTTGAAATGAGTCTTCCTAGTTCCTAACCCAGAGCATATCGCGTTCTGCCTGCTGTTGTTTTAAGTGGTGCATTGGAGTTCTTCACCGTCTTTGCTGGGTCAATTTCCAGGTGCAGCTATTATTAGGAATTGCTCTTTAGCACATGAAAAACAATCACATCTATGGAAAAGGATATATAGTATTGAAAAGTGGAAGAGGGAGAATGTACACTACTATAATCTCTAAAACTTCATCTTGCGAATCAGCATTTCCGGTGTGTTTAAAACTGAGTATGTGCCACGTGCTTGGAACAGTTACAGTACATGCAGTTACATGTAGATATAGATAACTCTGCTTGTACAGCTTTTTTTTTTCTCGTAGGTGGGGAAAAACATGTTAAAGAAGGAATCTGACTCTCTTTTGGCGTAAGAGGAGAGAGATTTGGATAACGTTTGTGACTAGCATAGTAAAGGCTGAGACCTGAATAATCCTGGCTTGGCATTAGTTCTTGATTGTCTTTACCTTATGTTCAGCAAGAAGCTGCTAACCTAATTTTTGGTATTTCTAGTAGAGCTCATTTATAATGAGTTGCCAGGAGCTCTAAAATTAATTTCAAGTGCCTTGTTGGCACCTGTGCATTGAGGAGGGAAGGAGAGTGTTGTTTTTTTTTCTTTTTCTTTTCTTTTTTTTTTTTTTAATACAATTTTATTTTCTCTGTATGTACAGTTTTGCTTTCTTTCAGGAGAAATTGTACCAAATGAACTAAGCTTGGCAATATGGAGTAGAAGCAAATCTTGAAGCCTATGTAATGATTTGTGCTACTTCTGCCACGCGGCTTTCTCAAACTGTGCCTGCAGTCTGCCTTTCCTCTTGTTCTAGTACAGGGGATCACAAAGTACAGCTACCTGGAAGACACACAAAAAAAAGCATTAAAAAGAATAGATGTTTTAAATCTAGAAAAGTAAATAAATGCAAAAAGAAAATGGAATTTATTCATTTCAAATTCAAAATTCAGAAAAGGTGTAAGCAGTTGGTTCATTTGTCCCTCTGAGAGTTGGAGTCTGTTGATCTCTCTGAGCAGATATGAAGGCTGTGAGTTATCTTCATGATCAGTGTTTTCGAAGAGAGGCAAGGGGCTATGGGAGACCCCATGCACTAACTGCCTTTGAAGGGCATCAGACTTTGGTGCTTTGATTCTCCTTTCCAGGAAATGTCTGCCTACTGCCTCTGTGGTCTTGCCCGCCTCATTTCAGTGGAAATGATGGGGACTCTTGTTCAAGAGCACCCTGGGCTGATGAGGAGAGGAAGGGGAGCAGGCAGCGCTTCTCATTCTGTGCCTGCACTGAGGTTCTTGTCTCTGCTTTTTAACCCAGCACTTTTGGCTGGGGCCAGCCCTTTTCTCAGGGAGTGTCAGACTCCTGACCCTTCAAATTTGTTCGGCACTGTCAGCAAGAGCAGAGGTGCCTCTTAGCCAGCCCACTCAACGCACCGCCTTTCCTGTAACACAGATTTGTTGGGCATCTCCCAGACAAATGAATCCTCCCAGGAAGATAAGAAAGGAGGAGTGGAAGGAGGGGAAGAAACCTAGTGCGGTAATTTAATTTGGGTGAGAAACTCAGTATTTTCTAAGAATTCTTGTTAAATGTGGGATGAGGACATTAGTTATAGTGCTCTCAAGCTGTTTTCTTCTTCTTTTTTTTTTTGACCATCTTTTACTCATTTGTATGTTTTATAGGCAAGTACTCTACATTTGGCCTCACTGAGTAGGACAGGGTAAGGGGTACCAGCCTAGCTTTGTTTGTGATTTTCTTCTGTTAAACCAAAAGTGATTCCTGCCCCCGTGTGAGTCCCCTTGAAGGCTCTAACAGATTCAAGACTTGGTAGTGTCTGCTTTAGTGCATTACCCATCTCAGGCCTGCCCTGCAGTGGGGGCTGCCCTCATACATGTGATGGAGAACCCTGCTTCTGAGCTGGGCCTTTATAATCACAGTGTGGTTTAATTTGTGTTAGGCTTCCCCTTGTGTTTGACACAGCAGCCTGCACGAAGGGAAGGGATGTGTCCATTTCCCCACAGACTGCCTAGACAACTGGCACAACTGGTGAAAAGGTAAGGGGGTTATGTGCACACAGCCATCCCTCCATGCCTTCCCGCTGCGGCTCCTAGGCTGACGTTTTGGCATGTGTGTGTTCATGTATCTGCTGACTGCTTTAAGCTGACTGAGCTGTCCACTTGTGTGGACATGCACATCCACCTGCCCTGCAGAGGAGGGGATAGTACCTTAAACTTCAGGTTTAACTGTGGCTGTGCATGTCTGGCAAACCCCTGGATTTTCTTCACCCAGCCATCTTTACCTAAACTGTAGCAACAGAAGTGTTTTTAAAAAAATCTGCAGAAGCATAATCATTCATTTTTATAATCTTCCCTATGTTATATATCTGTGTGGGCTGTTAATACATGTCCAGAATAGATCATTTTACAGCTACTTTAGAGAACTGGAAACTTGTAGTTACAGTAGTATACCGCTTTTTAGGAGCACCTTGTTATGCTCATCAAAAAGAAGAGTAAAGTGTTCAAAGATGTGGTGCTTCTAGGGGTCCAAATATTTCTGTACTAATGACCTACTGCTTCTATGAGGGAAGTTGTTATTCCTGAGTATTGGTATGGCAGAGAGGAAAATAGCAGCCTTGTATTGCCCGTTCAATTACAACCACGTGTCTAGAGCTTTCAGGCTGCTGTTGGGACATGTACACGTGCAGCCTGAACCCATGGTGCTTATGGGTGGGAGGAGTGTGTGCCCATCATCTTCACCAAGTAGTTCACTTGGCTTTCTGTAGTGTCCAAATGCACTGCCGTTGTAACATGTATGTCCTTAAATGGGCCTGGATTCAAGCTAGGGCTTAAACCACAAACAGTGTGTTGAAATTAAGGAGTGTAGATCCAAGGTGAGGTTTTATAAATTTTACTTTTTTGAGGGCAGCTTTGGGTGCAGGCAGAAAGTTGTGCACCATAGAAATGTAGGTTTGGAAGAGATTTAAAAAAAAAAAAAATCTTATCTGCCCTGATGGTGTGTGCTTGAATGGAGTGAACACGAGTCACTCCTGACCCCAGGAGCCGACCTAGTCTGGAGAGAGTTGCGGGGAGGAGCATCTCCAGCTGGCCCAAGTTGCTACTTCTACAGTTTAATAGTTGAGAAGCTCTCTCCAATATCCAACATAATCTCAATTCTTAGAAAGCTTCCTCTGTTATCTTTAGGGCATATGGGGAAACAGGGAGAGTCAAAAGGCAGAAACCTTGAAATTTTATCCGTTTTTCTGTCTGCATCACTTACCCTAGTAAAATTCTCTGCCCCTTGGCACAAAGTTTGCCTCCTTGTACAAGCCCTTTTCCATTTTTCAAGGCTCTTGGTTTACTCCTTTCCCATTTTCTCCTTATTTTATTGACTTGACAAATTTCTTCAGCCTTTCTGCATGAGCCATGGCAGGGAAAAAAGCTTTCAAGCAGGGTAAGCAAGAGGTTTGAATTCCAGAGACCAGCTTGTCTGACTGGGCTTATGTGGGCAAAGAGGCTGCTGTAGGGATGGGAAGCCTGAGGAGCAGAGCGTGCAGTTACATTAGTGAGGAGTAAACAGAGTGAGTGGGGCTGATGAGCCTGAACCCATTGAAAAAAAATCAAGTTTTTGTCTCTTTCTACTGTTAGCAAGAACATGTGAAAACTGGCAACAACGGGAGTGTCTTGCACCCTCTCCGATTCTGGTTAGCACAGATGTAAAACAGCGTTAAGTTTTCGGTTGCTCCCTGAGCTTGAGCGGGAGACATTGCACATCACCCTGCTGATTAATTACAGTCACCCATGTGATGAAGTTTCCTTGGGAGTGGAAAAGTTTAGTTTTCACAGCCTTAAAATAGCTGTATTTAAAAGAGCATTTCCTAAAATCAAGGATTCATAAGTGTTTGTGATATTAGCGTGTGTGTGTGTTTAAGCGTTACAGCGCAGTCTATAGTTGCACGATGTGATAATGAGGAATTTTTTCACCTGTCAAGACCCTTGTTTTATCGCTGTTCCACGCAGATTGCTTGTCCCAGGCCTAGAATGAGACTGTAATGTGAGAGAAGCTGTTTTTGGCATAACCACAGCTTAACTTGCTGCAGGAACTGGGAGGTGTTATGGAAATGAGATGAGGAAGTTTGTAGGAAGAAAAAGGAGAGAGGGCCAGCCAGGTGTCTGGGAAACACGATCTACTTGAGCACCCAATTCTGAAAAGTGACTTGCTTTTGCTGGGCGCCTGTGCTAATGGGGTGCAGGGTGACCGGGGAAGCATGGAGTCCTGCAACTGCAAATTAAATCGGTGCAGTCCTTTCTTGCACTGGAATGTTCTGAATAAGGCCCATCTCGGCTGTCTCCAATGGGGCTCCAAAATAAAGCACACTTTTGGTCTTATCTTCTCCTTGTCGGTTCCCATTGTAAAACGGCAATAATGCTCCTGATGTCTCAGGATGCTGTTCAAAAAAAAAAAAAAAAAAAAAAGCATCTTTTGTGCAGAAAAACTCAAGCGCTGAAAACCCCAGGGACCCATGAGTAAACCGGTTTTGTTTTCAAAACAGGCTGGTAATAGTATTTTGTGAAATAATGCTGCTGTCCAAAAAAATAAAGAAAGAAAATATTAGATGACCATACTGAACAAGCAGCAGTGGTTTTAGGCTATGAATGAGCCTGTAGTCTTGCAAAGAGCTTTCTGTGTGACCGTGTAATTAAAAGCTGCATCTCAATGAAGCTGTGGAGGGCAGGACAGGGGAAGTGGCACCATCAGCACCAGCTTTGGAAAGGCTGGTGTTTGCGCACATGATTTTATAACCTTAATATGTTTGTCATGCAAATACATGTGATTGAACTTGGAGCACAAAATCTCCAGTGGAGCACGGGGAGAGAAAGCCGAGGAGTGAAGTTTTGTGATGCTCCCATAGGGAGTACCGCAGCCAGTAAGCAGAGAGGTCTCGCCCAAGTCTGTGGCATGTCAGCTTCCATCCTTACCCTCCGCTGCACGCAGTGCTTGTGGCAGAGGTGCCAAGGCAGCCTCTGTGCGCGTGTGAGCCAGAGAGGCAACGTGCAGAATGGAAAGTCGCCGCTGTTGCAAGTGTAAGAGGCTTCTCGACTATTTGTTTGCTCTGATGGGACAGTGTGTTTTAGGTGTGGAAAAATAGTCAATTGAACCCCAGGTTGGCTTTCTGTGGCACCTGAGCTGGCTAAGGGGAGTGTTTTATGGAGCTGGGCATACTGGGACCCTGGCAAGGCTCAAAACTCAGGTGCCACTTAGCTTATACCATGTGTTTTTGGGTGAAACAAATGTCTTTTTTTTCTCTCTCTTTCTTTTGATTTTTAAACACTCTGATAGTTATAAATGTGGTTTGTAACATACTAAGAACTCTCTGGTTAAAAATATGTAAAACTGACCTTTAATTGATATATGTTACATTTTACTGTTCTTTACAGGCAGCAAAGTGAAGTCAGCAAATAAGCAACCCAATGTATATAATATGGCTGCTTTGTTTTATTTTACACCCGTGCTTGAAAGGTTTTGGAGAAATTGAGAACCTTGACTTTGGGTATTTATCATGAGATCAGAATTGCCTATCACCACCCTTCCGTGTATTTTTTGTGAAAATCTCTCGTGCTGCGATCTCACTTTCTTCATCTCATTTGAATTAATACTCTTATTTTTTTATATATATATGTGTGTGTGTATATATATATAAATAAAAAGATGTTTAAAACATCTGAAAACTGTTTGAAGGCATCTTTGTATGTCAAAACCCAAACTATCATGTCGACGTCCTCTTGCAGCAGAAGACTCCAAGGAATTGTATAAATATCTGGAATTTTTACCAGGGAGGTAATAAAACAGTATGAAATGCACTTGTACTGTTAATCAATCGGGACTACAGGATGCACACGAGGCACATGAGAAAGAAACTAATGAGGTGTTTGTAAAAGAGCCCTTTATTAAATGTGAATTGAAATGCATTTTTTTATTTGTCTTGACAAAATGAAAAAATATCAGGCAGAAGGGCAGTTGTAGAGTAGCTGGTAATGTTGCAGTCAATTAGCTGAACTTTATAAATAGAAATTTTAGTGTTGCCTTTTTGTAAACTTTTTTTAGTGTCATAATGCTTTTTAAATTCAATATGAGAGATTTGACAAGCTATCAGAGAGAATGCAGAAAAAAAGTTTGCTTTTTTCCCAATATACAGGGAAGAAAAAAAAGACTGTGTTTTTTTTTTTGTTTTGTTTTAAGCTGTTACCACCTCTTGTGTTAAGTTTTAAGATGGTGATGGCATTGGGGGGAGCATTGTGGGACAAAGGAAAGAGGACAGGGGACAGAAGGCCTTGTTTGGTGGTTGACTTTTATTTGAAGTGAAAATATTTTTAAAGCTACAAAATTTTATGTCATTCCCAAATGTATTTGTAAAATTTGTTTATGCTTTATAATAAAACAAAGAAAAGGTATAGGTCAGAAATACCCAGACACTTGATCAAACAGTCTTTAAAAGAAGAAAAACACATCCTGTGCTCATTAATATTTTTGTATCGATTAAAAGCTGATTTGCTGTCCATACAGCATGTCCCCAACATGGTGCTGATGACATTTTGAGAGAGGTGGGTAAACATTTATAGTGTGCTTGAGGAAAGGTTATACTAGAGGCTTCTGATGGAACTCGGAGTTGCTATTTTGGTTTTGCTTCTTTAAACAAAAAACAGGCCAAATGTCTGTGAGAGGTTTTCTTCTTCTGACTTAATGGAACAAAGTAAACCAGGGCATAAATCCTTTATGTATATCAAACTGTATTTATACCTTTGCTTCTAGACATAAAAATGTACATGTATTCTTTGAATACAGATAGTAAAAGCATCTAGAAAATACCACTTTGCTTGTAACTAAGAAAAATCTGGTTTATATTTCAGGACACAAACAAATAGAGCTAAGACTTAATTTACTGAATTCAAAGGGGGCACATCCTGTGGCTGGTTTCCTGAAGACTCCTGAGAACACTGGTCTTTTCCAGTCGGTCTGTGTGTCCATGCACAATAGGGATTATCGGCCCTCTGCCATTTCCTCTGCCCTCTCCCTGTTTCTTTTGGAGTGGGGAGGAGCTTTCTCCATGCCTAGTGCAGATGTTAGCATGAAACTTCTCCTCCCCCAGCTGGAGGAAACGTCTCCCAGTTAGAACGTGCAGTCCTTTGGTCTGAATTTCATCTTTTTACCGGTATTATTTCCCACTACTTCTAAAGATCACAACCATAAAGCGAGGATTTTGGTTTTACCCCTATGCATTTCTCCTTGCCCTCGTTACCTCACCAATCTGTGGACCTGTGCTCTCAGTCTGAGATTTGCAGCTCCTCAAAGTCACTGCAACTCAGACTAAAGGGGCTGTCTGGTGTTTTATAGAGAAGTTAGGGAACAAATAGCCATAAAAAGCACCTTTACTTACCCTTTTGCTAAGGAGAAAAAGTCATGGTAATGGGTGGTCGAGGAGAGGGTGCCTGTGCTCTTACAGCTTCATGAATAAATAGCGGGCTCCTTTCTCCAGAGCGATGAAATCTTAGCATTAGCCATGAGCTTTAAAAGAGCCTGCAGGTGTTTGCCCCAGTAATAGGAATGCTTCATCCTTTCTCTACTTATTTGTAAGTTGCCTTTTCAGGAGTATATCTTTAGACCTTTAGAGTTACGCTCACTGAGAGCTGAAGAAGCACCAGGAAAGCTTGGTGCTGGCTAAAGAAATGGCCAGCAAGGGCCCTGCAAACACGCACGGCTCGGGATGTCACCCTGGGGGAGAAGGTACCATCTCTTACACATGAGGTAACCCTGCAGTGACTTTGCATGGAGAGAAGTGAAGCTTTCCCCAGTACAGATCTGTTAAAACAGTATGTCTGTGGCATCTGATTTTCTCTACTGCTTTCCTCTCGCCTTCAGTGGAGTGAGTTTGTTTGGCAATAAAACCCGTTTGTCTGCTCTGGGTGAGCAGCTCCTGTCACACAGAGCAGAGATGTCTGCGGCCAGCGCGGTTTTGGAGGGCAGGTCTGCGTCAGGTGCATGCTGCCTTTCCTCAATGAAGGGGGCCATGGAGCAGGACAGTGGGTGCTCCCTTTGCATGAGCAAACATCATGCAAGCACGTGCCAGCATGTGGGGGTGCCGAGGAAGAGGATAGAGGATTTTTTTTTTTTTTGTAATCAAGATTGAAACAGAAATTGTAGCCAGGGCAGGAAGAAGCCTGCCGAAGGTAGAACTGCTGAAACTTTTTTTTTTTTTTTTTTTTGAACAAGCAAAGAAAACCCACAGTGTAACCTGTAATTAGGAAGACAGTGGATTGAAGCACAGGAAGTCAAAAGTTTTTAACTAAACCACAGGCGATGGCCTAAGTTCACTGACCAGAAAACCCATTGGCTGTGCTATAATTAAATATGGTAATGTGACTTTTTGTGTTTCAGGATGTGCCTGCTTGGGATGTGAGAGCACAGAGCCTCTTTGTTTAATCTGAGCTTTCCTTAAAGTTGGTTTGTGTGTTGCTGGGTTTTATTTTATTATTATTATTATTTTTATTGTCCCTATCCGAACCTGAGACTGAGAGGAAGGAAGGAGGGTTGCAGCTGTGCACAGAGAAAATACACGAGGCCTAGACTCAGGTGAAGGTCACAGCATGGTGGTGCTGGGCCCAGCTGCAGACAAAACAAGTCGGGGCAAGAGGTGGGAGGTCGTGGGAGGATGGAGGAGGACAAGAGGAGGTCAAGCAGGGTAAGAGCCTTGGCAGAGGGATTGTGCTGAGCCAAAGGAAGTGGTGGGTGATGCCGGGTGCCTAAGCTGTCATGGTAGCAAGCGCCAAAATTTTACTATGGAAATTGTTCCTTTGCAGTCAGTGCACAAGGCAGGTGTTTAACCAGGTGGCCTCCTGAGATTCTGGTCCCTGTAACTGTTTGCTGCAATCTTGGGTGAACAAGGTGTTCTTCGCTCCCCTGACCTGCAAGTGCTGTTTGAAAAGCAATTGTTCTGTTTCACCTCTGCAGGTAGTTGCACAACCTCTCCTTAGTGTCCTAAATGCCCAGTTTGAGTCTCTCCTAACTGAAGGGCGGTATATAATATGCTATAATAAATAATAGTGCTATAGAAATTAAGGAGTTAGGAAAACGTTGACCAGCTCCTTCTCCCTCTTTCATCTGACTTTCTTTATTTATGACTATGCATTTAGTTAAATGTTCTGCAACTTATTCCAAGCTTTGCTTTACCAAGTGCATAAATTTGTAATGTGAGTTCTTGCCAGTACATGGAAACACTTGGTTAAGAGGACTAGGAGAGCTAGCAGTGGAAGCTTTAATTGAAGGGGGAAAAGGTAAGTATTGTTAAATTGGTAAATGCCAATTGAACGTGATACAGAAAGAAAAAGTTGAGGTGCAAGGGATATTCTGAGGTCCTGCAGAGAGTGTAAAACTAAAGAGACATGAGTGCTTGCCAAAGTATGAGGGAAGAAACTGGGGAGATGAAGGAATATTTGAGTTCAGGCACAGAAACTGGATGAGACTTACTCAAGTTGTTGGAACAGGTTTTCAAGGCAAGTTACTGGAGAGAGGTAGTGGCAGGTATGTGGAATATTGCCTCTTAGAGAGGGATCGCAATTCCCCATGTGGGGAGCAGTAGATGGGTGCCTTTTTCCGCATCCTGCAAGACAGCAACTGTCCAGGGATGGGGAAGGACCCGGGCAGAGGGAACGTGAGCACTTTTGTACATCCATATTGCTACTCTGAGCCTTTTCTTAACACACCTTACTCAGGATCTGTGACAGTGCATTTTTCAATAGTACTGTGTGGTTTACTTGGGGCTGCGGGGAGCTGGTTACACTAGTGGGAGATGCGCTTTAAGAATTAGTTTCAAAGTCAACACATATGCTGTTTTAAAGGCATCGTGCATGGCTGCAGAATGTAGAGTTTTTCTTTCACTTGCACCTGAATTAGAGAGGTAGCTTCTGCTTCCAAAGCAATTTAACTACTAGATCTAGTGTTTGCGGAGTTACTGTATTAGTGGCCCGTATGAAGGACAAACGTATGTCAAGCCAAAGCAAGCTATGTGTTCCTGAAGCAGAGCTAGCAACTAGGTGCCATAGCAACTTCCATGGGAATTACGCGGAATAATGCAATATGGCACCCTCCCTGCCTGCTGCTCCATATGCACCTTCTTACCAAAAGGCACACATGGTATAATGTCAAAACACTTTGCATATTTTAAACTAGCTTGAAGTGGGAGATGTAGAGGTTCAGGGCTTGCCATCTCTTTTTTTATTATTATTTTTAATTTTTTTATTCCAGCTGCTTCAGCCTTTTTTCCTTTCTGGGATTAACATTTGCATGGGGGGTTGTTGTGGGTTTTTTTGCTTGTTTGAAGGATGCAGTCTGGAAATACAGAAGATAGTGGGCAAGAGGCAGCAGAAAGGGGGAAGCAGGAGACTGGAGATAGATTAGCCATACAGACCCTCTGTTCTCCATTAGTAAAGCGAGTGTGGTGCAGTGAAACATATTTCCCTTTACTCCATTTCTGTACATCTTTATGTCAAGAGTAACTTAAAAATTCTAACAACCAGAGGAAGGATTTACATGAAGGGCAGGTACTCCTGTGCCCTGGAGCATGTTGGGTGCAACACGATAGGGATTTTTTTAAAGGAAATAGCAGCAAAGAAATAGGACAAAAGTTCAAAAATGTTCTTAATTAACTTGCATTATCAGTAGCTGGACTGAGTTGGTTCCTCATTTAAATTTTCAATCTAGAGCTTCTTCTAACTTGGGTATTTCATCATTGTTACTACAATTTAGCCTTTGCTGTTGGAATACTGCAAAAATGATGGGCTTTTCTACCTAAGAAAAAGCTGCCCCAAGTGCTGGCTTTTAAAGCTTAAAATTCATTCTGACACAAATGAGAATAGTATAGTCTTGCTATGGATCTTACTTTTTGAGAAAGTTGAAAGATTTTTGTATTTATTTAGATAATGATGTTTTAAAATTTGCATATACTTTGAAACTCTTCCTTTTGTTACTGCAAATGTCATTTTTGGTTCTAAATGAAAAAAGATAAATACTTTTCCAGGAGTCTGGGGCTCAAGGATTATTGTGGTTGAACTAGTTAAATGTTAAATCTATTCAAAGTGAGAATGCACAGAGACTGCGAATGTTCTTGCATGCAAGTAAATCCCTTTTATATTGAGTCTGGTTTGCTAAAGACACAAATGTCCTGCCAGCTTGCTCTGTACAGATAAGTTATGTATGTTTTAGGTACTTTATCTTAGGGTGTTCTACTTCGTGTCCCCAGTAATGCTAAACTGAGCTTGCAATTTAAGTCTGCTTTGTATTAAAATGAGAATCAGCCCTGTTGGATAGAAGGCAAGATGCTGTAGAACGCAGAGTTTATACTCCTACATATAGCTCAAATTCTCTGTTACAGCTCATGTTAAATGGAAAGATTTGCAAAGCAGTGATCGGGGTGATGTATTTATTTCACCTGACTTGCAAGGACCAGGATACCAAACTCTGCAGAAAAGCAGTATCAAGGTTCCCAGTTAAGACCTCAGAAGTTGGGTAGTGGAAAGCATGTGCGCTGGGGCTACTTTCAGTTCCTTGTGTTCTTCAAATAAAAGGTCTTTTTTTCCCCCAGCAACATTCTTGGAAGTGACTAGGTTGTTTTGGCTGCAGTTTCTCAAAAAAACTAAGCCTGAACTTGATTTATAGAATTTCAGCACAAAAGGTCTGAAGAGTCACAAGTTTCCTAAGCAATGAAGAACCATGCAAGGGGAAGCTGCAGGCACCCGCAGTTGTAAATTGCTCTTTTTCTTTGAGAATTGGGATTTTAAATTTGCATGCTAGGATTCTGTTTGGCCCATTTCTTCCTGTTCCCTGGTATCACACACACAGACTTTTTTTTCATATTAAATGAAGAAAGTCAGAGAATTTCTACACCTGAGTCATACCTGTGGCACTACTCATCTAGTAACTAGTCACTGAGTTTCTAAGTTTAGTGCCTTAGAAAAGGCTTTTAACACCAAGGTGGCAAAAGAGGAAATAATGAATCTTCTCATATCTCTCGTAATCCTTTGTAATTAGGCTGTAATAAAACTTCACACATGATATTTAATAGCACTTCTAATACCATTACTAGCATTACAGCAAAACTAGATACTGTTCCACACGGAATACGTACAGATTGAGTTATGTTCCAGGCCTGCTTATATGAGCAAAGTATCCCATCTACTGTGGCTTAATTTTCTGTAGTGCTCCTTTTTTCCTGAGTTTGAGATAGGTATCCAAAACTTCTGTTTTTCTATGGATGTATTACTCCCAGTGTATACAGCCCTGATCTTCCTCAGCTTCTCTCTGCCAGATCATTGTCACTCTTTTCTGAACTTAGTGTGTCCATTTTTTTTTTCTCAACTTCATCCTTCTATTTGGCATCCTGATCTGGTGTTCCAGATGGGGCTGTGTTTTTAGAAAACTTCAGGTGCTGTCTGAGCCTCTGTTAGGTGTTGGTTTTTGCTGGCTGCTCTAGTTCCCCTCCCAGCCCCGCTAAAGAGTTGAAGATGTCCCAATATTAGGCAAGTTACAACCTGTGCTCACATCACAAGGGGGAACCTGCCCGATGGCCAGTGGCTCTGTGGCTGCCAAATATCAGATGCTGTCCTTTCCCATGGGCTTTCTTAGGGATATGCTGGTCTGGCCTCACTCTTTCTTCAGAATTGATGTGGTCCTAAAGTAATTTTCCTGGTAAACACAGGAAGTCCTTGCAGTTAATGATGTCCCTGTGAATGGAAATTGGGACCAAGGATATAAGGGTAGCGTTATGGGACATGAGAATGATATCATAGGTTTACAGTAAAAGGAGATATATATATATATATAATATATATATGTAATGTGTGTGCGTGTGTATATATATATATATATATGAATCAGGAAAAGATAAATCATGTCACTTGATGGTATTTCTGATTCCTTCTGCAGTACGGTGTTGAAGCGAATGACTTGTCCTACTTCTGATTGCAGGATCAGTAAACTAAACCCAGCCATCTATAAATGGAAATTTCGGCAATATTGTTTTCATGACTAGATCCTACTATTATAACAGCTTTACAATTACTGTGATAGAATCAAATGGAAACCCATCTAAGAAGCAGGCCAAATGTTTCTAAAAACAATCCTGGTTGGGGTATAACAAGTTTAAATCTATGCGTTTATATTTGAAACTTCTGGTCAAAAACTTGGTAAAAACTTCAAAAGGCTTGTTTCTGCTTCAAAGGGAAGGTTTATTTAGCTTCAAAGTAATCACAAGGCAAACATGACTGTGGTCTGTAATTGTTACGGCTGTAGTTCAGAAGTATTTTTAGAGAACTGAGAGCTATTGATAAAACAACAAACTATACTTTGTGAATATTTTTCTCACTCTAGAAACTGTAAGTGCACATGGTAGTGGTGATAGGTTATTATGCATTTCATTCATAAATAATACATGTTTATGTTAATATTTTTATAATTAGCATGATATCTATGCAGGAATTATTATTTCTCCAACTTGATGTACCCTTATTGTTTTCTGCTTGTGATTATTTTAGAGAGGAGATTTCTCTTCCCCAAAGTGGAGAGCTATGGGGGGATAATGACTATGACCTGCTAGATTTCTAGCTGCCTCTTTGGAGGCTATCTAGGCAATTCCTGTAAGAAGTGGCTTTGTCTTCTAGGCATGCTGTGGGCAGAAAGCGAAATGCTGATACTCCTGTCGCAGGGTTGTTTTAGTCCCCTGGTCATCTCAGAGTGCTTCCTAGCCACCTTCTGGAATGACCAGATGGATTACAACAACCCTGTGATGAGAGTATCGGACTATTCCATTGGATCTCTTTTTGGCTCCTCTGTACGGACTAGAGGAAAGAGGACTTGCAGGAAGGAGGGGTAGCCCCTGCTGCAGTGAATTAATCTGCCTGCCCTCTGGTTCCTTTGCATTCGGTTCGTTGGTGG
The DNA here is from genome assembly GCF_059628265.1 of Tinamus guttatus. Lineage (NCBI taxonomy): Eukaryota > Metazoa > Chordata > Aves > Tinamiformes > Tinamidae > Tinamus > Tinamus guttatus. The sequence goes on along the minus strand of NW_028288544.1, from coordinate 1,601,061 downwards.
GTTTTGTGTGTTTGTTTTTGGTAGAACTTTACTTAATATAAGTGGGGAAGCTTCTGAACTGCCGCTGATATTTAGCAGCTAAAACAGTAGTTAGAAGCCTTATACTGTCAAATTTGATTCAACTTTCAGCAAAACTGTAGACATTGTTTTAATTTTCATCAGACATTATTTCTGCCACAATTTTACAAAAGGACAGGACAATTTTAAGTTCTGGGGGGGGGGGGGGGGGAGTTGAATAGCAATTCTGTAACAAAATGGATAAAATTTGGCCATTTTGCCATTACAGAATAATCCTGGGGCTCTTTTATTCCTTCAAATTAGTTTTGTGGCAAAGATAAACATACACCAAGGGAAAAGATTTGCCTTTTAACAGATTTAAATGTGTTCCTGGTTGGTTTGTATCATATTTCTATTGCTGTTGTCACATATTTTTTTCCTCCTCATTCTTCCTTTGTATCTTACCTTTAATTATTTTTGAAATCTTGAAAAGAAATTGTGTCTGTACCACATCTCACATGATAGAAGTGTGGTGATGGCTTCAAGGTCTCTGAAGTGCCGCAGAATAAGCTCTAGGAAACAGAAATGATGGACTAGACTTCAGATGAACCTCCTTTCATCAGGGTATGCAGTACTTCAACCATCGGGTAATGGCAAGATTGGGTCAAAATCGCCAGACCGAGGCTTGCTGGAAGAAGATTTTCTGTAACCCTACTGAAATCCTCAGATGTCTGAAAAACATCAATAAGAAAATAATATTGATAAACACATGCTATTATGGTTTAGAATACAGGAATAATATTAAAATCTTTTGTCACAGTTTTTATTTTAGAATCTTTTTTTGGACAGGTTTTGTAGGATTTATATTTTCTGAGTAAAGACTGTATTCTGACACTTCAGTATGTAATTGTTAGTGAGGTTCTAGTTATGTACCTGCCAAAGTATCACTTAGTGCTGTCAAGCTCTTGCCTTGAGCTAATTCTTCCCTTTAACAATTCTAAAACAAAGTAAATGGTTATGGTTTAATTCTGTTTGGTTCCAGCACATGTGGCCAGAACCACACAAGTGCTGCCTTTCTAAATCAATTGGGCAGAACAGACAAAACTTGTGGTTGAATAATATGTTCAGGGCAGAGGAGAAGCCCTTTTTCCCTGTGTAAAATGTAAACTGCTGTTGGTTCTTCTGGTGAAAGCAAAGAGGGTTCAAAAGCTTAATTTGTGAAGGGAAATGCTAGAGCAACAGTGAGTAGTTTGTAAAATGGGACAGCCTTGCAAGGGTTGTGGTGGTTGCCCTACTTTGTAGAAAGTACTCCCCCTCCTACCCACCTCGTGATTTTCTGTAGGCCTTTAGTGGTCTTCCTCCTCTCATCTGTATGCCTTTTACAGATTCTTCAGCACTCTAATTATATGTTTTTAATTTAAGATTCTTTTGTGTTCTTGCAAATGATTTGGAAATCTTGAGAGTATGCTAACAAAATTCTGTCCTAGTAAAATAGCTTTCCTAGGAAGAAGCTGAAAGCTGAGGCTCTAGCACACATTAGGAGGGCTGCACAGTAGCGAGGCTGCACTCACTGGTGTTCTCTGCGCCTCTGTCTCATGAGGTGACATCAGGACATTGTACAGTGAGATGAGAGCTTGGGGGTATCTTGGGTGCTGTATCTGCCCCATGTTGGGTCTCATCATGGAGAAGGATTTGAACACAACTCCTGGACATCCTGGATAAGTATCTAATCCTGGGCTGCTGTGCGATGAGGGAGTCGTGTTGCAAACTGGTAGTAGCAGTGTTAGCATCAGGTTCTACCTTTCAGCTCCCTGGGAATTTATTCAGGCCCAATTCTTGTAGCTTTGATAGGAATGAAACAGTAGTTTTGACCAAACTCAAGTATTTGTGGAAGACTCTTTGCTGAAAATCATCTGCTTCCAGTGCATGTGTCAGTAGCAGCCATAAACAGGAATCACTGGGGCTACTGAAGCAATTCACTAATTTAGTGTATGATCCTTTTTAATAGCTCTAATAAAACCTAGATTAATTAAATCTAAAATTCTAAAAATAGATTAATTAAATTTAAAATTCCGTTAACTTCATCAGTCATTTCAAGCAGTGAAATTTGGGGAGTGGGGGGGGCTTGTTAAGATTTTGTTACGTGAGGAAGAGGATTTTTCCTAATTAAATGCGACCTTCAGTAGTTGTGGGAGGCTCTGATTTTTTTTGTTTGTTTTTGGTTTTGGTTTTGTTTTTGTTTTTTTTTTGTTGTTTTTAATGCTAGAAAATACAATCTTTATCTTCTGTAAACTAAGTAATAAACAGTTCAGTCTTACGGGCTGCACACACACAAAACCCTGAAAGTGCAGAGGCTCTTCCTTTGTCAAATCAGCTACTTGATTGCCCTGTTCTTGTGCAGAATAAGCGGTCATAACTTTTCAAAATATGCAAGCTCTTGCATGCACCAGTTTGTAAGTAGATGGAATTAGTTTTACCTTTTTGGAGGTAGATGTGTTGGAAAATACCTTATGTTATTGATATCAAGAAGTTTTAATTTAGCAGTATGTTTACTAATGGCTTTGGAATGCATCTAGTTAGCTTTCTGTCCTGTTCTAGAAGCAATCATTTGGGGTGTTTAATTAAAACATTGGGCATTTTTTCACTTTGATTTCCCCTTTTAGTTTAAAAACATCCAAACAATTGACATCTATTTTGTATGAGTCTGCAGGTTAGTTTACCCTTAAAATACTTCTAAATATTTGTTTTGTGAATATGAGTTTTGATACATTGGTATAATTTATTTTGAGATTTGATCAACATGATGAAGAGGAATTCAATCCTTTATTTATTTATTTTTGTTAAGTGCTGAAGCTTGATTATTCTTTCCCCTATGTGTATTCTAATGAGCAGGGTTTCATCCTTTTGGTTGCTTTCAACATGGGAATTAACTTCTAGGATATTTGCCACTAATTAATAGTTACATGAAAATTGTCAGCAAAATTGTTTTTAAGGCAACTTCCCTGTGAACTTTATTTTAGTATTACCTTCATTAAGTGAGTGCTGGGCGTGTTACCCACTCTAGGGAAACCGATGTGAAAAACAAGCATGTTCGTTAGTGTGGGCTGAGTTTGGAGGGATGTTTGCAGCTGTTGCCTCTCGGGGCTCTGGCCATGCACATGCTGCCTTCCCCCAGGGTCAGCTCCTCTTGTGCAGCCACTAGCGCAGTGGGAAGGCTCGCTGGCAGGGCCCGTGATGCTGGCAAGGCCTTGATGTGTATCAACCCTGCGCCGGTGCTTCTGGCCCAGTGTTCATGAGCTTTGGGCTGCACAGATCCAATTCCTGTCATCAAAGGAATCAAACATCTTGCTCCCAATGAGGTGAGTTGCGAGACAGGAGGCGGGTTTTCAATAGCCTGGATTCTCCATGAGTAGTGCCCATTGCTTCCTGATGGATCTGAGCAAGGGCGGTAGTAATCTTTGGGTGCGTGTTAAGTTCAGATCCAAATCGCTACACTGCTTGAAACTCCCAGATAAACTAGCTGCTATCACCACTTATAACGTGTAAATTCAGGTTCTAATCGCTCGTTTTTCCTGTGGTGTTGTTGTTTATTGCTCCCCATGGACATGCTGGATTTGTAACTCCAGAGCTGAGCTTTAAAATAGCACAAAAGCAGAGATACTTGGTTCTGTTTAGTTTTCAGTGTTTCCCAATAGCAGAGTAATTTAAGAAGAAGACCTAATTTTTTTAGTGCCTTCCCAAGTATAAATAGACATCACAAGTTTCATTCCTTGGTAATGTGTCAAGCTGATGTTTATCATGCTGCAAGCACAGAGGAGCATCAGCTTTGTTGTGATAAAAGAGCCAAAAATTTAATGCTACTTAACTCTGGAGGTACGGAAGGCAACAGAGAGATGAGAATCAAACCTTGTCTTATTTTGTTTTTTTCCTCTTCCCCCTCAGGAGTATTTTGATGCCCTGTTAAGTAGTTATGACAAAATAATGTTGCTAAAATATTCTTAAGTTGCACTGCAGTTTATATAGGCCTGGTGGGTGACAGGACTCCCCCCAATACTCCTGTGTATTAGAGAAGCATAATGCAGGAGCTGAGAAAACCCAAGCAGCACCATTAGTAACTTGTTCATATGCAGCTGATGTGGGTCCTGCTGCCTAAGGGCTCTAAGGGCTGTGAGCCCTTCCATGACCACACGCGCTTGGGCAGGAAGCAGCACGTGGCAGGGCCATAAGCCACAGCCGTAGCTACAAGCTCAGCCTTGCTGCTTGGCCACCCTATTTTAGGTCTTTCTGACAACAAAAAAAAAAAAATGGAGATTGCTTGGGAGGGAACTGGAGTTAATGGGAAAACTTTTAGTTTGACATCAGTGGACCTTGGACCTTTACAAAGCAGCTTCTTTGAAGAAGGATCCTTTTGTGCTAATCTTTCAGAGTACTTCTCTAAGAGCGGTGAGCTTGTGAGTGTTTGTAACCCTTTTTCAGTCCCATTTAATGTGATAGTTTTTCCTTCTCGATAGTTGAGGACTCTCCATGCTTGCTGTCTGCATGGCTGTGCAGGCAGGGGTGTTGCTAGCTGCTGAAGTGAAGCCTTTGGGTGTGTTCGGCAAGCTCAGCTGCAGATGGGAAGTGCCTTTCCTGTGGAATTTAGATAAAATTACCATATGCAACGCAGCATTCAGCCATTTGAAAATCTACGTGGGGTTGCAGTTGATAAAATAGATATTAATGTGTTAAATCTTGAATCTTGCTGGATGATATATTTTTTCCCCAAGCTAAGTAGTGTTTATTTTATAAAAGAGTCTATGATTTTTTTTACAGGGAAAAACTAACCAGTGTTTTGACTGTTAGGTGTGATCCTCATATTATTGTTTCCTGAAAATTCTCTGTTCATCATATATGGGTGTGTGATGCATTTTTAAAATTGCGGATGTGTGTATCATTAATCATGCTTTAAATGAATAGGCTTTTAAAACTTGCATGTAATATAATGCACTTTCCCATTTAACTAAATATATATCCAATCCTACAGTTGTTAGTCTGTCAAACACCCGTTGGAACTTGGCAGGAATTTAATCACATAAGGGAAGCCTGGATGAAATCTAGCTGAAGGTCTTGCAGTATGTGCCTGACAGAGAAGTCTCTACTCCTACTGATTTTAAAATCAGTCCCTACTGATTTTAAAGCACATTTTAATTTGGTGTAAGCTTTTAGTCGTGTAGTGCTTAAAGTGTTTCCTCTCATTTTGACACGGAATTGTTGTATCTGTTTAATTTTCTTTGGATCATTTCCTGTTTGCAAGAGTATCTTAATCCTCAGTCTTTCTAGTAATCACTCAATAGATAGGAAGCTTTAGCTTCGTAATATATCACATTCACGTAGACATCTATAAACATCCTTTTATAAACTTTTATTTTGAGATTTAGCCATTAGCTATTCATGTTACATGATTTTACATTACAGTTTTATGTGACTAGTTATAAGGTCTTTGAACAGAAATACCAAACTAAAACTATATGAAGAATGTTTATCAGTCAAAATGTTAAGATACACTACATAGCCATAGATTCTTTTGTGTGTCCAAAGGGGGGGGAAAAAAATTACTGCCCTGGAAAGTCTATTCGTTTGTTTAGTTGCTGCTTTTGAGAAGGGTAAGAGAACTTACCCTCAAAGAGAGGGTAAGTTGATGACTCTGCCCACTGAAGAGATTCAGTCTGAAACACAATAAACTCTGTGCTGAGTTGATAGTTCTGTCCTTAATGTGGTCTGAGCTCTTTCCTAATCTACAGTTTGCTCTTTACATAATAAAGAATATCTGTCCTAATAGGCTAGGCCTCTGACTCATAAATTTCATGCATATGATTCCTGTCAGAATGGGAGTCCTATCCTGTTCCATGTCACGAGCTTGTGGAATCTCAGCACTGTAGTGCAGTATCTCCTTGGCCTGGGGACCAGCTGACTGCCCTGCTACCTACTGAATTTGTGCAGTCCCGGTCCAGAGGGAAAATGTACCATGTAAAGTAGCTGGAGGACTTAATGCCTCTTCCCAGCCACAGTGTCACTACATTTTTGTCCTATTATACAACCCAATGAGAAATGCAGGGAATAAAAGTATCAAGAGCCTGTGCTCAGCTGAACAAATCTCTGTATTGTTTACGGGTCTAGACAAGCGGAGATGACCTCAGACCAGCTGAACTACTCTTGTAGCTTTCAAAAGTTGGGGTTTATTTCCTAGGAATTCACTTATGTAAAATGTATGCACATGTGTATAAATAAAAATATGTTGTTAATGATTTAATCCTTTGCTTTCAGTCAGCAATGAAGTTGCTGACTTCGTGATAATGGCTCCTAGGACAGATGGACAAGGAATTCCTTCTACAGTTATTTGAACTATGAATTAAAAGCCTGAGAACAAGGAAGGCCTGGTTTCTAATTCTAGATATCTTGCTGTTGGATTTAATGCTTTTAATCCCTTTTCGACCTAACTTGGCAAAGTGATGGGAGGTTATTTCCACTAAGAAAACTCAAAATCTGTTTGGGGAGTGGGGAGTTACTTTCCTTCTCCTCTTGATCTCTAATCTCATGTAAAAGCCCATAAATCAGGGATGGGCTCCCTACGGCAGACCTGGCTGATGTAACTTCTCCAGAGCATCGTTCTCAAGGCAACCACGTCCTCTCACCTCACCTCGGGGAACGCATCTGCTGCTTGTGCTTCTCTCCTGTTTTGTGCTAGCCAGAGGCGAGGAGATGCACCCCTTTTTTCCAGATTGAGTCAGGATGGCAAATCCAGTTTATCTGAAGAGAATGTCTTGTGAGTGACCTGAGAAGTGCTACTTCCCTTTGTCTGTTTTATCCAGAACACATCTGGATTATTTATTTATTTTATGTTCTGCATGGTGCTTAGCAAAACTGACAGGGATATCTTCTCCATTTCGGCTCTACCATGCCACTGCAATGCAAACCACAGCAGAGAATTTCTTAAGCTTCCATGCTGTAAAAATTAGCGCTCTTGTGAAAGATCTCTTGAATCTCATCTAGTTCTGTCCTTGTGCTTTTCTGTTCTCTCCTTCCAATTTCCCTTTGATACTTAGGCTTTGTACCAGTGTCTCTGTTTCTGCATGTCTGCTCTATTTTATTGGGTGTTTGGGGAAATAGTACATATCACTGTCCTCAAACCTTTGGGGAAGCTGGTACAAGGAAAGAAAGAACTGAGCGAATAGTCTGAATCACTGATTTGAAAGACTGACAGAGTCTCCAAGATATCTCAGCCAGGGAAGCTGGGAAAGTCTTTGCAATAAAAACTGTTTACAAGAAAACAATACTTCAGTGAGCTAAGTCTTGCAAGCAGGTAATCCGTGCAAAACCACAGCACTTTGTTCCTGTTTTAGAGATCTAAAGTTGTTGAGGAGTTATGAACTTGATCTTTGATAGTGAATTATAGAATCACAGAATGGTTTACGGTTAAAAGGGACCTCTAGAAATCCATCTAGTGCAACTCCCCTGCTCCAGCAGGGACACCCAGAGCACATGGCACAGAGTGGCATCCAGGCGGGTTTGGAAGATCTCCAGAGAAGGAGACTCCACAGCCTGTCTGGGTAGCCTGTTCCAGGACTCTGTCACCCTCCCAGTAAAACAGTTCTTCATCATATGGAGATTAAGCTTCCTTTCTATTGAGCAGGGTGTCATGTCATTTGATTTATCAAAAGTTAGCATTTTCTCATGTTCTGTCCTTTCCATAATCCAAAAGACACCCAGAGAGTCCTTTCTAGATAATGTTTTTTCTTTCTCCATGAATCAGCAGTCATCCATGACCAGTCTTGGGAAAGGATGGTAAATATAATGCTAACAGAAAGCAAAAAACCTTTATTCCGCAGAGAAAGTACCTTGCAAAAGCTTTGTAAAGTGGAATAAAAAGAGTAAAGTTTTGGGTTTCTTGGGTGTTAGAACTTTCCTACATTACCAAATGGGCATTTTTTTTTTTGATATAGTGTTTGTTGACAGCTTATGTGTAAATGGAAAGTACCTTTTTCAAAAGTTTCGTATGTTTCATTCAGATGCAATTGAATCGACTCTCTTTTGTTGTTGCTGGTTTTTTTTTGTTTTTTTGTTTTAAACAACAAATATTTTATTTTGAAGAATCCATCATTGCCATGATCTGGGACCATGATAATAAATAAATAAATAAATCTGTCAAATTCTGTCTTGCCTACCTCCTAGAATTGAAAGTTTCCAGTGCTATTTACTGAACTCTTTTTGAAGCTTGTTACATGAGTCAGTTCGTAATCTAGACGTGAGGTACAGCAGGGTACTGATCAACCACCTCAGCAAAACCCGGCCATGGAGCTGTTGCGGTAACCAGGGTCGTAGCTGTTTCCTTCCGAGGCTTGGTAGCAGCGGTGCAACATGTCGTCTTCCTGCGTCAACGCTACCCGGTAGGCTGCAGTTAACATCAGCACGCTCAGCCCTGCGCTCTCAGTGGTGCAGGGTCACGGCTGGGCTACTCCCGGGTGTAACTGTAGTGTCTTTCGCATGGGAAGTGTGTGATTTTCCAGTTGTAGGTGACTTATTCTGGCAGATAATCATAAAGCGGGCTCGTGTTGCAGGGCCCACTAGGTAAACCGGGACAGCAATGTTTCAAAGAAAAGATTGATTGTATTGATTTTACTGGGGAAAAGAGAAGTGCCGCAGAGCTCATCTGCAGAATTCAGATCCTGTGCACAGCTCTTGAGAAGGTTACGGCAGCCGCGCATCCCCACGGACTTGGGATAAAGGCAAAGAGGAAGCGCTAGGATCAGGTCTCATGGCCAACAGTCTAAACGCTTCAGTTATCGCTACTGTTCTTTTTCTGGCATGACTGCAGAGCAAGAGATGATGGAGCTGAGTGTGGCAAACTTGTGACTGATGAAAAAAAATGAGGTGACGATGTTCATAGGCAGGGCTGTATCTGGAGACAGCTCTGTGGGTAGGAGTTAATACTGCCTACGAATTGTCTCAAACTGTGCTAGGAAGCTGGTGGGTAAGTGGCACAAAGGAGCATGTTCCTGTGGAATGGTGCTCACTGGTTAAGTGTGAAAGGAATTGGCTACCATTAACCTCCTGTGTCAGGGCATGCAGCTGATGGTGCAATAACTGTAGCTATTTTGATAATCCTGTGGCCTTGAGGGAAAAGAAGGAATTGCTGTATGTCAGTTGGCTTGCTTTCTCTGTAATAGTGCCTACAATGGTGCAAGAGTTCTTGAAACAGATGGGAAGAAAGCTGTCCCACACACAGTGTGTGCCCTAGCGATGCACATTACGGCTCCATTTTGAGATACACTTCGCAAGGCAAGAGAACTTCTGCGTCTTTGGGGAAATGTTCAGCATGAATACTCTGAGAGCAAACTCAATTCTTACTGTAACTGCACGCTTTTTTGTCTCATGGGACACTCAGGTGGGTTTTTAAGATTTCATTCTTCTCTAAGCACCTTTCCTGATACAAGGATTCCCAACAAATAATTAAAATGCTTTTATATTTCAACTGTAAGTATTGGCTGGGCATCAAAAAGAGTCACTTTTTAAAATAAAACAGTAGTTTACATTGTTTGCATTTAAATGCCCTTTTTTTTTCTTTTTTATTCCTTTTTTTTTTTAGTGTTTTGGAGGCTGTTCTGTATAATATTCAACATGCACAGACCATAAAGTGAATTGTAGATTGGACATGCTTCTCTGGTTTAGAATGGAGGCACCTGCATAGCAACTTCTAAAATGGGGTTTTGTTAGAAGTAAGAGCTACTCGTGAGTTTCCGTTTGAGGCTAGGAGAAAGAATCAGATTAGCAATTAAAAAAAAAAAAAGTGCAAGTACGGTTTCCCCAGGGTTATATGAAGTGAGGGTGTTTTTGGAGGGGAGAGGGTCCTGTACAGCTGCTAGGAGGGGGATGGATATAGCAATTTGTTCCCTTTTTCCCTTAAAGAAACGTTTGTTCCTGAACAGTTTGTCATGCTATCTGCATTTGCAAGGAAACTATGGGTGTTTTTTTGCCTTCTAAGTGAAAGGTAGCTGATAACTGCTGTTCCTTTGCCTTCTGCCCCATGCTCAGGTAATTATTACCACCTAATTCAGTTGATAATGGGTTGCCATTCCCATTACTTACAGAGGCTTATGCAAGGACTGCCTGTTTTCCCTTGTGTGCTCTCCTGGACCTGGTGAGGCCTAGAGGATGTTCCTTTGGGGTTTACTGAGGAACCTTCACCATGACCACAGAAACCAATAGTAAACTCACCCACCGACGTGGCTGTTACTAAAGGAAGCTCCTCTTGAAGTACCTGTGACTAGTCATAGCTGCAGATGGCTGCAAGGAAGAAGGAAACTCACAAGGGAAGGAAAAAGCGGATGTAGACACATTTTGCAAACTGAGTTGCACGGTCCCTCTGGTCATTCAGTTTAGAAATAATGAAAGCTTTAATTTTTACATTCAGCCATAAATCTAATGGCTGCTTACAGTTGTGTTTAGCTCTCTGGATGGGTGTTTTTCATGCAGATTACATACATAGAAATGCACAAGCCACATCTTTAAAATCATTTGTCAATCACATTTGAAAGGTATTCTGATTTTCTTCTTAAGTAAGAAGTTTTAAATAGGTATTTTGCAATGTTCCCTTTCATGAAGGTAGCAATGCAATGTTGAAAGAACATTTGATTATTCAAAACATTGGCTTCTCTCACAGAGATGCCAGGCTAAAGCCTAAGAAGTGTTTGAGGTCTGAAACCTTCATTGAATTGGATTTAGGTGCCAGATTCCTAATACCTTTTTACATTTGTCCCTGATTTTTTGGTAATAGTTGCAATGTTCTTCATAATTTGTCACAGCTGAGGAAGCCTGTGTGCTGTCTGTCCATGTGAAGGCAGGGATAAGAATAAAAGGGTGCAAAAAATGAAGTTTGAGGGGTTACTTTTTGCTAGTTCTCCTCTGTACTCGTTGAGAACTGGTGACGGAGGTGGAGGTGAAGGCAGCATCTGCATCTTCAGACCATGGGTTCCCTCCCTGATCCCCCCTAGGGAAGCACTAGGCAGCTCCATGCTGAACCATCCCATCTGTAGAGCAGAGGCTGCCAGATGCACCCCAAGGTGCTGGGAAGGGGAGGAGTGTTGGCGGGGATTTTTGTGTCTTGGTCGCTATCTTGGAAGTTCCCTTCCAGCTGCTTGTCATGGTCAGCTGGCATTGACTCTAAATTTAAATTTCCTTCCTTCAGGGAGTTGTTCTTTTTGCCTGCTAGAGGGTGTTTACCCCATAGCTATCTCTCCACAGTTTAAAATTTCTGCCAGAGTTCCTCCACAGGAACAAACATTTGATCCACTGTCCATCTACCTTCCGGTGTGTTTCCTCTTTAGTTCTTCTTCCTTTCCTTGGGCTTTCGTAACTTTTATTTTGACTGAAATATTGGAAGAAGAGAATGGAGAATAACCAAAAAAAAATCCTCCTTTTTTTTTTTTTTTAAAAAAAAAAATCCTTTACCTCCAATATTTAAAATGTTCCAACTTGCATATGAGCTTTCACATGGGCTTAGCAAGGCGAAGGCTGCAGGTGCTGTTGGTGCTGAAGCAGCCCCGCTCTGCACAGGTGTGTGGTGCTGAAGAGGGAAGTATATTCCCAGCTGGGCCTGCACCTGCCATGTAGGTGCTGGCTGCAAAGCAGTATAGGCAGCAAAGGAAGGGCATCTTTTCTAGTATGTGCTGGCATTGGGGTTTGTTTGGGCGGGGTGTGGGGTGTTGGCTGGTTTGCTTTGGCTTTTACAACTTTGCTGTGCCTTGGGATTTGGACCACTAGGTTAGTGTTAAGGTGGAATGAAAGGGTGCAGTTACTTTCTGAGGTTTTCAAACAAAACAAAAGGTTAAATGGCTATTTGGCCCTTGGATCTTTCTGAAAGCCTGCAATATCTTTTCACCAAGGTGTTGTATTTTATCTTGCGAGAGCCTGGTTGTGATTTTGTGAATGCAGCTTTTGTGGTTGATTCTGCTCCCCTCTGAAAAGGAACCTCTTCGATTTTACTGGGAGTAGGAAGCAGCTGTTAGTGCTTTGTGTTTTCTCACTATCTGTGGGAGGCTGCTCCTATAGAAATCAGTGGGAATTTTCCCATTGAGGCTGGCAGGAAGGATGATCAGGCAGATGCAGAGCTTTGCAAAGCTGTCAGCCTCGCTATCTCTAGTTCTTAGCAGGGCTGATCCTTTTGATGCAAAGCATCTAGCTGTGCCCCAGCAAAGACCCTCCTCTGCAGCGGCCTTGGCAATGCGAACGGTGGCTTCTGGATGCGGAATGGTAATAAAAGGTGCATTTGTCCCGGGTGGCAGAGGCTTTGGAATTGCTGGCACAGAAAGATGATCATTAAAAACTCTGAAATACAGAGAGTCTAAAATCCTGTAAGAGGGGAAATTCAAACATAGCTGATGACTGTTTTAATCGAGCAAATACGCAATAGCATGAAATTGGCTTACCAGAAGGAAAAAAAACGTTAGTAGCACTGAAGATTTGGTAGAGAATGGCTCCAGTAATCTGACATTCTACATGAGTTAGTACTCATGATTTAGTTTATTTGTCCAACTCGTGCTAATCTGAAAAATGCTGTAACTTCATACTTACGTAATGTGGGAGATCAGGTAATGGCTTCCAATTAAAAAAAATTGAAGGAAAAAAAAAAAAAAAAACCTTCCTCTGTGAAAATATTCTTTTGTGTGTGTGTGTGTGGCTTCCTTCAAATAAAGGAAGAGTAGCTAAGTCTGGTTATTCAGAGTCTAGAGAGACTAATATTTTAGTTTACCCCGGAACAATCTTCTAGAAATCTGAAGCTTCCGGAAAGCTTGCTGTTTTGCGCATGGGAGTAAGAGCAGCAGATCTGATGCGTTCTGTCTGCCCAAGACGTGTCAGTCAGAGCACTGCTATATTCCCCTCCAGTGCCAAGCAACTCCAATTACCCTCTGGTTAAACAAACTTTTTATTCATTGTGGTGTGGTTGTTTGCCAGAGGTTTTTGTCATCATGTGGCAGAGGGGACACAGCTAATACACTGTAAAAATAAATGATTTTGTTAATGTTGTGCGCTATGGAGCTGTAATGGAAGCCTGTGGTGCAGAGCCAGGCTAGAGGTTTGCCAGGCTGGAGTAGAGAACGTCAATGATTCAGCCAGCGAGCAAGAGCAAACGTGCACAGGAGACCCTGTGGGAACTGTGGGGTTCAGTAGTGCCCCTTGGGGTTGTCAAGCTGCCCATCTCAAATTATTAAGACTGATAAACTGCCAGCAATTATCGTTTAAAGAAGTGGGGGCTGCCAAGACTATTGTGCACACTACATGCATTGGTTGGACTGGTTTGAATTTACTTTGCGTTTAAAAAAATGTCGGAGTCTCCGCTGTGATCCAAGAATAGCAGTGAGTTTTGACAAATGACGGTGCTGGCGGTGGTTAATTTGTGCTGTTTAGAGCAGGCTTGGAGGATGCTTTTTTGGAGTGCACAGCCAATGCTGGTTACCTTTTGGGTAGTTGGGCTGGCAATGCCTCTGCATATCTGCAGCAAATGAGAATAACTGAGAATGGGGAGGAGGTCTCCTTTTCTTTCCTATGGGACTTTGAACAGTGGAAGAATGAAAAGTACTATCTGCGAGAAGGAAAATTTTCTTATTCTGTAGCTGCACTCCAGGGATGAAGAGAAAGCTTTATCTGCACAGCACCATACTTCATCTGTTCCCACCCTCTGAAACCCCAGGCATAAAAACAGTGGCTTGAGACAGAGCAAATGTCACCCATTTCCTTCTGAAAGAATCCTAGTGTGGCCACTACGGAAAGCTAAGGTTCGTGGCTTCATCCGTCTCCAGTGAATAAGTTGGTGAAGTCTCTAAGTCACATTGACTGTCAGATTCATGAGTCTAAAGGACTGCAAATTTGAGTCATCAGAGGGGCCAAGAAAATATTACTTATATTTTAGTGCATGCCCTTTTTCAAATGTTATGTACAAAGGTGTAAAAGCCTTTTGCTCTGAGGTTTATTTCAAGCTACACCTTCCTATGGCTGCCTAGTCAACTTCAGGAGTCCCTGTTTTCTCTGGTTCTCTTGCGCTCCTCATCCAGCACACCCTGTTTTATTGTTAGAGCCATTTACAAGCTGCACTGCACTTCTGATGGCTGTTTTGAAGTTTAAAGCAAAACAGTTTGTCTTGCGGTGATTGCTTTTAAACTTCAGTTTCTCCAGGCTCCTGCATTCGGTGCAGTGCAGCAAACGGAGGCAGTGAGGAAATGCAGAAGAGCAGCCTGTGCTCCTAAGGTATGACAACAGCTTCACATTTTTTCATCAGCAGTCCCAATTTGTATTAGAATTACACCTTTACAATAAGTAATGTTATATATAGGCTTGATGTAACTCTTTCTGGAAGGGGAAATTACTATTTTTAAATGATATTTCAAGACCTTTGAAACAAGACACTTACATATGCCTTGACAGGTATGAGATATTCCATCATGAAAATAAAAGAAAAATGTACCATTTTTTATTTTGTCTAGGTGAACTCTTTTCACTGTATCTAATTCACTCAATCTAAAAATTATAAACAAACTTATCCTGATATAATTGAATTTTCATTATAAACAGCACATACTATTATGCTGGGTAACAAATTGGCTTAAGATAGCTCTGTCTTTGGAAAGTAAAGCTGTAATCAACAGATTTATAGTTTAATGAAAACTCATTATGTATGTAGGCCCTGTAGCTTTTAAAGCTTAATTTTCAGTTCTGTGTTCTCATTAGTCTAATTTAGGTTTATTGGTACAATCATTAGATTTAAGATATGCTCCCTCCCCCCTTTTTTTTTTTTAAAAAAAAAAAAAAGAAAGAAAAAAAAAAAAACTAAGAAGGACTGCCAACTTAAGGCACTGGAAGAAAGAGGAGCCAATTCTGCAGGATTTTACTGTAAAGCTTCTGATGTGTGCTGTTTAGGGATAAGGGTATGCAACAAGGTCCCATATCTTGTGTAGAGTTTGGGGAGGGAAAAAGAGTAGTGAGAGTATGTAGGCTCCCAACTGGAAGATCAGGATTTTACCAAAAAGTAAGAGTTTTCTTTAGACTCTGTAGACGAAGACAACTTCCCCCCCCCGCCCCCCTTTCTTCTTCCTGTAGATAGGTCTAAACATCTGAACAATGTATTAGAGCTTTTTTTCCCTCTTTGCTCAGGTAGCTCTGATCTGAAGACTTAAGCCCTGTCTTGCTTCACAAAAACCAGGCAGCTCCCATAGGTACCAATTTGGAGAATTAATTGCATCTTATTATGGACATGTTTAAGCAAAAGAGAAGGGAAAATCTAAGTTGAAACTTTCCTTGTGTGTTTGTGCTCTTTGCATGTGTTTATTTTATCTTTTAACGTGTTTCTCTGTGTACATTTTTTGTACTTTTATGAGAGTGAACGTGTTTTGTTTTGCTTACCTTCGAACCAACTTGTTATTTTAGTAAGAAAAGCCATGTGTTTATAGTTCACTCAGCTTCTTGGCTGAGCAAGCTTGTAGAAATAGTTTGTCAAGCGTGGATAGGAAAAATAAACAGTAAGGGAAACTCTTAGGATAGACAAGAGGTGAAAACCAGTTAAGTAAAAGAGGAAGGGTGTGGGGGAGTGTAGAATTACCTCAGATTAAATCAGAGGCTTTAGTCTCTCTTTAAGTCAGAGGGAGGGGCATATGCATCTTTAGCTGTGGTCCACTGCTGATTTCCATAGGAAATAAGCCTGAAACTTAAGCTAAGAATAATGACAATGTTTTTTACTATTGTTTTCTATACAAATTAATTTATTTCTATGTAACATTTTATTATTGTCTCCTTTGAAATTGTTTTTTGTTTTTCTTGTTGATGGGTGGTTGATTGTAACAATGTGCTTGAATTCTGGATTTGGGAGTAGTGGAATGTGAGGAAGAGCAGCGCTAGAGTTTATTGTGAATTTTGAAAACAGAGTCTGTGCATCAATTGTGCTTTTGGTTTCAGAATGAGGGTGATTTCTGCTCCTGCCCCAAGGAGGTGAAACACTGGCGTTTGAATAGAGGCAGATGCAGTAAGTGGAACATGGGGCGAGGTCCCACCTCAGTGGCATCTTGTATGATGAGACAAGACAGATTATTCAAAATCCCAGGAGCAGATACAGGGTTGTGTGGGTCTGTGGTACGGATTAAGGTATGTACTGGTGCTTTTATTTCAGAGAGGTTTTTTTTTTTTAAATGCGAGCACACGTGAATGTGCTCTGGTTTAGGATCCTCTGAAGGTTGACCAGAGAGAGATGGGAATCTCTCCCCCGTGGCTTGTCTCCATGTTTTCCCAAGGCCCTGCATTCTTCTTTAGGTATACTGGTTCTAATGTTGACTTCAAGCCACACACACAGGCTTTAAGAGCAATGCACGTCGCTTACTGCAGCAAGTGTTACTGTAATGGACACGGCACTGAACTGTGAGTGATCATCCCCAACACAGGCAGCCCTTGGAGGGCATCTTGCCAGCGAGGATGGGTTGGGAAAGAATGGGGCGACTCTGTACGGGCTCATGCTATGAGCGAAGGTCTGTGTTGACAGTACAGGGAGACCTTATCTCTGGTGTAATTGGAGGTAGCAGGGTACATCAGGGAGCAGCTTCTCCTCCCGCCCTCCCCCCACCTCACTCCCCCTTCTCCCTTGGGTTAAAGAGAGGTTTTCTCTGGTTAGAAAGCTTCGTTTCATGAGGACAGGAACCGAGAGACAGTTCATTTCTATGGAAAGTTGCTATAAATAGCTTGCTTTGTTAACATAAATTCTTTCACTAAATGACTCCTACAAACAGGGTTTTGTTCCAAGCCTACAAAATATTTTGCATATCGCTGTCACTTTGTGCGCACTTGTTTAGGCATCAGCACTTCCCCAAAGGAGAGGTGAGCCTGACACAGTAGAGCTAGTCAGCTGTCAGCACGAGTTTGTCAGCCTTTGTAAATAGATCTTTTTAACATCATTGACAGCAGAAGCACTGCTGGGTGTATATGTATTTTAAGGCAAGGAGAGCAGGCTGAAGTCCATGCTCCTAATGATCAAAACTTGAACCATGCTGTGGTGTATTCCAGCACCCTGTGCTCTGCTGGTGCTTCCAGTTAGTCCTGTTTGGAAAGAGTAGTTGCTTTAAATCTTGAGAGCTTTAAACCTAGGAACTTGCATTAGTCGTGCCGTGACTCCTGGAGTGAGGAGTTTGCCCAGGAGAAAAATGTCTTCTGTTATTGCTAAAGCAGTGGAAACTCTGCAGGCATAAATACACTCTATTGTAGGATATATGTGTCTTAAGTCTGAAGATCAGCACCTTTTACTTTTCTTCCTCTTACATATATCAGGTCTTCAGGGAAAGATTTTCTGGTTCAAATTAAACCTGCTTTCTGCTTTGGACCATGTGATGTTCGGTCTATGTCCCTCCCCCTATTTGCTCCAAATGGCAATAATTTTACTGTTGAAATTTTAGTAGAACTGAAAGATGTGACCCAGAGGTGTGTCTCTGGAAAAAGGAAGTGATTTGGAGCTCAGACAGTTGATAAACCACATGTGTAAATGAGAAAGCTTGCTCCATTTTCCTCTCTGTCCATCTTTAAATGGACATTTGTAGTATTGTTTTCACACCTCATGTGCGTGTAAGACAAAGGCAGGTGCACTTTCCTTATCCCCAGTCATGCAGAAAGGGCTTCAAGGTCCGTGCAGGTGGGTGGAGGTGCAGTGAGTTGTGCACGAGCGTGTGCGTCACAAGGCAAGAAGATGATGTCCGCACAACCTGGATGTCGTCACTTGAGTGCTGTGAGGTGCGCGGAGGGGAGCTGATGGGACAGGTCGGGTTCCTGGAGAGGCTGCCAGATCCTAGCACCAGTGGCTTTTAGGACTTTTCTTTTTGTAGGGCACATTCTGTCAATGCTTCACTGAGAGATGGAAGGGCAAATGTGTGAGAAATAACTTTTTGGTTTTAAAATTTAACTCTTGGTTTCATGGCTCCTTTAGCCGTTGCCGAGGGTGATGACTGCTGAGATCTGCACAACTGTCCTTTGCACTTTCTCCTGGATTGTGCAAGTGGGGTGGAGGAAAAATCAGTGAGCTTGTTTTCATGCGCCCTCCCCCCCCCACGCCCCCTCCCCCCAAAAAAAGTCAAGTCTTACCTTTTTGGTGATTCTCCCCCTATTTTCCCCCTAGGATGTTACAGATACGAACTTCCAGGGACTGTAGCCTCAGCCTGTGCCATTTGTAGATTTTCTAGAATCCATAGTCAGTCACTCCCGCTGGCAAGCGGCACAGATGCTGCGCTATGAATGCTCCTTCTCAGATGTCGCTGCTGCTGCTACCCACGCTGGGCAGCTGGAGCTTGTGCTGCGAGCGTGAATGGTGCGCGTTGTGTTTCGAAGGGGCTGTGGAGCCAACTCCGTTCTAAGTCAAAATCAAATGTGACACTTCCTAAATGTGCAAGTCCAAACTAGTTATAGCACTAGAAATGGAGCTTGGGAACGCTTTGTGTGCGCTGTTTCTCGCCTTACATTCTCAGTGATGTACACTATATTTTATTATAGAGAAGGAGGAGGGGCTAGCTATGCTTTCATAATCCTGGTTACTGTTGCAAAACCAGGGCCACCTTATCTGTTAGGAGTACAAAATATTTCCCCTTACAATAGCAAACACTGACTTTGTTGTCTCCGAGTAGGAGTGTCCAGTTCAGCGCCAGTGGCCTAGGTAAGATGAAGTGAGACCACCAGCCCGCTCCCCGCTCTGCTCCCCCCAGGCCCTTGCAGGCTCTGCGCAAGGTGGCCATGAGCCGTGTGTGTCTCTGAGAGCGCTTCTGGCAACCAGCACACGGGGTGCTGGTGGAGCTGACAGGTGATTAAGCACCCGTGCATTGCTAGGCCAAAGTACCCATCCCCTGTGTTGTAGGGGATATGGTACTAGCTAAGGGACGGTGCACAGGGCTGGTGGCTGCTCGTGTGTCTTGTGAGGCTGGCGCAGCGCAGGCGTGTGGGACGCCTGTTTCTTTGCCAGCTTGTCATGTTGTGCAATCAAGTCTCATCCAGCAGGGCCACTGATAGATCTCCTCCTCCCCCCAGCTTCAGCTTTCCTTTTCACCTGTTGCTGTTGCCTTGGACAGCATCAGTGTCCCTCAGTGGAGCTGAAATCTGCATGTGACCAGCTCCGTGGTCTCTGTCTTCCATGGAGAGTCTTCCCGTGTGGCATCTCTAAGAAATGGCCTTTCCTGCCCAGGCCACACAGAAGAAACTCACACCTTGGTGGTCATTTGATGTCTTGAATTACTGCAAGATCCTTTTCTCTGGCCTCTTAAATTATAACTCTGATTATAAGACAATTTGCCTGGCCTCCTCTTTTGTCTTTAATGGTGTAACCTCCCTTGTGCCCCCTCTGCTGACTCCTTCCCAAGCAGGAGCCATGGGTGTGATTCTATGATTCTATAATCCAGTTTGCATTTTACTACTGTGTACATAGTGTCAGCCCCCAGGCCTTCGCAGCCGCCCCCACTCTGCACTAGCTGCCTGGGTGCTGCCTCCCCAGCGCCTGCTCGCTGCTTTTTAACAAGCACTGATGGGTTTTCTCCTGCTGGTGCTGGTGAGACCTGTGGTGGCGAGGCTACTTTACTGTTTGCTTTTAGGTCTCTCCTTTAAAGTGCTCATTTTCCTGGGATGCCTCCAAAACCCTTGGGGCTGCCAGTATGCTGAGGCCAGCCAGCTTTCGTGCTGACCACTTGCTGTTTTACACTGAAAGGATTCTAGCCTTTGGTTTTCTGCTGTTTCTTAGGCAGCACGGAGCTGCTGCCTCAGGCAATCCACGATCCATTTGCACTTTCTGAGCGTAGCAGTTCTATTGCACACTCAATAAATACTCATTTGAGGAATTTCAGGCCTTGCTGAGATTAAGCCTTTAAACGATATCTCCTGCCATTGCAGGCTTTTAAAAATAGGCTAGACACACATGGCAATGGCAGCATTGTAACCACGCCAGTGTAAGGAAGGCAGCATTTGTGGGCAGACATCCCTCATTAGACCAGCTGACGTAGCCGAGGGCCTGGAACAGGACAACACACCAATAAGATTTCAGGCTCAGGAAGGGATTTGGAACCCAAAAGCGTATCTTTTTTCCCCTAGTTATGTCAGATGGTCTAATAAAAAGAATAACAATAAATGTAGCTGATCCTGTCTTGGGCAGAGATTGAATCTAAATGGTCATTCAAGGTCCTTTTTAATCCTGTGGTTTGGTTTTATTA
Organism: Tinamus guttatus; assembly: GCF_059628265.1. Lineage (NCBI taxonomy): Eukaryota > Metazoa > Chordata > Aves > Tinamiformes > Tinamidae > Tinamus > Tinamus guttatus. The sequence goes on along the minus strand of NW_028288544.1, from coordinate 1,580,824 downwards.
GGGGTGCCTGACTCCGGCTTTTTCGTGGGCTGTGTTTTCAAGCATGTGTTGATTTTCTGCTGATACCACCAGCAGGCCTCTGACTCTCAAGAAAGTCGAGTGTCCTCATCAAGGATCTGCTGTGAGGATGTGAGAGTCTGAGATTGCTCTCAGACACGAGGCTGCCTTTGCACAGCAATAAAACGAGAATATTAAACAGGAAGCCAGTGACACTTCTCAAATGTGCTTGAGACCAGAATCCAGATGTTGTTTTGGGATGGACATAGGATAGCTGTGAAGCCTTGAATCTTTGCTACTTTTATTTATTTGTTTTTTTAATAACCTCTGCATAGTTGGGGGCAAGGGTGGCAGAACAAGGGAAAAGCTAAATTCTTTTAGCTTAGTTTCCTGAGGCAGTGATGGTTTGGCTGTTACCTTGGCACCTCCTCGTGTCAGTCCTCTCTGTGACTCTGTAGGCTGCTGACATCCACCCAAGGGGGCTTCAGGGGCCACTTCTGCCTTCAGGTTGTCAGATATTTTTGGTTTTTTAATGTAGAGTATCTTGTTGCATAGCAAATTACCAAGCTGGAAATTCAGCTTCATTAGTTTCCCCAGCTCAGGCATTTGCTTAATCTAAAAAAAAAAAAAAAAAGATTAAAAAAAAGTGGGATGGGAGCATGTGCATGTATAGGATATACTGAATAAGTGTCTATTATGACATCTTAAATCTGTGGACTGTTGCAACAAAATTAAGGCTTTTATGTGACTTTTATATTGCAAAGAGGTTTATATTAATATAACAAAATCCTGGAATTACATGAACCTTGTTTGCTCTGGTTCACACTGGGACACTTTTTAAGGAGAAGCCCGATATATTTCACGGCGTCGTGCAAAAATAAAGAACTCTGAACTGAGGCATTATGTCACTGCTGAGTCTCTTCATTTGTACTCAGAGTGTGTTGTCCTGAGAGTTTAATTTCCTGTTTTTCATTACATGAGAGTCTTTTTTGGAAGCCACTAGAGAGCAGTTTTGGGGTTGTTGTTTTGTTTTGTTTTTTTGAGAAAGCAAACTGTCAAAGTGCCCTTTTTTTGGTCATTTGTTATTTCCCGGATATGGAACTCATAAACTTGAAAACTTATTAAAATAAGTAAACAAATATACAATGAAGTCACATGAGAGGCTGCGGTCTTTCCTTGCTTTTCCCCACCCTCAGCCCATACGTGACTTTTTGTAGCTTTGCTTCATTAAAGCTGTTATCCCTCTCCACCCTGCTTTTTGCTGTTACAAACAAGTATAAATCACCTCATATATTTGCCCAATTTGTCTAATTACAAAAAATAAACCAGAATGCAACATTTTTCCCTAATCTTCTATTTACGGTACTTGCTTACTTCGAAACTCCAGAAAGAGATAAAAACACATTAGGCAAAAATGTTCTCTAGAGCAATCTTTTAAAGAGCAACAAGCTAATACCACAGCCTGGTAATAAAAACCATATTTCCTTTGTAGGGGGAAGAGGAACTTGTTTTCTTTAATCATATGTAGTTGGTTTTGCTAAGCTCCACCACTGTAAGGCCACTACCTCCTTTCCCCATTCCTACAGCCTCAGAGAGTAAAGTGAACATGACAAAAAGAAAACAGTTTACTGTCAACTTTCTGTAGTTCATGATTAGTTTACAATGCAGTATTTTGTGACCTCATCATGTTGCTGTATTCCTTACTTCTTACTGTTTACTTTTTTGCTTTGTGAGTTTTGTTTTGTTTTCTGTGGAGACGTAGTTACAAATAGCTCACTCTTGCAAATTTTTAGCATCTTTGCAATATTTTCTTTCCCATGAGGAAATGTGACCCTGTGTAGGTGGCTTACCTGCTGCAAAAGAGCATTGTCCGCTTTGGTTTCCTCAGCCCGGCCACTGAGCGCCAGGGGCAGCTCTGTGGAACATGCCCTCCTTCCGTTTCACTTTCAGGTAAATTTTGAATTACAGTAGTTAGAAAAACATCTGTGCAACATTTTTTTTCTTTCTTTTTCTCCTTTTTTTCCATGGAAAAGGATGTAGCACAAGAAGCCACAATAATGTGTGACTGGATGGGGACCTGCGGGGCCATGGATTTGGTTACCCTGTTCCCAGTTGGCCAAATTGAGACTGTTTCTTTCTGTATATGTATTTTTGTATGATTTCTTGCACAGTGGGAATGGCTGAGGTTATGGGACCTATAGTAATGCAATCATTAGCTTGCGCACCCCATATATGCTATATAAATGTGTTCATTATATGTCAGCATTATAGTGTCTTTAATTAAAACCCTGCCCACTAATTAAAGAGCAAAAAAACTTTATTAAATAAGTAAGATTGTTCAGGGAGGAGAAGAAAACCCTGATATATCCTGCAGTCATCTCGTCAGTGATAAAAAAAAAAAATTATTTAGATTACGAAGTATTTGTACTTCTAAGCAGTCTTTATTTACTCTTTACTCTTTCTGTAATTTAGTCAGTTTAGTGTTTAGTTCTCATGTTTAGTCAGTTTTCTTCTAAGGTGCATTTAGGGTTGATCTTCAAAAGAAAAAAAAACTTTTTTTTTTTTTTTTTTGTATGAATTCCATAAGAAATGTTCTTAAATCTCATTGCTCATTTTTATTTTTCGGGTGATGTGAGCACTTATTCCTGCTCCTAACAACTATTCCCTAACTATTACCTGGCACACTGGGCAGGGGAGGACTTGCAGGAGGATTTGCAGGAGGGGGCCGCCCTCTCGGCAGGTGCTGCTTGTGTCTTGGTGGCTGCCAGGATTCTGGTGCCTCCATGAGGCCCAGTAGTGTCCAGCAGCATCCAGCTAAGGAGCTTAGAGCCTGTGCTCTGTTTTTAGGACTATGGGCTCCATTCACTTATTAAAAGGAAAAAAATAAAAATAAAAAAGCACTGACTGGCACTTCTTGTTTTTCTGTAGATAATGATCCCCCAATTCATGAATTTGCTTGTTGTGAGAACTGAAGTGCATTGCTGCAGTCATGTGCTCCTCGTCCGTAGAACAGGGTATAAATGCACGCATGCGCGCTTGGTTTGAGCTTGCTGGCAGTTCCTCCTCTTGCCTTCAGCTTAGTCCTCGTGATGCCAGCGGGAGCCGGACACATGGGAAGATGCGAGGCCAGCGGTGTGGCTGGGCTGCACTCTGCACAGGCTGGTGCAGCCCAAGAGGCAACTAAACACATGGTCCCCTTGCAGGGAGTGTAGATCACAAGGGATGCCGAAGATGAAGGGTCATTCGCAGATAGGTTTCAGAAGGCAGAATTTAGGGATTGACTCTGAGCGCAGATCTTGTCTAGCTTTCCACTACCTCTCCATCTTCTCTGTCCTTCTGTGTTCCATTTACCCAGCTAACTGCTTCCTGTTTCAGTATGTTTCACTATTTCACTATTCTTAACCCTTTTGCATCTTCTGATGTTTCGCCTTTATGACTTGTTTCCAAGCCTTTGCACACTCCCTCTACATCCACAGTTTTCCAGCTGCAGAGCTCAGGTGTCTCCTGCTTTCCAGCAGCTTTCTGCTTTCTTTGTGGTCTCATAGGGCTGCAGAGCAAGTTGATGCCTAGAAAAGCAGCTGAACATAAGAAAAAAACAGTTTGGTTTGCCCTGCCTGAAAGTTGAGAGAGGAGAAGATGCCAGTATTGCTAGTACTGAGCTGAAAACCTGAATCATCAGCATCTGACTGTGCAAGTGAGGCATCCCAGGGAGAGGAAAACCAGGCAGTAGGCTTGTGGGGGAACAGTCAGGTAGGGATGCTCAATATTTATATTTTCCAATATACAAAAAAAAAGTGTGTGTGTGTGTTTTTTTTTTTCCCTCTTATATCCATCCACATACTTGCTGCCATTGCAGTGGTGACTTTGCATCTAAATTCCCACTTTTCTAGGCAGAAAGGGCACCAGTTCGAAAGATATTTTTTGGGGGGTCCCAAAGTGTGATGCTGGAGATGATGATTTTGTGTGGAAGTTACTGATTTTCTTTGGGATTCTTTTCAGAAGAAGGATTTAGTTTATCCTCTTTACATCTTGAAACTGCACAAAAGTTTCAAATAACTGTTTCAGAAACCTGATGAGTTTCCCCACAAAATAGTGATGGTTGTTCTGCTTTGTAGTCGCTGATCCTCTTTCCAAATTTTATCAATTTTGAGGGAAGGAACAGCATTATAATGTCTAATCTCAGTAGAGACTTCTAAACAGTGTTGTTCTTCCTCTTCCTCTGCTGGTGTTCAGGGTTGCTGGAGCTGCTTCCTTTGGGAGCTGGAGTTGCTGGAGCTGCTTCCCTTGGGAGCTCCCTCTTTGCGGCCTCTCCATTCCTGCTATTGAAACCGGGGCTTGTTCCTGTTATGTGCCTGCTCTCTGGAACTCACGCTTATCACAGGGCGGTTTCAGGGTAACAGGGAGCCTTCTGTCTCCCTGTGGAAGAGCAAGCCTATAAGCTTCCTTTACTTTAAAGGTTTCAGTGTTGGGGAGCTTTCAGATGGTCACAGGATAAGGGGTCTTTCTGTATAAGCTGGCATTGCGCAGCAAAGGGTGGCTTTATGTAAGCTAAGTTTAAGATGAGCAGTTCTTTTGTGAAGTGGCCACATAAATTCATTGTGTGGGTGGTTTTTTAGTCTCCTCCTGATTGACATGACTATTAGGCAGTTTTCTTTTAGATTTTTTTTTCCAACATTCTTAATAGGATTAGAAATCTTAAGAGGGGGAGGGAATATGAGGAAAATGCAACACTAGAAACAACTGAATATGCAAGTGTCTGTACTGAACAAATGCCTGTGACAGTATCTGCTATGATAGCAGAGTCCTTGATGTGTCTGAGAAGAGTGACTCAAAACTTTCTTACTGTAGGGTCATAGTAATTCACCCCTGAAAAATACTTTCTGGACTTGTTCATGGTCCAACAAAATCCCTTTATGGGATGTGTTGAATAATAAGCACAAACTATGTTTAAAACATAATAAAAAAGGAAGGCTATTGCTCTGCAGACTGATCAACACTTTCTTTACAAAGTGGATCCTGTTCACTTATAGGTCATACATCCTGATCTGGGTATGTCCATTTGTAAAGAGTTCTCCAGCCTAAAAACTTTAAGCACGTTTCCATCTTCTTCCCAACTGATCCAAGTAAAACAGCAACCCAAAGACCAAGGGTGTATGGTCCTAATTTAGGCAAGACAGCAACAGAAGAACATTACTAATGGAAAGCCCACAGCAGTTCATCATTATATACTTTTTTTCTGTGTGTTTGAACATGTGATAAATTGAATTACATTTTCTAACACCCATTTGAAAAATGTTAAAGACTGCTTGCAACTTCAGGTAGCCCTTTCCTCCAGCTGGGCCAAGCTTGCATGCAAGCTCCATGTACATCAGAGAAAATCCACTGTGTAACTTTTTTTTATGTCTGAAATCATCTTGTTTTCCTTTTCAAATGATGGCTAAATTGTCCCTCAGCATTTTTTGTTTTAGTAAAAGTAGGTATTTTGTGGATTTTTGTCGAAGATTGCTCACCACTGATTTGATCCAAAGATGATCCTTGAGGTCAGCGAGCGTTAATGGATTTGGGTTGTAGTCCTGAGAAGTAATTGATGTCTGTTGTGAGTAACTTCTTTCCTCCAGTAGGAGGGATGGACTTGATTATCATCCTGGTGCAAACTGAAAATAAAAACAGCCCGGAAACTGATGCAGGTGAACCAGGGCTTGCCTTGGGAAGCAGGAAACACAGTGAAACAGGAGGTGCTGGTGCCGTGTATGGTTATGCCCTCAGCCAGCCCTGTTTCACCAATTCCTAGCACTCTTCAGAAAGCTTTGCTGACTTTGGAAACACAGGAGAGGAGGCTAACACAGTAAATGAAGAGGGACTTTGAGCTGAGCCAATTTTGGTTGCTTTTGTAATTATTGTAATAAATCAAACGGGTGGCAAGGTTAGGGAATGCATCCAGGTAAAGGCAGACAGGGCTTCCCAGCCCATTTGGTTTGAATCCAAGTGCCTTCGCGGTGCTGCTTTGTGGGGCGAGACCCAAGGCTGGGCACTTGCAGGGGCGATGGTGGCTCTGCCACTTGTGGAACCTGTGCCAGTGTCTGGCACCTTTGTGGGACCAGCAGCATCGCAGTTTCCCTCATTTGTCACTCCTCGGAGGGGATTATTAAACCCATCTCTTGGTGTAAAAGAAAATAATGAGCTAATGCGAGGCTGAGCGCTGTTTTGAAGCTGTCTTCGCACTTGTCTGTGTGCAGATGTTATCCCAGTAGCTCGGAGGCAGAAGTAGATTTTCCTGACTTGGTTTTGCTTTCCAGGCCAAATGCCTGGAAGCCAGGGAGGGAAATGGATGGGACTGGAATAACAACCACCTTCCCCGAGCCTGAGCAAAGCAGTTCAAGCCCTGTATTTTTTCAGTGTTTTCACAGATTCTGCTGTGCAATAGATATCACAGGAGGAGGGGTTGTGGGGGTATTTGGCTTTTTTTCTTCCTTTTTTTCCTCTAATATGTTCATTTGTTTTGTTTTATCAACCACTAAACCAAGAAAGCAAGCAGGGAGAAAGACATTTTCTTTTGTAGTTTTGTGATTTTAAAAAAATCTGTTCCTATAATGTTTCCCAACAACGTCTGATTTTTCCTTTTTTCATAATTCTTTTCCTTTCCCCCCTGCCCCAAACTCTCCACCCAAAACAATCAGTTTTAGCCTTACGAAACTGCAGGTCTGCTTTTTAATCAGCATTTAGAACAATATAATCTACTTGCTACCATGTAAAGAGGGCTTATTTACCTATTTCGTAATGTAAATTTTGTTTTCACAGCTACTTTTCATGTAGCCATAATCAGGAAAAATAATTCGATCTGAAAATCTGCTCCTCCTTCCTTCTGTGCAAGCGCTCTGAGCATCCTTCGCGAAAGGTACCAGTGCGAAAACCTGCTGCTCCATCACTGAGACACTGTCTCCATCAGCAGTGCAGGCTGCCCAGTCGTTCGGGTATCAGCCTAAAGTTAGGCATTCAGCATTAATTCTATGGAAAAATCATCTAGATACTCAGGGAGTGGGCAGGACAGGGGCTTTTTTCTGTTTCTACAACAGTTCCAGTTCTGTGCAGCTTCACTAGCTTGGGCATGAGGACACTGAAATGTGTTTCCTTCCCCCATTACTGGACTCTCTGCATTCCCAGGCCTGAACAGCAGCAAAATCACAGCCCCTCCCTCTTTCAGGGGTTTAAAAAAGAAATGCTTTAACATCATTGTTAGTCTGTGCTCCATGGACCTTCTTTTTTTTTTTTTTTTCCCAAAAATTTTGCCTCAGGGGAAAATAAGGCAGTGCTGTCATCTGACATTTAGTCAAGGCTGGCGAAATGACGGCATTTGTCACTTCTGCTCTCCATATTGTCCAAACTGGCCCTAATGTGTGTCAGGCTGGATATTGCTTTTACTTAGCTGCTTTACCTCTATGTTTTTCTAAACAGTGGAGGGGACAGTTAATATATTCTAAAATCGTAATGTGGTACAAAACTCTCTCTTTTTTTTTTTCTTTTATGTATAGTTTTCAAACAAGGAGGCTGTTCAGAACATCACGTGTATGATCATATTAAAATGGCAAAGCAAAATCACTAGGTGATATTGGGTCGACCAGTTTTTCAGGGCTGGATCGAAAATAATTGGCACGCTCATGTTGTCGCTGCTGCTTGTTTCATGCTGACCTTGTGGTGCTGCCCTCTGAGTAGCTCTCGCGTCGATGGCAATGACGGGTCTGAGCGGCCTGAAGGAATCCTGGGATTATTCACGTATTTTGCGTAATGTTGGTGGATTTTAATAATTAGTGCAAAGGATTAAATCCAATTTCCTCATTCCTCACTAAGACAGTGAAAATAGTGGAATGTCAGTGATATATGTTAGCATAGTGAGAAGTGTTATCTAATTTGTGGTATTCTAGAGACTAAATATTTATTTTTCTCTTCTTTTTACAGGGCCAGTTCTTGAGCTATTTTTGAGGAAATGTGGTGAATGTAATCTTACTCTGTTTGAAGGCAAAATTCTGGTAAGTGATGCTGTCTAGATTAATTTTGTTATTCAATGACAGAGAGAGATTGCTTTGCTTTTTCAGTTGTAATTTTATTAGCTAATGGGGAATACTCTTCACAGGAATATAGCTGATTGTATATATATATATTGTTCTTCCTTTGCTGTGGAGGCTCACAGGATGAGAAGCGTTGACAGAAAACAGCATGCTGGGCCTCAAGGCTAGGAATGTAGTTTCATTTACTCCAGTGGCATCTGCTTATTGTGTCTGTAGCTGCTATATTGTACTGAAAAGCGGCTGAGCAAAAAACCTGTAGTGGAAGAATTGCCGAGGTGCGAGGTAGAAACAAAGTAAACAAAAAAAGCATGCTACTGATAGAGGGAAAAATAAAAGGACCAAAATTCATGTGGGGAAGGGGCACGCATCCCAGAGTGGGACTGTTCAGTCCCTCAAATCTTCCCATTCATCCCTCGTCTGTGTGTCTGGGGCCTCCAGCCAGCAGACAGGGGTTGTTCTGTGTGCAGTACTTCTAGAGACAGCAGCTTCCTACCAGCCTCTGGTCTTCAGGAGGAACCTATGGGTACCTGGCAGGTTTCACTTGATGTATCTGGGCTGCTGAGTTGTGCCACTGTGAGGGGAAGAGAGCAGGGAGGAATGAAAGATAATTGCGGGAGTGTCTCAGCCAGAAGGAAGGGCTCCTTTGAAAACTCCTCCTAGTTTTCTCTCTCTCTTTTTTTTTTTTTTTCCCCCCACACCCAAGGCCTTCCAGTTTTAGCCCAGCATGAGGCCTTGCAAAAAAGCAGCAGATCTGGAATAGTTTGTAGCTCTTGAATTCCTCATATTTCTAGGAAGCTCTTAATACTTACAGAGCTGATACCACCAATCTGTCACCATCACCCTTGGAGGGTAAAAAAATACTGCCAGCAGAAGACTCTGTCCTTTCTTTCCCTTGTGATACCTAAGCCAGGTATTGGGCTGGAGATAGACACATAGATAGATTTTTTTTTTTCTGCCAGAATGTGTAGATTGCAGATGAAACCGGTTTATTTTTCACGTACAGAAGACTTCAGAGTAGAACAGGGTAGAGAAAGAAATCTGGAAATCAAAGGCTGGTTCTGTGAGAACTCATGTTCTTTTCTGACATTAAAAAAAATGAAAAAGATGTTGCTTCATATGGAAAGATCTGAATTTGCTAGCATTTAAATGTAGATTGTTTAGCCTCTGCAGAAGGAGTAGTCATAAAGATAAGAAAAGATAAATGAGATCAGAATTTTACCAAGGAGTTGGCCAAATGCATGAAAAAGCCTGTACAGCTGTACCTAGGTAAACCCTACTACACCATATTTATATGCAATTCTCTCACTGCAGTTTGGAGATTTGTGTGTGCTATAAGTTTTCACTTATATCTTGTATTCTGGAATACGCAACTAGATTTTAACTGTAGTCCCAAAGATGAATCTCAGAACAGCAGCATGAACTCGCTCACCAATGAGTCAGTAAAGTTTCGTGATGACTTCTGTTACAGCTAGAGAGGATTAGTATCCAAAACGAGTTTTCTTTTTGGTGATAAAAGTCCTTTGATAATAAAAGCCCTTCCATGTCCTTACAGACTGGCTGATCTTTGTGTGTCATGTGACAAAACTCTGGTGCCAGCAGGTAAAAGGGCAGAGTTGTAATTCAGTAACCTCATAGCACCAGGGAAAGAAGGTTTTTCAGCAGACCTGGTAGTCAGATTGTTCTGTTTAAATTTCTCTTCAAAGATATATCAGTTGAGACCACTCTATGGTCCATAGTTAGTAAAATAGCGTAGTTCAAGAGCAGCAAGAGGAAAGAATCAGAAGAAATGCTTTCCTTTGAATCATAGAATAATTTTGGTTGGAAGTGATTATTACATGTTATTTTATTCACACCCTCTTTCAAAACAGGTCCAATCAGATTCGCTTGCTCAGGGCCTTCATTTTCAAATTCTGACTGAATGCCAAGGATGGGAATCCTACAGCCTCTCTGGGCACCCCTTTTAATGCTTGGCCATGCTCAGAGTGTTGTCACTGCCTTTCTATCCTAGCAGAGCAGGCTGCTATTGAACATGCAAAAGGCAGGTTACAATCCTGGGGTGTTTGTGTGCAGGTCTAAAAACCAGCGACGAGTTGTTATGTGTAGCTGCAACTTCCTCAGAGCCACAAGATGTGTTTCATCATATTCAGAACAACTAAACAGGACTTGGTGTTTGCTGGTATTTGTGGACTTTGCCTCTGCTTGTGGGAGGCATGTCTTGGAGAAGACCTCCAAATCAGGGAGGCTGCTGCCTGTGGATGAGAGGAAACAGGGTGTCACACAGATCTGGTAAACTTATTGCGGGGGGCGGGAAACGCATTCTAGTTCACAGAGAATCTGCTGGGCATTGTTTCTCAAACCTTAGTTTGTGTTCAGAGGTGAGGAGCATGATTACCAAATGGTTGAATCTCAAAGCATTAGCTGGTAAGCTCTACATGCTCATACTCTGGAAAGCTACATATTTTGCTGACCTGCTCAGAGATATACGAGAGTAGAGACAGTTCTTACCCCTGGTTTGCAGATATACTGGAATTTCTTCAGCATAGTCTGGAGCTGGGTTTGTTCTGCACTGTGCTTGGCAATGTTACCCCAGAATTTGGTATTGTTTCCCCAGAGCCATGTACTTCTGCATTTTTTTTTCCTTTGATTGCACAGCTGTGCCTTTCCCATCATTCCCCTTCAAATTGTTTGCAAAGTCTTATTTTTGAGGCAGATAGTCAGGACCTTGAGGGTCTCATCCCTGAGATCTCTGTAACATCATCTTCCTTGCTGTAGGCTTGCCTATGGCACTCCGAATTCAGTCCACAGAGTTTAAAAATAATTGCAAAAATATAAGGAAGGAAATAAGTTTTGCCCAATCTTTTGCCCTAGCCTACTGAATCTAAGAAGGACTGGCCATCAAGAGAATGTTTTGAATTTATATTGACACAGCAGCTGAGCTCAGAGGCTCAGGGGTTATTCGTCTTATGTGAAAGTCCTAGAAGAGGCCATGTGCCCTCTCGATCAAAAATTCATTATGGATTTAGGAGCTGATTAGAGAAGTACATGTAAATGCTGGGAGGTAAGTCTTAGTTGAATTTAAAAGTTACTTGGTAAGCCGATGGTGTTCTTGTGAGCAGTGTGAGTAGAGACCTCTTTTGATGAGATATCTGTAAAGCAGCCTCCTGTCCTGGCTGTCAGTAGATGTTTGCTTGGCACTTAGAGGCTTGGCCTGTGCTGCACTGAGCATAGAGTTTTGCAAGCACTTGTGGAATGGCCACCTCTTCCCATAAAAACATCCTTCTATCACAAGAAGTCCCAAGAAACACAGCCGAGGAAGAGAAGAAAACCTTGGAGTGATCTGGGTTTTGCTCTCCTTTCCTATCCCCCCAAGTAGACCATTTTTCACCAGCCCAAACTCCACTTGGCTATGGCCTTTTCTAGGGGATTGCTGTTTTTATGAGCCCAGCCTGTGCTGCGCATTATGGCGCTCCACACTCATTCACCCAGCTCTTCTAGATCCCACAGCTGGTTTTAGCCATCTAGGTCAGAGAAAGATAAAGCATCAAAGTGAACAGAGGGGCTACTACATCATCTCTTGTGCTGCTGCATATTTTTACACCTTTTTTTCCTATATATTTACTCCACCAATAAATCTGGGAATTAGCTTGAGCTAAGACATGGGCCACTTAGCTGAGCTTATCCTTTGCGGATTGGAAGTCCCTTGAATATGGGATCTGGTGGGGGCGCGTTTTGATGTTTCAGCTGAAATCAGAGATGCAGTGCTTCTATCTGAACACAGAGTTATAGGTCAGAAGCAACTGCACATCTTAATGATGTCAGCAGTTCTGGCTGGTCAGCCGTTATCACATAGAACAAGTGTCTTAGCAGCAGGAACACACATCTTTTTTTTTTTTTTTTTTTTTTCTCCCATTAAGGACAGTCAGATTACTCTTTTTTAAATGAACAATAATCTAGCAGTTAGTGCCTTTTTTTTTTAATTACATACAAATAAATTTTCATTAAGTTTGTTTGTTTGGCATTAGAAAGATGGTGGTGCCCTATGCATTTCTGGGTGTTGGATTTGTGTAATATATTTAGATACATGACATCTACCAAAAGTGCTACTGAATTTACCCTGGTGATTCTTTGCACTTGTCAGGTTTCTGACATTCAGTGCTACAGAGCACCTATGTATTTCCTGCAAAGAGTTTGGAATATTTGCTTTTTAAAGCTCTTACTGAAAAAATAACCCTCCAGAACATTTGCGTTATTACCCATGTTCTGCCGTGTCCACAAGAGGCTTTGCTGGAATCATTAGCTGCTTGTTTCTGTGGCAGACCTGTTACATTTTGGTCGTATTTCTAGAAGCCTTTGGTCTTCTAGAGTCATTAATTCGGCGCCGCCTAATGTGCTTCTGTGGCCCAACTTCATTATTTTCTTCCTATGGGCTGAAGATTATCGTGTGTCTTTAGGAAGGAAGTGATTGGAATTTCTTCGGCATTTTAAAATGTCCTGCACTGTACTGAGATTTGCTGTGCTATGCTTGTAATTCCTTCAATTTTAGACTGTTTCTTTTCTTACAGTCCACTGCACATGAAAGGCCTGGCTAACAGTGTCACTGGGTGGTAAATGTTAGTATGATTTCTAAGGAATCATGCAGTCAGTATAATTTCTAAGAAATGTAGCTTGTCCCTGGGCTGGAATTGTGTATCTCCAGTCCTAGAAGGATTGAATTTAGTCTGCAGTCTTAACACACATGAAGCGCTGTTAGACTTGTGTTCTGTTTGTTAAAGTGGGTGCCTGCGTGTGGAGGTTACATTCCTGACTCCTGCAGCTGTGTGTCTCAGTCTGTACGTTTTCCCAGGAGTTTTTCTGTACCTGCTGGTAATCCATTTAGTTTAGTTTTTGTTTTGGCTGAAGTCAAGGTGGTCCAAATGCTGAAATGGCCCAACTGAAAATGTTGTCATACCTCTCAACTTCCTTAGCTGGCTCAGTGGCAGGGATATTTGCAAGGGATCATGATGCTACAGCAACTGGAAGCAGTGTGATAGATTTTTGCAAGTGATAATTTAGTTGGTCTTTTAATTTAGATAACAAGCCCTCCAAATGATAGGTTGGAAAAAGAGCATTACAGTTGCAAATTCAAATGTTCACTTTAGGAATTGTCACCTTTGCTCTTTCCTGTACGCATACCAGCTGACTTGCACTTTGTTTCACATCTGGCTCTGGTCATTTAATATTCAAGTGTAAGAGCAGCTTGTCCTAGGCAGGTCCAGCCTGTTTCTTGCTGGGTTTTCTGTGGTATTGCAAGGGAAATCTCCTGCAAACTTAATTGCCGGCAAGTGACATCTCTTTAAGTGAGACCATGCAAATTGAGATGCATTTTTTTTCACAAATAGAGTAGCTTAGTCCTATTTGAGAGGAGTTTTCTGCAGAGATGGAAAATACAAATATAAACAAACGATAACAAGATTATGCCTTATTGCCTTACAAGTTCCTGGTCCAAATCACAAGACCTCTCAAAGTGTTTGAAGGGTCACCAGAACTTGTTACCATGGGCAAATCACTCCAGTTTCCCATGCCTTGTTTCAGAATTGGCTTGAGAAATTTTGGCTGAAGTCATACCAAAACAGCAACAAAGAAAGGAAAAAATCTTGCAGCAAGCATCCAGCATGGAGAATATTGCCAAACTTCAGCTGTTTGTGCCAAGTTTATAATTAGGCACCAACAGGGTCTTAGTAGGTAATGCTGGCAGCCCCCAACTAAGTGAGGAAGACCCTAGGGAAGCTTTCAGAGAAAAGCAGCACCCTTCAGCTGGGGCCCGACTTGCATGATGTGCTATGTATAACATGTGGACCATATCCAAGAGTAAAAGCAGCAGAGAACATCTGCCCTGGCTCTGCTTCTACCTATTGGATAAGGCAGTTTCTATGGAAAAGACTCTTACTAAATTGCATACATGTTGTAGCAATAAGCACATATTCAGTATTTTAGATTGTGGACAAGTGTAAATTTCCACTTCCAATATGTGCGCTGTATTTTGTATAGTACAACCAAGGCACTGGTTTAACCTTAGAGAAATCTGTATGAAATACAGGTGGGGAGGGTCAATGTAATTCTCCACGTTGATTCTGCCTCATCAATACTTCATGGATTTAATAGATTTTAAAACTAAAATCACTTGGGATTTTAGTGCCCAAAATGGCAGAGATTGCACAAATTAAACAAAAGACAAAATGAGTTAGTATATAATGTAGAATGTTGCAGTATCAAGAGGATTTACTTTAGTTATGGATTTGTTTAGGAGACTTCTCTGTACGACTTTATTTGGGGAGCTAAATACTTTGCACATAGGCAAGTTATCTCCTCAGTAAGGGTTTGGCATGGATCTCTGGACACGAGTGTGTGTTTCCACCTCAGAGCGTAAGCACACTGCTTTAGTGCTTCATCTCTCATTATGTCTCCCTGTTGGTTAAATGCTCATCTGGCATGAACATAATGAAGCTGCTTGAAGAAGAGGCGAGATCTCATTGCAGATTGCTAAGGCTGAGTATTTTTGGACATGGAGTTATTTATATTAACCAGTTTACTAAGCTCAAAGATAAAAGAAAGCTTGGGAAGCAATCCAGAAAAATCAAGAGCAGAAACTAAAAAAGGCGGTGTGAAGATTATGCATTAGTGAGCATTTTCAGAGTGCCAGCAGAGCAGGATCATAACAGGCATCTAAACGTGAAAATAAAGATGGGCAGATCTCGAGGACCAGCTCTCGGAACTGGCGGAGATTCCTGTTCCCCGTATCACTCTCCGTCTGCCGCTGGGGTGGAAGGGCCCATCGGGAGCACTCCACAACTGCCCTGCTCCCGCCAGCCTGTGTGAGCTCCAGGACATCTTCGTCCAGGACACTCAACTCTTTCCAGGACATGTTATCAATCATTGATGAGGCTTTTTAGAAAACCTCCCATGAGCTTTGAAGGGAGGTGTAGGGTCTGCCTTTTTAACAGCTTTGTGTTTCTGCTGTGTGTAGCATCATGAAAGCCTCAGAGCTGGCAGAGGTTTATGCAGCCTTTTCATAAATGGTGCTTCCTTCTTGTGACCTTTATGCCTATGCTCTGCCCGTCTCGTAAGAGTACCTCTAATATTGTAAGTCTCATTGCTTCTGTTGTTTTTAGTGGAGGAAAAATACAAGATCCAACTGTGTAAATGTCATTCGTGCCTAGCCTGTCTAATATTGAGAAGTCTGGTCTGCAAATTTCCCTTCAGCAAAAGCTTAAAAAGCCTTGAAGATTATGCACAACTTTCCTCATACCTTGCAACAGCAACAGGGAGAAGTATAAAGCTCACTAGTTCAGTCAGTTTTAAATACTGTTTTGTGTGTTGAGCCCTACCTTTTCAATCCACATTTCAGGCCACATTGTTATACTAACTTTTTTTTTAATCAAACTGTGTTTTAACTTCTTGAATTTTACCTGTGTAAAAATAGTGATAACTGAAGTAAGTGGCTAGAGGGATGAAAATATAAATGGCATGCGACTATCCAGATTTTTTACAAAATTGCTAGTTAAAAACATGCATGAATCTTGGATGTCATCTGAAATGCCAACAGTTTGGTCCCTGGCTAACAAACCAGCTGACTCATGTGGTTGAGATGGTATTTGGAAAGAAAATTCCATGTGGAAATAAACTTGCACCACAAAGTTGGGATTATATCAAGGTATTATAACAAGGTTGTATCTTATTGATTTTGCTACTACAGCAGTTGAAAATTTGACTCTTTTTTTTTTTTCAAGGGGAGAACTTAAGCCAAATTATAGTACAATATGCTCTAACCTAGTGGTTGCACCAACAAGCATGGCTCGTTTCTGGTTAGCTGTGCTTGGACTGAGTTGTCAGTATTGGCAAATTCTTAGTTTCCACGATACTTTCTGGTTGTGCATGACTGCATGGTTGTGCGTGACTTCTACCTTTGTTCCTCTCAGCTAGTTCTGCAATGTTACAGCATAAGTCTCTCCCTGAATGGTCTTTACTATCAAACATAATCCATTTTCTCCCTCATTTCTTCACATTCGTATCATTCGATGAGAAATACTTAGGTAATTGCACATCTTTGTGCCTCAGATAGAGGCTGAGAAAAGATCCAATACTTGAAATTCTGCTGCATCAGTAAAGCAGGTTATCCCCTAATGTATATGTAGACAACTAGGAGACCTATAGGTGATAGATACTGTATGCTTCTCGTTGTCCTCTACCATAGTGATTATGCCTGTAAAGTCAAAACAAAGAGCAACCAATATGTATATAAATGAAACGGCAGACTTTTTGCCTGGGGGGACTATGCAGCATCCACAGTTCTGTTCTTAAGAAATCGTCTATGATCATTTTGGTATTTTCTAAATACCTTTGCAGGAGACAAGTCATCACATTTGCTTTTTTGAAAGTTTTGCGCTTGAATTTTGCCCTCTAACTGGTTGTAATTATATAGGGAGGATTAGGTAGAGGCTACCCACCAGCTATCCTCTGTGTCATCTGATGCTGTTGGGGGACCAGCATGCACAGCTGTAAATGACAGTGTATATCGTTGTCTGCTTTTTTGCATTAGATAGTTCCTAAGCCAGATGAAAGCTTGAGTTGAATCCAGGAGCTGATTGCAGCAGCCTTTTGCTCGCCCAGAGGAAGTAGACCCAAGACACAAAGTGGAATTACTGCTTGTTGATACCCAAGTACTCGTTTCTCTCTGAGCGTGGCATGTGCTTCCCCGCATGTGCCATTCTGTGGTTAGCCAGAAGCAGCTGCCTGCAGACACTCGGCTGCTCCTGCGCGTGGAACGCGCCACTGACTATTATCAAAACCAGTGAATCTTCACAGACTGTAGCTTGCGACTTGGTTGGAACAATTTTGCAGGGCTCATGCTCAGGAAAAGATCGCAGAGCCCTCCATGTAATATCCCTTGCAGCAGTGCCCCAAAGGGCTCTTTGTTGCCTAAGACCTAGAAAACAACCCACCCTGAAGACATTTCAAAAGAAGGGTGTTGGACAGAGCTCTGAGAAAAGGGAGTTGCGTTGCAGGCAGAGATCAAAGCCCGGGTGCCGCTGGTTCAGCGCAGGTGGGAGTGCTCGGGAAGGTTTGCACTGACACAGCTCCTGCTGCCTCCTGTTTCCATTCGGTTTAAGCTGTGAAACTTGCAACTGCTTTTACGTGCACTTAGGCATGTGTGATTTGGGTGAATGTAGGTGAGAATTAAGCTCTGGGGAAACAGAGAGCTGTTAACCCTTTTAGAGAGTTAACCCCTTAAGTTTCCAAAAAATAAAAGGAAAAATATGTTTCCTTTTGAGGTGTATCTTTCATTACTACCCTTGAAAGTCATGTGTGTTGCAGGAGGCTTCTCAAAGCCCAGCGATTTCCATTGCCATATTAAATATTTACTCGGCTGAATGTATAGTTAAATAATTTTATCTGTGACTTTTAACTTTATTTCTTCCCTGGAAAACTCTTCATAAATACTATGAGAGGCCAGCACTGTGCCAGCCACCATCATGCTTCAGCAGGAGCTTTAGAAGTGATTGTTCTGTAGAGAATTTTTATGCCAGATTATTGCTGCTATTTCACTTCCACCCTAACCAGCAATTCTCATGATTCCCTCCTGCCCCCAAATATGTACCTTCTTTTAGAGGATGCCCATGAACATAGTCAATGTCTTGATATTCTCTTTTTCTTTTCTCTCATACATCTGGATAAATTCTAGGGTGTTATGATGTAGCTCTAGGCTCTTCTGGGTTGGAGAAGCTTCTGCTTGTCACGCAGACAAGAACTTTTCTCATTTAGGAAAAAAAAAAACTCATTCCTGTTCAGCGGTGGAGGAGGAGGAGGATGCCTTAGGCACAGCTGATGAATTAGTTGTATAGTTTCTTCAGGTTGGAAGCCAGTGTTGATAGAAATCTACTCTTTGAGCGACAGTTCTCTAATGATGTTGGACAGGAGAGCAGCAAGCGCCCTGTAAGTCTGGGTTCGTTAAAGCCCTGGAAATTTCTTAAAGTCTGAGATAAATCCCTTTGGAGCTGGCTTTGTCTGCTCATCTCTTTCCGTTTCTTGTATTTAACCAGCCTGAATCCAGGTCATCTGTCCTAGGCTAATCTATGTCAGTGGAGTGTGAAGGGAGCAACGTTTTTTTTCGAACCCAGAGCACACGAGCGAAAGAGCAGACAGTGAGGACACGGAAATCAGGGCAGTCCCCACAGTGCGTTGAAATAACTGTTGGTGATGGTGCTGACAGAAATCTGTTCTTGGAGAGTCCGACAAAAGGTAAAGTAGTAAGTGGCTCATCAAATGCACTGCTTTGGTTATTCAGCAGGTGCTGCTGTCCAATTACTGCGTTAACCAGCTTGTCTGTAGCCCAGAATGGTTTGGCAGCCTCCAGTTAAAGTTTCAGTAATTTACAGAAGTAATTCCTGCTGATGTTGCACGTGACTTTGCTTGCAAGGATCTGGAAATACCTGAGTCATCACAATCCATTTGTTAAATTTTATAGGTGTTGTACACCTCATGTTTAAAAAATAGTTTGAAAAATAGAATTTGCTAATGCAGTCTAGTTTAGTCTTTTCTGAAGTCTTTTAAAGTGTCAGCTATGACTTGCAAGTAGCAGAGACTGATGCTACTGCTTATTTAAATGTGTATGACATCATTTAAAACCCCACTTACTATGCAGATATATTCAGTATCTAGTAGAAGCCTTATTTATGAGAGGAATCTTTTTTTATTTTTTTCTGCTTTAAGACAGCTCACCTGGCACTAGGCTCATTCTTGGTGGAACAAGGTAATGTATCTGATTATGATTTGGACTCTCTCAATAAAGCAGCTCTTCAACTTGCTGCTGTGATTTACAGGAACAGCCTTGTGACACTTCTCCAACCTTTTGAAGCTTCCTACTTTTTCCTTGGTCATTCCAGGGCTAACATAATTTCATCTTCTTCTTCGCAATTAGGTTAGGTACAGGCAATTTCCTTGTAAAATTGCCTGAGCAGGTCTTCTGGTTAGTGGTAATAACTTTGTTGTGGCTCAGCAGGGTTGGCAGGATAATTAAAATGGACTTCAGTTCTCCAGATAGGGCTGCAGTTAAACTCCACAGATCTGCTCAGATGCTTGGTTAAGTTTCCATATACACAGGTTCTACTGGGAACATATTTGTCTTCTGTTTATGGCTTCCATTCTATCTATTCCACTCCAATCTACGCACCCTTTTTGCTGGAAAATCAGTTTAATACAGTGAATGCTAATGCGTTTCTTTCTCTGGTCGCATACGTGCTCCAACACTAGATGGATTCCTGCTAATTTGTGCCATCTCTTTTTTTTAGATATTCATTTTAATCCCTGAATGCTCAGGGTTTTATGAAAGAGGAAAGAGAACAAATAGAAATTTCATACAAATCCAGAATTACCTTTAAGAGGATCTTTCCAAATAAACCTGAGATTTGTACAAAGTTGCTGATTACTTTGTCACATGGGGTCAATATTGATTTAGTGCTGCATGAAACATCCTGCTAAGCTGTAGTGCAAAATAACCCATGCAAGACAAACTTCCCAACCCTTCCCCTCGGACCCTCATCATTTTGTGGCTCACTGTGTCTGGGCTCCCTGCAGCTATAGCCATAAACACAAATGCACTTTTCCAAGCCATTTCTTGAGCTTTTCCTCCTCATTTCAGAGAGCATGGAGAAAGCAGTGTCCCTCTCCACACACAGACCTTCCCTTGCCTTTCTGAACAGTGGTTTGTGTTAAAAAATAGTGATAGAAAGACAGATAATTAGCATTGTGCATGTAGTTAAACGATTTAAAATTAAATGTTACTGGTGCTAGTAAAAGGTGATACTAGGTTTTGTTATTGCTTTGAGAACCCCGAGGCTTTAGTAAAAGCTCTCTGTTAGAAGGGATATTGCCTTTGTTTGCAGTCTATGACAAAAGAGGAGCAGGGAAACCGTTTTTTTATAAACAACACTGTAAAATTTATTATCATGCTTTCATTTATATCATTTTTGCTGTGTTGATTTCAAGAAAGTAGCCTGTCATACAAGGCAATATAGAGAAACAAGGGTTTTGTATTAAGCACAGAGAAAGGAGCTGCTGTGCCAAGTGTGTGAGATTGGAACCGGATCTCTCGCTCGCTGGTCCTCTACTCTCATCATTAGACGATCCAGCTTCCTAGGCAGACAGATTACTTCATATTTTTATTCATTAATGATTTATCAGACAGCTCCTCCCCTGAAGGCTCATCTCTCCTGTTATATTCACAGCCCACACGCAACCAGTAACATGTAGCTGCCAGCTGGCACCCTTGCATTTAGTGTGCAAGCTGCTCGTGTTTGCCGAGGCTGCTGCTGCTCCCTCTCCCTTTTCTCGCAGTTGCTTTGGCTCACCTGGCTGCCACTCAGTGGCCTACGTTGCGCCAGATTCATCAAATCTCTGTTTGTCCCATTCTCCTGTTCCATCTCTGCAAGCCTTCTGCTTAATGTTTTTGTACTTATTAGCCTCAAGAAAGGGGGAAAGAAAGGAAGAAAGAAAGGGAAATATGAGGAGATGAGGTGGCCCCACTTATAATGTGGCAGTGTTTGTGTTTTTGTTACTGAAATACTTAGTAGCTCTTTCAGAGCACTATGCTTCTGGTGTGAGGACATGCTCAGGGGTGTTTGACTTTTTCATTGCAGGTAGAATCAGTAGAGAAGGCTGGGGAGAAAATGAAAGAGCCCTGTCTATGAACAAGTGCATGTGAAGGTGTGGGTTGGTTTTAATTTCAGGTTTTGCTCTCAAGTTCTTGGCACAACAACTCTTTTGAATTCCTTTTTCAGTTGTCTGTATGAGATAGTGATTTTTATCACATAGCTAAATATCAACCCCAGTCTTGTTCTCTGTTCTGCTCCCAGAAGTGAGTTGTGCTTTGAGGTCTGGGAAAGGGAGTCCAAGTGAAATCTCATGATTAAAGGGAAAAAAAATCCAAAATTATTTACTGCTTTCCAGCCCTGCCAAGTACCTTAATCATGATTTGCCTACTAGTTATTCTTGCGGTAGGCCAGTGATGCATAGAGCAACAGTAAATGTCCACTGCGTGTGGGTTGTGACTGAGCACAAGGGTTATAGAACAGGAGGAATAAAGGAAACACCCTTGAGTAATGTATGCATGAATATATAATTCTTGAGTGCTTAATCTACTCTCGGCAAGTGGTGATTGATAAGCAATTCTCTCTTCTCTCTCCCACACCCTCCAAGCATCTCCAGAAAGGGCATGTGACAGGAATAATAAATCTTGCGAGAAATTTACCTCCTTGTTTAGTCCTCAGAGCTGTTGAAACATCTTCAATCCTGTTATTTTAACAGGCTACAATGGAAACCATGGATTAAAAATGCTGTAAAAGCCTCAATAGGAAGAAACTGACTGTTCCTTGGATGCATAAAATACATGGTCACTTGCATTGTTTTCAAGGACTTCTGAATTGCTCCCTAATCTGGAAATTCAGGCCCCTTCATGTGCCCCTTTGAAACATCACTTAGAGTTAATCAGCATTAAAGGCATCTGGCTCTAATCTAAGGGCTTCATTGCTCCTACAGCTCCAGCCCAGCCAGAACATTACACGCCGTGATCTTTGGCTTTGAGAGAAATCTCGATCTAAATCTGAATTGGATCATCTTTATTCTAGATCTGCAAGGTGGAGCTTTACACTGCTGTTTTAAGCACAGAGCTAGAAGAAAAAAAGTGGCTAATACACAAAACAGCTTGGCTGTCCTGTTGTAGACCACAGAACTAAATTCCAGCAAGAGCAGCAAGCAGGCTCTGCTCACACAGGCAGGAGAAGTTGTTGTCCTGTGGTGACTCAGGACAGAAAAGGGAAATAACCAGGAAGAAACAGCAAGTAATCTATTTCCAGGACCAGTTTTGCAGACAGAAGGGGGTCAAAATGAGGCCAAGCACTCAACCCATCAGCTGCTGCAAGATCTCTGCATCCCAGAGCCTTAGATGATGACGGCAACTGGGTGGGATTAGCAACTGTGTCTAAAGGACAGCTCTTGTAGCTCCTTCTGTAAAAGCTGCCAAAACTGGACTGCGGCTGTCAACAGAACTAAGAGGTTGTTTGCACCAGGAGGTTACCATCAAAAAAGCAGGGTGCAAATTTACAGCACCCAGACTGCTCCTTACCAAGTCCCTGTATGTGGTGTACATTACCACACATATAGTGTGCGTTAAACGTGCAAGGAGCTGGTGCTGCATCGATAATGCATGCTGGATTTCCACCTAGCACTGTTTGTGGTAAACCTCAGTTTACCAAGCAGTTATTTGCTTTTTTCTTGCATTCAGTCTTTTGGTTTTACCCCTTGGGTTCGAACAGAAGTTCTAAAGTAGCAGGGATTTGAATCAGGCCATTAGCCTGCAAAATGTGTATCATACTTTTGTTACGTTAACTGAATTGCTACGTTTGCTTGTAGTTTTTGAAAGGCAGGGGAAGAGCAGGTAAACAAGTACAGCAGGTACAGAGTGGCATAACAGAGCCACAAAACTGTTTAGGTTAGAAGGGACCTCTGATGACCATCTGGTCCTGCACAAAGCAGAGTCAGCAAGAGCAGGTTGCCCAGGACCATATCCAGTTGGGTTTTGAATAGCCCTGGGGATGGAGACTAACACTTCTCTGGGCAGCCTCTTCCAGTGTGTGACAGCCATAACGCAACAAAGTGGTTTTCCATGTGTTCAGATGGATTTTCCAGTGTCTCAGTTTGCGTATGTTGCCTCTGTCGCTGTCCCTGGGCACCACAGAGAGGTCTTGCTTCATCTTCTTTACTGCTTCTCATCAGGTATTTATACACATTGATCAGGTCTCCCCTGAGCTGCCTTCCCTCAAGCCTCACAGTGCTCCAGGCCAGCTCCCTCTGCATGCGCAGCTATGACACGGCGGGCCCATGGACCAGAAAATATCCAATCCGGCCATGTGGGCCTCCAGCCACCTTTGCTTGACTTTCAAGAGCTGCTCATCCTGACATGCAGAGTTTGGAGAAGGTGATCCTTTAAAATCACCCAGCTCACCTGCACCCCTCTTCTCTCTAGGGTTGTATCTCATGGGATTCTTTTGAGCAGGCCCCTAAACAGGCCTAAGTCCAGGTTGTGATCCTGCTATTTGCCTTGTTCTGCTCCTTGCAGGATCCAGAACTCCACCATCTTGTGGCAACTACAGCCAAAGCTGCCCCAACCTTCATATCTCCAACCAGTTCTTACTTACTGGAAAGGGTGAGGTTCTGCAGTGTGACTCCCCTCTTGAGCTCCTCAGTCACCTGTGTCACTCACCCTGCTCTTTCACCTTGGCACTTTCAGCCTTTATTTTTCCCCCATTATTTATGGTATCAACTGCTGTTTCTCTATGCAAAATTTCCATTGTTTCTCATGATTAAACTTTTGAACCTCATCCTGAAATTTTGTCCCGTGGAAAGTAGTTTGAGAAAGAAGGCTAAGTGAGGTTTGTACCAAGATGAGACATGTAACCCACCTAGAGGGTTGCTTTTCATTTTCTCCTCTTTTCTCACGCTTAAATGTAAAATAAGCATTATACTGTAGGAACCAGGCAAAGGCTAATTTGCCTCATTTGAATGTGAAAAGGAGCCCACATCCTTCCTGTGCCCTGCGAAGAATGCAAAAAGACTTTACAGAAAAAACAGATGTACTAATATGTATCACTTGTTGGGGGGAAGGGGAGAGCCAGGGTGGTGCGATTAAACCAATGCTGAACTTGCAAGAAAACTAAACCAGTGGCATTCAAAATATAGTGCTGGGAGGCTGGGAAAGTTAGGACTGTGCTCTTTCACTTACGTTTATGCTCCAGGCATCTGAAAAGCTGTTCTGAAGAATAGATACAAAAAGGAGTGTGTAGCATCATTTTTCACGCTCAAGAAAACCTACACTGCAAATGCTGTAAGTGCTTTGTGTTAGCTTGCTTGAATGCAAACAAAAAGCAGAAGCTCCAGCATACCCTTAGAGAAATCGCCTGAATTTCAGGGACAGTATTGCCTAGCCAAACAGTTTGCTGCTCACATCATACACAAGATAAATATTTTTTTAAGTATTCATGATTTCATTTATATTCTGGACTCCTCTACCTCTTTAACACGTAAGTACAAAAGTCTTGGTGCTGCCAGGTCTCCAAAAATACAGGATACAGTGGGGAGGTTTCTGTGGTTTCAAAGAGCATAGAAGATGGAGAATAAATGAATTCAGGATATAATTTCTACACCTATGCAATCAGATTCAAAGCTTTGTCCTTTCCTGATTCTTCTGTCGTGCCTTTTCATGAACTTTGTCAATGAAGAGTCGGGATCAATCCATACGCTTGCAAATTTGCTGCTGCTCAGACTCCTGAAATTCACTACTCTGCATGATGCATATTTGGCCCAGAAACAGTACAGAGCCTCTTGCCAACTTTTTACCTTGTAGACAGGAGACAGTCAGATGTGGCCGTTTATCGTTTCTGTGCATTGGCTGTCCTGATGATAAATGGGTTAAGTATGAGAGAATCCTCGGAAGTTACATTTTAAAAAAACTAGTTCAGACTTCCTAAATTAAAAACAAATTTTGCAAAAACGAAGAAGTGAAATGTAACAGTCAGTCACAGGTCTTTTTCCAGCAGGGCTAGCTGGGCAACCTGCATGAATTACACGAAGCAAACCTTCAGGCGGGCTTGAAGCTGGCTGCTGTAGGCGCAGTGTGACTCACATTTTCTTGCTATCCAGAAGTTGATAACTGATAGTTCAGTTGAAGCTGAAGTTCCTGATCATAGCAAAACTTTCCAGAATTGGTGCTTTCTGTTCCTGAAATTACCACTGCTTGCATATCCAGGAAGTGTTTGTAATTGACAGGAATTAAAAAGACAAGGTCGTAATATCAAAAATTGCTATGTATGAATTTAAAAGGCTCAGTAGCCTTGAAAAGAAGAATTTTAAGCCCACTTACCTGAATCACTTACACAAATGCAAATGCAGTACAATAGGTTGAGATGTTTGGATTGCAGTTTAGCTGCAGACTTGTTTTGTAGAATCAGGATAAATTGAATCTTGGCCATGAACTAGTATCTCTGTTTTGGAACAAATATCTCAATGCAGCACACTGCAGAAGGAAGGAAGTAGAATAGAAATTAGATCACTTTTCTACATTATTTCTTATAAGCATGATCTTCTTACATATGGAATGATCTTCTTACATATGGAATAAACATTTCCTGTGGTAAAAATGCAGTAGCAGTCTGCAGTTGCCAAATAATCGGTAACCCACCATCACTGAAAACTGGAAGTCATATTAGACTTGTATATTTAAGGGAAGTGTTCAAATCATGCAGACAATCAGATCTCCAGTGCTTATCCTGCTCTGAAAAAATAGTGAGCACGAACTACCTAATAGCTGCTGGGACTGTCACAACAATTGTCGCTTTGCTGTAGTGCAAATATGATGAACCTTGACTCTTGGTATAGACGGCAGTGTAATGATAGGAGTGCATTCAGTTGCTGCTTTTTGATTTGTATCATCCTATCTAGCCAAAATCCGGTGGATATCCTATCCTCTTTATTTCACTTGCTTTATTCCTACGTTATAGATGCTTTATTTATCTATTTAATACCAATTAGCAACCCTATTCCACGAGTTGTTTTAGAGCACCTAGCTGTGTTATCTGCACTGTCACTATACCATGATAGTTGGCACATAGATGGGAATACTAGGGTGGTGCATTTCTCTGTGGAGATGCTAAGATACTAGAAAAAAAAATACTTTAAAATTTAATAAGACAGCCTGAGAAATTCAAATGCTTTCTTAGCATGTTAAGTCTTACTCTCAGTCAGCCTTTGTCCTCTGAATCTCTAGAGCAGCAGTTCCAAAGCTGTGCAGCCCCTACTAGTCTGATGAACAAGCAAAGCGTGGACCACACTTTGGGGCCATATTCTGGGTTAGGTAGGTCAGGTAAAGGATGGAAGATGATGAAGGATAAAAGACTATTTCTGTCTTGTGCAGGGATGGTTTGATATTCTGGGTCAGGTAGTTTCAGGAGCTTAGCACATGATCATACATCTCTCAGAGGCCTTGTTTCTTAACAGAGGCTGAAAAGGGAAATCTCTGTCTCTCTGTCGTAGTTAGGCAGCAGATACAGACTTTTATTGTGGTAGAGTGACCCACGCAAGCTGTTGCAGTAAAGGGAAATGAGAGTAAGTTTCTTCACAGGATTTTCTCTCCTTGGAAGCACTCTAGGTACAGCGAAAGTGGAAGCTTTAGGGGTCACATCTGGCTTTTGCGTGATACCGTTACAGACTGTCTGCATGGAGGGATGGAGAGCTGAAGGGAGAACATTCCTCTGGGACAGAAGAAGGCCTTTCTAGGAAAGGAGGTAAAAGATGGAGGAGGGAGTCAGGATTTGCAGTTTGGGGTTTGTTTGTTTCTGTTCCTCGTGTAAAGTTGACAGACCAGCCATTTTCGGCCTTCGGATGGTCCCCATGAGTTCTGCAAAACTGCGCCATTATTCTGTATTTTTTCTTCTCCTTTTATGCAGAAGTTATTTCAGGAGCAACTGTGACTAGTTAGAGAAGCAAATTTTTAGTTTACTCTTTTATTCTCAAGGTAGTCATCATGGCTTCCTTGATTTGGTTTCCTGCCAGAAATTCACCTTTTCCTTGGAAAATATTCCCAGCTTCTGTTCTTGCAGTCCCCATGCGAAAGGATAAGAAGTTGCCTAGATGTTCTCCGATTTGACATCAGAATATGCATCCTCAAGGTCTCTAAAACTTGGGTATTTAAACCAGTGGCCAGACAGGAACATTTCGTTGTCTAGAAAATGTTCCTCATTTTTTAGAAAGAATCCATACAGTTCCTTATTTTTTAGAAGAATGAGAGACAGAGTTTGCTTTAGTGTGAGAGAACTGTCTTAGTAACTCTTTTGAATTTACTGTAGCCATAAAGATCTGACGTATGCTCTTCCTGAGGTTTGAGATTAATATCCTAGATGGAGCAGATGTTTCCTGTGTGTTATACAGAAAGAGCCAATTATATATGTAAGACATATGTAGATCTAAACTATCAATCAAATTTGGTGTATGTATCCAAATGATACTGGTAAAATGCTTGTCTTAGTATTCCTTGTCCTAGACAACATGTATTAGTTTTATTGTTAGGGAGTATGTTTGGCCAGCTTTTAGTTTGTACTCTGTTTTCTCTTATTGTTTTCTTCAATGAGCAGCAGAGATTAGGTAAAGCCCTTTTCTAGCCTCTGTTTACATCAGCACTTTGGATTTGCCTGCGTCCAAAGGAATTATGTCAAAGCAATTGCCTGCATTTGCTTCTTAGCATGTTCTCCAGCAACGCTGTCGCTTCAGGGTCAAACTGGAATACATTAAACTGGAATTGGGGCAGAAACTGCAGCCAACCGCAGGTCAACGATGCCTCTTGAGATCTGCAAAAGTGACACTTCTGGGGTTCATTGCATTAACTCCCATAGCATCTCTTGAGTCTGGTCTGGGTGAATTACAAAGGCAAACGGTTAGTCTCACATACTCCTACATTCCTTCTCTGTCTGTCTGGAGTAAAAGGACAAGCTTAACTTCTGGCTCTTTTCTTTATATTTCATTTTTTTTAAAAAAATCCATATTTTAAATTAAATTGTTTCTATTTTGTTTCTGTATATTTATGTTTAGTAAGATTACCGTGATTGCTTCATCCCTAGAAATATATTTGTGAATTCTAGCCTATGTGATCTCTGGCTGAGTGAAAACTTGTGCATCTTTTGACATAAGCAAAGCCTTTAATTGAAGTGGAAACCACAACTGCACATCTGCTAAGCAGGACCCCCTCATGCTGTATGATGTAGCTGGCCCGTGCCAAAAAATGGGGGAGAAAAGTACATCCAAGAGGGCAAAAGATGTTAAAACACAAAAATGTACAATTCAAACTTAATCAAATTCTGATGAATCTTCTATTAGTAGTTCTGAGGCTTTACTCGTGATAAGCTTTGTTTTTTTAGGAAAGACTTGCTAATCATACACTTATGAGTCAAGATCTGTTGATAGAAATGCCAGGTATAGCAGAGACCTTTTTTTGGTGGTATGTTTGTATGAATGCATACATGTGTATATATGTATATACACATGCACACAGACACCGTAATAACCATTGGACAGACTTTTTTCCTCCCTAAAATTTTCACAAGCCTCATCACTTTTGCTTGCTCTGCATTTTTGTATTTTTGTCACTTTGCTTATGATGGGATGGCTGCTTTTGATTGTACTGGTCTGTGCTGTATTTTAGCAGGAATCACACAGTGAAAGTGACTGAAAGTGCCAAATACATATTTTTTTCCCACCTGCTGAAAAGAAAACTATCTCTTGAATCATGACTAATTAAATATAATGAAATGTTTTTATGAAATAATGCCTTTTAAATCTCTGGAGTGGCATATGTGAACCAACACTGAGCTCAATTAATTGAGATTATTTTATCTGTTTTATTTGCAGAATTTACATTGCAGCATTTAGTCATAAGTGAATTCATTCTAGAAGCTTAAAATGAGCTGATGCCAGCAACTGGCACAGATCAAACAGTCGCCAGTCCCCTTTGCCACTCCTACACATTAATGGGATTAATACTTGCTGGCCAGAGGCCTGGGTTAAGACAGACAGTGTGGGCAAAAGCTTATACTGTGTCCTTAAAACCCACCAAATTTAAATATTGGCGAGTTGTGAGATGAAGGAAATTCAGAACACAGCGTGCTTAGCAGCCCACCTGCCAGAACCAAGCCTTGGGATGCAGAGCCAGGAGCTTTCTTAGCAGCATCCAGGTCCCTCAGCTGGCTGAAGGGAAAGGAGAAAAAATGTGGATATCCTGCGTGACTTGGGAGGTGCCTGCTGGGGCAGCGCTCACATCCTCTCATCCCCTCGCTGAACAAGACACTAACTTGTTTTCCTCAACAAGACAGGCAGTTCCTGAATGAGTTCATCCTCTAAGGGTCAGGTTGGGAGTGGAAATATCTGTAAGGTAGGGAGGACTCCTCCTGTCAGCCTAATTTTTAGGTCCCCTTTTGTGGCTTTGGGATTCTCGGGCATGAATGTAAGCAGCAGACAGCAGATAAAGTAAGTTGCTGATAAAAGGGAACAGGTTCTCATAATCAGGGCTGTAATAACCCCCGTCCAGCTCCTAAAGGTTGTGTCCTTGGCATTCCAATATCAGCAAGTTTGTACCGTGAGTACTGGGAATTCAGAGTCCACTGCCTTTCAGACTCCTTAAAAGGTGGACAGTCGAGTGTCATCACTACTTCAATGGCACATCAGCCTCAAAAGACGCTTTCCCCTCCAGGCCTCCTGCATGCCATGAGCAGAAAGGGCATCAGGATTGCTACTACCCCAAGACAGGAGGGGGTGTTTTTAATAGAAATGCAAAGCACCGTCAGATGCTGTGATCACTCCTCTGATCACCCATATGAGGTAGACCATGGATCTCACCTTAGGGAACTCCTGCTTCATGCCTTCTAATCGAGGTTGAAAGAGTGTTTTTAAATCAAGAAGGGCTCCTTCTAACTTTGCAGAGGTGAGCAGTGCATCACAGCCTGTTCTGTAAAGACCTTCACTAGTTAGTTGCCCGTAACTGATCGCTGCTGAGAAAAGGAAAACAAAAGTGCCCGTTTCTGGTTTGGATTGGATGAATTTCTACTTCCACTGAGTTTTCCACCTTTGCTAGAATAGAGCCGATTGTTATCGAATTACTTCCCTATACAAATACCTCTAGACCAAGGACAGAAAAAAAACCAAAATTTCAGTTTTGTTTCTGTTGAAGACTTCTGTTAGTGTTCTCAGTTCTTTAACCTTTCTCCCCTGAACATTCTTCAGTTTTTTCAACACGTTATTTGAAAAATGGAATGGCAGAACTTGATATATTATTCAAATATCAAATGAAGAAGAACCAAATAGTTACTAAAACTTGCCTACTCATCCTTTACTTTTCATTTGTTTTTACAGTAGAGGCTTGAATTAGCCCTTTTGGCCACAGCCTTGCGTTGGGATTTCATGTTGAGCTGATTGCCCATCAGAACCCCCAGTCTCATATTTAGTCTCTGCTTCGGAGGATAGAGTCCTCTCTCTCCCTCTCATCCTGTAAGTATGACCTGCATTCGTTATTTCTATATTTGCAGTTATGCTTTGGATCCTCTAATTGATCAACTTTTTAATATGTTTAATATGACTGTAGACTCAGACATGCCTTCAGGACAAAATATATTTGAGTTTCTTGCCTGACCTCTTACAGTGCTCTCCAGGTACAGTGTTCTCCAGACTTACTGTCAATGTATGGAGCACACTCCCTGTGGACTTCAAAGCATTCTGTTTCTTGATCAAGGTTTTACAAACCAGGTCAAATGACTTGGTCTTACAATGCTATCAACAACGCTGCCTTCATCAAGTGAACTTGTAATTTTAGCAAGAAGTAACATCAGTTTAGTTTCACAGGATCTGTTTTCCTTGAAGCCAAGTTGATTGACTTTAATTACAGAGCTTTCTTCTAAGTTTTTATTAAATGAATCCTGTGTTGACTGTTCTACCCCATGCAAAGTACTGGAAACTCAACCAACTGGCCTATAATTACTTTTTATCTTGCTTAAATGCTGGCACAACCTTCTTCTTGTCCCTAGAACTTCCTCAGTGGCCCAGAACTGCTTTAGAAGCAGCAGCAGTAGCCTGGAGGTTTGTTCTTTAAAAATTTCTAAGACAAGTCTATTTGTACCAAGTGATTTGAAATACCTAGAGGAACTTATAACATAATCATCATCATAAATAGATCACCTGGCTTTTACTAGCAGACTAATCAGACATATTTGCTAAATAACTTCACTTCTGCTGTGTTGTTCTGAATGATTCTACCACTTTTGTTGTTTAGAATTCCTCTTTCTTCATCTGCTTAGAAGAATAAAAAGGCTCTACTTGCCTTTTTTCCTAGTATCTACTTGCTTCCTTTGCATAGTCTTTATTCTAGGTTTTATATTCATTGTTATCTTTTCCTTTTCTCCCTTCATGTGCTGGTTTTATATATAGTGCTTTATGTCTTTTTTCACTTCCCTCGTAAACCCAGCTGTTGGTTTTTTGGTTGCGTGTTATGTTTAACTGGCCGGGTCCTACTTTCTCAGTTGTAGGCATTTAGCAAACATCTTAAATCATCTCCAACTTTCTTTCCTTTCTTTCTTCCATCTGTCTTGACTCCCATCTGTTTCAGTTTTAGGAGATTACCTCTCACTAATCATGCATTCTGTTCTTAATTTATGGATAGATGAAGTGTATGTTCATATATTGCATAAAATTTTACCACAGTGATTATCAATTCAATGTACAAATTCTATTTGTGTGTAAAATGTTAGTCCTTTTCAGTCTAAACAACCGGGTTTGTGATCATTTCCTCTCTACTAATCGAGATCTAGAGCAGAGGTTGTCTGGTTCCTCTCTCAAACCACATGTGGCTTGCAGGCAGTTCAGGTGTAGCTACAACATATGACTAGCAGTAGCCTGTGCTTTTGCCAGCACTGCTGCTCCTGAGTGTTACTGTTCCCAGTCCTGCTGTGAGATGGTGGGGTGACCATGGTACTAGTTGTATATAGGTGTTGAGGAAGTCAGTCATCCCATCCTCTAAAATGTTTCTGATGATCTGTAAGAGATGCCAATACCTTATCTTGGGTGATTCATTACTATCCAAATTGACTTTCATCCTAAGTTGTCAGTCACTCAGATTTTATTTGTGACATAAAGTGCCTGTCGATTCCCCTCATCCAGCTGGGCTTCTTAAAATGGTTATAATTATTTCTTTTAACACTCCAGTAATGAATGCTAATGAATAATGAATCTACCTAGTAGTTTTCAAGAATATTGATTTGAATTACTGCTGTGCAGGCATATGGTTTGTCATTCATAACTAGCATATAGTCAACTGAGAAGGATCTCATCTTCTTACAGCCTGCACTTTATGTAACGTTGTTCTTGACATCATGTTTTTGTGCTAAACATGCTTTTGGTTGCTTATTTAATCTGATTTGTTTAGCCTTGGCCCATAGTCAGTAGACCATGATCCACAAATCTGACACCTGTACCCTGTGTTACACACCTGGTTGTTAACTTCTGCAGTCTTCAGATTTTTGTCTTTTTGTGCCAGGAAGCAGGGAAGAACTCCAGGCGGGATCTCCAAATCTCCTGAGTTACCTACATTTGTGTAATCTATGAGGTGTGTCACAAAGCAGTCACCTTCAGTGAAACCCTGCCCGTCAGTTCTGGTTTATTCTCCAATTCTGCACTTGTGTTTTGTGTCTTAAATCCAAAGAAGGATCACAAACTTCTTTTGTCTGCCTCTTCCTCACACAGTGCTCTTTCCATCCTCTCAATGAGGATAGTGGGCGCAGTTCTTGTGGGTGCTCTGGATCAGTGCTTTACAACTTCTCATCTTCAGAGTCAAGCTGGGGAAGGCATAAAGTGAGTGTGAGGGGGCACACAAGCACCATGTGCAAAATGTTGCTATATTGCCTTGTGGATGTGCATTTGCTTGCTCATATGTGTGCTGTGGGCTTGTGGACCACCTGATGATTTGTAGTCCCAGAT
Source organism: Tinamus guttatus (assembly GCF_059628265.1). Classification (NCBI taxonomy): domain Eukaryota; kingdom Metazoa; phylum Chordata; class Aves; order Tinamiformes; family Tinamidae; genus Tinamus; species Tinamus guttatus. The sequence continues at coordinate 1,548,170 of NW_028288544.1, read as the reverse complement.
CAGAGGTCCAGGAACACTGTTGTAGATAGTCCTGCAAGGTAGGTTGAGCACATGTTCACCTGAGCAAAGATCCACCCTCTGTTCTGTGTGTCCGACAGGATCTTCAGGTGTGGTTTTAGTATCTTTGCAGATGTTCCTTCACTCACAGACCAGATTTGAAGTGCAAGTTTCTTCTCTTAAATATATGAACCTTGAGCAATAGAGTAGAGAGAAAGAAAAACATCACGCTTTCTCTGGCTTGAGGGGAGGGACTATAAAAAGTGTATCTGAAGTTTTTGTCACTCATTGAGTCATAGAAAACCTGTCTGAAAGAGCTGATCCAACCTCCTGACCAAAGACAGTACCATTCCTGGTAGATACCTGTCTAGACTTCACACTTCCTTATCCATCTATTCTAGCTTTTTTTTTTCCCAGTCTTTACCAGTAGAAAGGTTGTTTTTTCGTATAGTAGTGTTGTTGTTTTTCCTGACATCTAACCAAATTAACTGCCATTTAATCCATTACTTTAGTGTGACTTTTTGTTTAGGACATAAAGAATTACTTCCTAGAGCTACAATGAGCAGATTGTAGTAGCTTTAAGCCTGAAGAACCAGATTCTGACCTGTAGCTGAGTCACTACATATGAGCATCCTCTGCAGATCATTCCGTGAGCAGTGCCCGTAATAAACTCAGGTTCATGAGGAAATCAAGTTAACGCATCGTTTTCTTTTATACTTGCCCTCAGACATGTTCAGAGAGATTAAAAATACATCTACCATATGCTTAGTGAACGGGCTAAAAATGAGCTGCTTTGAAGAATGTATTCAGTCCCTACATGGACTGCCTGGTAACATTATCTAGTTCTAGAATCCATTTTCATGGCCCTTAGCAGGCATCAGATGCCTTTTTTAGCCCACAATACCAGAAGGGAAGAGAGATGTTTCGTTTTCCCTCCTTCCCTCTTCATATTTTCCACCATCACCCCTTTTCTAAACTCTTAAGCCCCATTTCTTGAAGCACCTGTGATGTTCTCCCTATATTTCTAGTTGTTGATCGTCCTTCTCCTGGCTGTGACATTTTGATTAGACAGGTTTAACCACCTGCCAGTCAGGACAGGCTGTGGGATTAATCAGCAAAAATGAAAATTCATCAGTCCTACAGCCCAACACATTGATAAATATGCTACTAGTGACATCTATTTTCTGTGCAAATTTAGGCAGAGCTTTTACATCTTACCGTTACTGACACAGTCCACTTCAACACCGTGGTTGTTCACTGGCCTTTGTAACCATGTCTTCTCATCTTATCTGCTGCACCTATCTATAGCAGCTCTGCAACTGTGGCTAAAGCCAGTTGCAGTTATGGTGAGAAAACTGATTTTTTTTTTCTTATGAGCTGGTTACAGACAAATTTTTGCTCCTTTCTGAGAAGGAGAGTATTTTTTTTCCAACTTAGCAGATACTAAATTTAAGTAGCACTTTAAAAATATTAGCAGTAGTAGCACAGATGCAGTGAGATCCCCTTCTGAAGGACCCTTCTCGAGGGAACAGAGTCCTGATTAGTCTCCAAGTAAATTATCTTACTTGAGACGCAGCTTGGTTCCGTTTCCTTGCTGACACATACTCTGACTTCTTCAGTCATAAACCAGAAATCAGACAAGGCAGTGAATGTGTTAGTTTTGTTTGTGCACAAGCAATGGGCAAGTGGAGAAGGAGTGGCTGGAGGGAAGAAGCGATGTATTTTGAGGGAAGATCTGTCTGTCAGCCTCATATATTCCAAAGAAGCAGACAGGCAAAACTCTCTCCCTCCCCATTCCCTCTTCTTTCCCTGTCTTCCCCAGTTCACATTTTGCATTCTCCTCTGTGCAGCTCCTATGCTGCGAATCAATGAACACCCATTAATCCTGGGTAGATTCTAAAAATAAGATTTGAGAGAAAAAATCAGAACAGGGCAAATCAACCTGCAATCATCTTTCTGTTCTCCTATAGGGGATAAAAGAAAGAGGAAATCAGTGGAGACACTGTTTCACTTCTTTTTCCAAGATAAAATGACTGCCATTTGCAGCAGTTGTTCTTTTGAGGCAAGATTTCTAATTTATATACTTAAAAGACTCATTAAAAGTTAGAAGCATTAGCTCAAAATGCAGACCATCCACCCACTTCCTTCTGCTAGTGAATAGAGCTACCACAAGCAGCTTGCTGAGGGAGGAATGTAGCTTGAAATGATACTGTTGCATTGACATTGCATTCTTAGGTGTTTCTCAGAACCAAGGGTAGACCCATCTTTGGGGGGCTTTTAATTGCATAGCAAACAGTGTGGTTTTTTTTGTGTGTTTACTGCTTTTAGCTCTTAATTTCAAAGCTTTGTGGAACTCCTTGTAAGAACATAAAAAAGAAAGAAATCCTAAGTGAAGATATGAATCTGACTTGTTCTTCAGTGTATGAATGTAAAACCTGCAGGCTTTCTCTATCAAGTTACCTATAAATAAATCTCTTTCCTTCAAGTTACCACTGAAGTTTAGCCATTGGCAGAGAAAAAAAATTAAAATGAGAATTTCTCCATACAACAGATCCTCCTGAGCTTTCTTTTTCTGGGGCATCTCCTTCTTAAAGTGATAAATAGCATAGGCAGATAGAGCGTGTAACTCAGTGACTGTTTCTTTAAGAGGTAACAGGGTGACATTTTTTTGATTTCTGGAGCCGAGGAGAAGGGTTGATTTTTTTTCCTTTTGTTTTATTGCTCTTTAAAAAAAAAAAATTAAATTGAGAGGAACGTATTGCAGAGAATGAAGAGAATTCATTATTTCCGAAAAAGATGAGGCCACGGTATTCGCGGACGAGAGCAGAGAGGCAGCGTGGCGCTTCACTGGCCGTGCAGAGGTCTCGCGCCCGTCCCTTTGCTCGGTGCGGGGGAGCTGCCTGCCCCTGGCAGCTGCCTTGGGCTAATGTGTTTTCTGTGGCCTTGCCAGGTGAGCCCCCGCACCCGCCAGCTATGGGCCAGTTCCACCGACGTGAGCATCCCTAAAAGGAGCACCGCAAGCGGGGGGGCACCTTCTGCCCTTCTTGTTCCTCTCCAGCTTGTAGCCTGGTTTGAGTTAACGCTCGGTCTCTGACGCTCCGCGGGAGCCGGCGAGGCACCCCGCTAATATCAACAGCGGGAAGGTGGACCTGTTCCTCAGGCATCCATCACTCCTCCTCCCTGGCATTAGGTGGCTGCCTGTGCTGCCCAGGGACAGCTGTGCTCGCAGCCCCGGGCAGAAACCAACCATCTGGTTGTAGTTTCTCCTTCAGATCCTTCCTCGGGAACCTCCCCTTTGCCAGCCGCCCTGGCCTCGGGGGCTGGCTGAGATTAAGCAGGCAGGAAGCCACACAGATCTTCCTCATCGTGCACGCCTCGCTTTTAGATCAAGTCCCAAAGGGCAAAAAAGAAGGAAGGCACGGTAGCACAGTGATGCGCTACGCAGAAATGTGTTGCAACTTCAGCGTTGTCTGTATTGTCAGGAAACGGCTGACAAGGCCACGGTTGCTGTGTAAATGTGAGAGAAGGGCAGGACACAGTGGCAGGAGTTTGTTCAGAGGCAAAGTCTGCTTTCCCAGTGGCAGTGGGAACTTTTCTTTTTCCTGGCTCATTTCTGGACATCCTGACCGTTATGGGAGACTTCCACATCAACTTGAGGCCAACAAAAGCCGCTGCAAAAGGCTCTTGCCTGGAGCCAGAGCTGTATAGCAGTAGGAGTTCCTCTCAGGCTGCTCTGCCTACCGCTCCTCCGGTGGGTTTTCACTGACACTCTGCCTGCTCATGCTGCCAGACAAACAAGCAGTTTGAATGCAGAGCTTTTCCTGCTCAGCCCGCTAAAGCTGAACCTGAGGGTGGAGCTTTCTCCTCGGAAACCTCTTCAAAAGTCAAGTGAATGCAGCCCAAGCATTTTTTCACTGCTGTTTTTCACATGAATATGCTGTTTGAATGCACTCATTGATCCAGATACATTCTTGACTCAGAGTTCTGCCCTGGCTTTTCTGGCCTTTTGTTCAGGAATACCATAGTATGTATATGAGATTTTCTGCATATCCAGGAAATCCAGTGGAAATACAGTCTCTTCTCTGATTTATATTTATTAATGCAGCATGGCAGGTGCAATGCACATACGGATTTACAGCCATCCTACATAAATTCCCAGACTTTGTCCTCTTTTAAGTCTGAAACAATACATTCTAGATTGGGCCATTAGTTTCAGTGGTTCTGTTAGGTAAATAAATATGTACATTTATAAGGTAATCTGCAAGCCAAAGGCTGGGAAGTAGTAAATAATACCAAACAGTTCTTATTATTTTCATGCATTCACTGTCTCTTCCTGACCTGTTTTGCAATTCCTACAACTGTGGAATCCCTAATCACACCGCAATGAGGGCAGTCTTCTCTAAAGGACCCAGAGTTCATAGATATTAATAAACAATGCACCAACTGTTGCTGTTTTATTCCATCTGTCTAATTCAGATTGGCTTGAAACTGACACAAAGTGAATTCTAGAAACCCGAAATGCTGCTGTCAACCAGAGAGGTCGGTCATTAAGTAGAGACCATCAGAGCTATTTGCCTACATATGTCTAATTTTGAATGGCTATTTGTTTCCCAGTTTGGCATGCCTTTGTAATGGCTTCTAAGAGTCAAAGTGAGTGAGCAAGACTTTTCTAAAAATTGGATTTTTTTAAATGTATTTCAGGTCTGTGTGTCAAAATACTTGCTCCATCTGTTTCTCCCCAGGAAGCTAATAATGGTGACTAAGAAAGTAAGATTTCCAACTTCAGGATAAATTTCTGTGATGGTTATAATCCAGCCACAGGAAGTATTCCATAGAAAAAGTGTCTTTCTAAAAATTCTTATTATTCTTATTTTTGGAAATTTTTTCAATGCTTCTTACATCTTCCTGATAACCCAGAATGTAGCATTTCAAACGTAACTCGTGAAATTGTGGTTTGTTATCACAGAGTGATACTTCTGTAGTGCTTTCAGCAAAACATAAAACACCAAGATGATATCCCTTCGAGAGTATTATTTCAGTGCCGTGCTGGATGCATCCCTTGGTTTGATTAACAAGCATGTTCACCACAGAGGCAGAATAAAGGCCCAGGATTTTGTTCTTCTGATTCCTTTTTAACATAACTGTTTTTTTAACTCAGCTTTCCTGCTGGTGGTACTTTCATGTCAATTTGTAAGATTTGGTCAGAAGAAGATAGTTGACAGTTACCATTCATCCAGTCTCGCCCTTTCATCTCCTTCTCTGAAAGAAGTTCTCCTAAAAGTATACAGAATTTCATTCCAAGGAAAACTTTAGAGAGGAAGAAGAATGCACCCCTGCTGGATGTGAAGTTGCTGCATGTCTCTTCTACAGATTAAAGCTCTCTTCTACAGTAATGTCCATCACTAGGCAAAGGGTTGGAGGATAAGAGCTATGGCATAGATAGGAAGACACAAGTACGTGTTTCCTTGCATCTTCCTGTGTCCCTTCCTGAGTTGTAAGACATGCACTTTCTTCTAACGCACTCAAAAATCACAATCTGGAAAAATCTTTGTAAAGCTCCATGTAGAAATAACTAATGCTGCCAAGGGGCAAATTTACAGCGGTTATCCTGCCTCCTATCTTTTCCCAGTGGTTTATAACTGCAGAAGCAGGAGAAGGTCATGGCTTATCAATACTTTCTGCCTTTCAAATATCACATATCATTTTAAAATTAAAAAATACTCTTTATTAGGACTCCTCTATTTTTCCTGGATGTCTATGAGCTATCAGAAATCTTGCTTTGTTTCTGTTAATGAAGTGTGTGTCTGTTGTTTGCTGACATTTCAGCAATTTTTGTATTGAGAACCAGCCACCCTCTAGAAAAAGTGGAGGTGACTAATGTTAATACTAATAGTATTAATAACATCTTTGTAGGTGCTATGGTTATATAAATAAATAATAATAATGTAATAGCTAATTTTCTATCTTCATCCAATAGTGTTTCCACTGTGTGGAGGGAAACTGCTAGTCTGATGTTGGATTGCCTGCAAAGTAATTTGTTAGAGTCCAATAAATATAACAAAGGAAAGAAATGAGACAACTAACATTTTTTTTTCATTTATCTCTACGGAAGTCTTATAAACTATAGCATGTAAATGTTTTATATTTTCATGAAAACACATGTTTTACATTGCCCATAAAAGCACATCTTTAAAATAAACAAACGCAACTTGTTTGCATTAGAAAAGTTCATTTTAGTTGAGCTACTTATGTAATTTCTAGCAATACTAGTGACAAACTATAATGCTGGATGACCCATAACTCGTATATCTTAGAAATACTGCCTGTCCTGATGGAAACTTAATAAAATCTTGTTCCTTTACAGTAAGTTACGTAGCCTGTTGGATGAACAACACTGTGTGCTCCTCTCTAGAGAATTCAGTGTAAAATAGTTCCAGATTTTGTTTAGTGATCTCAGAGCTGCCTGAGTAACTCCAGCCTTCCAAAACTGCAGTCGTTGACATTCAGTGTGGTGAGACTTTAGGATATGAACTGCCTGCTCGGTGATATACTGAAGGAGATTAGTTTTTGGAATCCATTCATGGATACAAAGAGTGATGCTGACTGGAGGTTATATTTACTGTCTGTGAAAACCCTAAGTTAGCTCAAGCCTATACATGCACACGTGTATTCTCCCACATTTAGCAAGATCCCTGACTTTCCTAGCTAGTGTGTTTGAGCCAGGAAACGACAACTTGCAAGGTCTTGGCTTGAAAAGATGCATGCGTGCAACACACTGTCACATTTTGCAAGAGGCTCCGATCAAGCCATCTTTATCCTTGGGTTGTCTCAACACTGTAACAAAGTGGAAAAGGGCAAAGTGGAAGAAAAAAGCCCTCTGGCAGTCACTCACTGTGCATCAAGGTCTCTTCCCTCTACACTGCCAGGGCCAACAAAAAGATAATGGGAACAAAAAGCAAACTAGAAATCCCAAGTTGATGATTCAGTGGGTCTCAATTCATATCATCCTTCTAGAAAGAGAAGCGCTCCCCCCCAACCATTATTTTACTGGCACTACCAGTGCGCGTCTCCTGGTTAACTCACATTGCTTTTTGTTTCCAGAATTAACACTTTGAAAGATTTTCTTTGGCAGGTGATCTGTAGTTCTAACTTTTTCCTCATCAATTTACTCAAATGTGTAAATGAAGTGTGTCGGGCTGGCTTGTCAGCACTTGTAACTAGATACCTGAAATCTTCCCAGATGCCAGTGGAGATTTTCTTCCCTATGCAGCTGGAGGTTTGTGAATGAACAGCAAAGCTCCATGAAAAATACTTCTCTCATATATATATATATATATATATATATATTCTTCATGTCTGCAAAAGCAGCAGCCGTAAGAAGAAAACCTCTTCTGTCATCACTCCCACGCCCACAATTTCACATTTCCCTTTTCTTTCTTTTCTTTCTTTTCCTTCATTTGGCTTTCTATTTTTTTTTTCCTAGTGGAAACACAGGGGAAAAATTCAACGAAGGAGCCGTGTGGGGCAGGGAAGGGCGGTGATGGCATTTCACAGGGAGGCTCCATTTAGAGCCAGCAGAATAACTGCCGTGATTCCAAAGCCCGCCTGTGGCTCTGCCATTTTGAGGCACACACGTGCACGTTCCAGCACTGACAACTGCAAATCCTCTTTCTCCGGTGGCTCCCTTGTCTCCATTGAAGCTGCCGGCACCTCTGTGCTGCTGCCCGCGGAGCCTGTCCCTATGCCATGGCCGCTGGAGGCGCAGCCTTGAATGGGTCCCGGTGCGGCAGCCGCACCAAAATGCCACGCGGGGCTCCCTGGGCGCACTCAGGCCCTCGTGCCGCGGGGGCCTTCCCGATTGCATTGCTCTGTCTCGCTCCCTGATGCTGCCCATCCAACTCCTGGCCCCTAGAGGAGCCTGGAAAGGTCCGATCTTTACCTAAGTCATTGAAGAGAGGGTCTGCAGGGCCTGAGCACTCTGCTTTCCAAAATAGGGCAGCGCAAGCACCAGTTTTTCACTTCTAATTTAAACTGGGCACTTCTACACCCCGTGTAGGTCTTGTGGGGCTCTCCCAGTGATGCTACGAGGCCGAGTGGCCTCGGATGCCCATGCAGGGCCTCCTGGCACTGCAGCAGCCCCATGGCAGCCCCGGCGCTTCATGCTCTCCCGGCTGCTGGCCACTGCAAACAGCCTTTTGCGTAGCCCTTCCTGCACTTCAGTATCTGCGAGGACACGGGCGCGCTGCCTGTACTGGCAAACATGGCGTGGGGAGCCCTTGTTTCTGCTTCGTCCCTTCCCACTCACATCAAGAGATTCCCCAGGTTTTTGTGCGGGGGCTCCGTGGAGGCAACACGCTGTCCTGGAGGAAATAAAGAAAGGGCAGCTCTGCGCTGAGAGGAGGAAGCGGTAGGACGTGCACTGACTGCAGACAGGACTGGTCGAGCAGGGCGGCTCACGAACGTGTATTCAAGTGCTGTTGCTTTTCTGAACACGCTGGCACTGTCTTCAAATTGTGGAAAATACCCTTGAACAGAAGGGGTTTTATAATTAGGCAGGCTAGATATAAGAAGCAGGTATCTATATTGTGAGCTGTCACAGGCAAACAGCTACTGCATAATTTCCCAGGCATTTGCAGCAGTGGAATACGCTTTTTCAGAATCCCCTGAGTTTGTCAAAAGCAATTTCCTGTGTTGATGCTGGGGTAAGACATGCAAAATAGCCAGTCTGGCAGCTTCAGAAAAATGAGGGTATTTGCAAACGGATGTCCTTTTTTATTTATCCTAAGTGGACGATATTCATGGAAATGTGAAAAAAATATGAAAAAATAGTTGCATACCTTACTATACTTTTTTTTTTCTGTGTCTCACTTTCTTTCACTTTTTTGGGTTTTTTTTTTAATCTTTATTTTTCTGTTGTCATTTTTCTTTTTTGTAACCCTGTGCCTGGAGTATATTGTTTCTATTCCAGGTTACATGTAAGATTTATCATATTGGATCAGATAAAGGGTCCATCCAGAGATATATCATAACACTTGACTTCAGAAACTTTTTTTTTTTCTAGGCTCATCTAGAGTCCGTGGAGAGAGTTTGATAACACTAGTGTGCAACTGCTAAGATACTAGAGCTCAGCAATGAAAATTCGTACTAGATAAATGCAGGAAGCTCTGAGGACTTTTTCTGACATATGATGAAGCACCCTCTGTCTTGCTCCACTATTGAGAATATAGGTTCTTAGCTTTTATGCAGCTAGAATTAAAAGAGATTAATCCAAACCAGTGGCCAGTGAGGATGTTTAACAAGAGGTTATAAATATATATTGTAAGGTATATATAAGTTATATATATCTTAGAGCTAGTGTTTCCAGAATGCAATTCTCTCAATTTCATTTTATCAGGGATTTGGATTTTAAGGCTGTTTGGATTTAACATGTTCATTCCTCCGTGGCTTTGTCTAGTTTCTTGACGCATTTATCCTTTTGGCTATCCCACCCTCCAGTATCAGCAGGTTATATATTTCAGTGTAAAATAGCACTTTCTTTTAAGTGCTCTGTCTGTTGTCTACTGCTTTCCTCTACAGTGGTAATTATCTGCTCAGCTCTATCTGCATCTCTGTCTGTCACATAAGGCTCCAGCAAGGTATCACCCTAACACGAAGTCAATGGCAGCTATTGTGTAGCTGGCAATGGCAAAAATGAGACCGTGAGTTGTATGTCTTGTTATGTGTTTCGGAGCCAGACTTGAATACTTGTAGTTGTGCTTTTTGGCGGTGATCTTCCTCTGTGAGAGGTGCTCTCCTGGCAAAGGGTGAGTGAGAAAGTTTTCTTCCTCTTGCTGCCTCCATGCAAGAAATTTTCTGGCAGGGCTGGTCAGACAGCTGCTGCTGCAGTCAGAGCAGGTAGGAGCTCCTTCACAGGCCCTGGTGGGAAGCCACTGTGGGCAAGAATTTTGCACGAGCTTTCCCAGCATGTTGCTGTTTATCTTCAAAAGCAGAGATTTTTTTTTTCCAAATAGTTGGCTTTCGAGCATTGAGCTTAATTTGATCCTCATCATATGTGGGCTACAGGGAGATCTGCTGCGCATAAACGAATGAGCACCTGTCCTTTCCTTGCTCTTCTAGGATTTTAGATAATGGGCTGTGTGCAATGTAAGGATAAAGAAGCAACAAAACTGACTGACGAGAGGGATGGCAGTTTAACTCAAAGCTCAGGCTACCGCTATGGGACAGATCCCACTCCACAGCATTATCCTAGCTTTGGCGTGACTTCAATTCCAAACTACAACAACTTCCATGCCACAGGAGGCCAAGGATTGACAGTGTTTGGTGGAGTCAATTCCTCCTCTCACACAGGGACGCTGCGAACAAGAGGAGGAACAGGTGAGCTTCAAAGCCTTGTTTCAGTGCACTTAACTAGCTGTATTACAACAGGGACTGGTGAGGGGACACAGCTGTCTCAGCACGTTCTTTAAAACAGTGCTAACCTGCAGATGCTAGGTCACTTTGGGACATGCCCAGTTTGTCTGCCTTCCTGCCTCATGCCTCAGCTGGGGAATGAAAGAGGTGTGTGGCTGAAGCAGGAAATCATCTAGAGTAGTTAACAGGAAACATTTGGCGTGGATACATCTAAACTCCTTCTCTGGATGTTAGACCTCCTTCACCCACAGAGGATCTTTCTCTTTTGTGTGGGTACCAAACCCAAAGGGCTGATGAATGTAGAAAGTGAAGGGGGTAGTGTGCCCACTGCCAAAAAGCGCAGTGAGTAGAAGGGTTGTCCAAAAAATAACTTTCAGTTCAGTTCACTCCTCAGCCACTTGTGTGGCTTAAGTTTAGCTTAGCCACCTGATCCCTGAGGTTCCTTTTGCTGCTGTTTTCTGTGTTGGAGTGTAACTCATGTTTGTTCTTCTTCAGGTGTAACTCTTTTTGTGGCACTTTATGACTATGAAGCAAGAACAGAAGATGACTTAAGTTTTCACAAAGGAGAAAAATTTCAAATACTTAACAGCTCGTAAGTTTTAAGCTTGGGAATGTGGTTTTTAGTATTTTTAAACTTACCAGATTCATAAATATATTTGTTGATATTATTTTAAAATATGATGTGGCCTATTCAAGATATTTTAGTCTTCATGCTTACTTGTCTCTTTCTTCTAATTGATTTATCATTAAAAAATTAGGCAAATGCAGTTTTACCTCAAAATATATGCAAGTGCTAGGTTGTGTGGTTCACTGCTTACGTTTTGGGGTGAACTCACATCTGGAGCTGAGAGCACCAGCTCTGTGCTTTACCACTAGTAACACAAGTTCAGCAGGGCTTGTACTAACACTCCTTGCAGTCTGCTGCAAGTATCTTTGCACAGGAGTAAGCTGAGAGAATCTGATCCATGGGATGAAATGTGACCCAGACTTACATGTCAACATGGGGTTAAAAGCTTTAACGTCTTTTTCTTTTAAAGAAAGGTGATACGGTGTGAACTTGATAGGAAGTCCTATTAAGTATAAATGCACCATTGTACAATTGTGCTTTGTATGAAAACCACACTTTAACCCGGAAATCATTGACTTACTTAAAATTAATTTTGTCAACTGCTCATAGAAAAGTCACTTAGCAATTTAAAAATAGCATCTAAATATTACTGTGCTACTGACCTAAATCAGAAAATCTTCTAATTCCTGGCTGAGATGTAAAGTTGAAGGCGCTATCATGTGTTTAGTATTGCTATCATATAGAAGTAAAAATGGGTTAACAATCAAGTATATAGCTTTGTAGAGGCCTTGTGATATTTTTTCCAATTTTTATTTTTTTATACTACGTGACAATGAGGCAAATTCATCCCTGGTGCAACTCCTGTTAATTTTAATAGAAGAACTCCAGGGTTGGAGTTGGCTCGGTGTACATTAACGTTTTTTTTTAAAAAAAAAAAAAAGTAATTCTGTGGAATATTTCATGAAGTCATGAAGCTGAAGAGCTTTGATGTAGATGAAAGTACAAAAACTTCAGTTAAGACTTGTAAAGAGAGCAGCAGTTTAAAAACCTCTCTACTTCTAAATTAGCACTTGGGGGAAAAAACCGACAGTTTTTTAAAGCTATTATCCTTTTTTTTTCTTTTTTCCTCATGTTGCCTACTGCTTTCCTAACCTTGCACAAACTTGAGTTGAAACAAGTACAAATTCCACGCGTTGCAAACTCCTTAGCCGTTTCAATTGAAGTGCAGGGTGCTCATACAGACTTGCAGAGAATGGGTATTTGGAGTCTGTGGGACAGAGATCCACCCCCATTTGTGCCTGCTCGCAGTGTATGCATTTTAATGCAGGTAGTTACTGTCAGGAGGAAGGCTCTCTGAGAGGGAAAAAAATCAAGCAGCCTGATTTTCCTGTAGGATTATAAAAGCTCAATGCGCATCAAAATCCTTTCTGTCCACTTAGAAACACTAGACCTAACCACAACTGCCTGAGTATTTACAGCCAGGCTGGGATTGCACAAAAGCAGCTTTCCTATGAGAGAGCTTCATCTCTTCCCTTATGTCAGAAAGGACATCAAAGTAGCCTTTTTAATAGTCAGTGCTGCTAGTGATGAAGATACATAAAAAGTTTGTCTGGGATTTACTGAGGGTGCTTTTTCTTTTCTTTCTTTTTTTTTTTTTTAAACTCCCAAGAAGTGAAATTTGATTTCTACTTTGGGTAAAAAGCTCAGATTGTAGTACCTGAAATGACCTACGGAGGATATCCCTGTGGTTTGAAGTCAGGAGTGATATATCCCAAGTGGAGACTGGGGAAAGGCATGGGCAGGTGGTGATTCAGAGGAGCATCTCACTACCTGAGTGAGATCTAAAACACCCACCATCCCCACCTGCAGCATGTCTGCCTAGCTGCACTGACCAACCTCCTCCTAATCTAGGCTTGGTTGGGTGCCTGTAATTAAATGTTGTGGGGAAAAAAAAAGTCCGTGTTCCCCTTCCCTTCTGGCAGAGATTTAACCTCTGCCAAAGCAGAGAGGGTTGCTCATAATGGTAGGAGCTACGGCACTTTTTTCCCCTCCCTAGATATGATAGAATATCTCCATCTAGTGGAGTGTCTGTGCAACAAGAGGGTAGAAGTAGGAACTGGTGAGAATGGCACAGTGCTGGCAGCTGGTAATAATAGCCATAAAGGAAATGAGATATTTGTCAATAAGAGTGTAGCATAATTGCTCAGAAATACTCTACAACTCCCTATGGGGGAAGTGTTAGCCCTGGCTAAAGTTAGGGTCATAATCTCTAGAGCACCCTAAAACCCTATCGGCACTTTTATCTTGTGTTACTAATATATACAGTATCTATGAAGATACTGTTGGCTCCCAGCATCTAGAAAACCTAGTTTTTCTTCAAGTTCTGAGCTGCAGAATTGAAAACAGCGTTTTTGACTCGGAGTTCATATTCTTTCAAACTCCTAAAAAAAAGTGCAGTTAGTTTTAATGAGAGCTCCCTTTCCACAAGCTTTTCTGCCTGTTTAAAATGTCTTAGAAGACAATGTGTCTTCAATAAATCTCCATACTGGAGATGCCGAATTTTCTGGCCACACTTAGTAAACAAATCTCTGTTTTACTGAGAGAGAATATGAGTTTCTAGGCAGTACAGATAGAAGAGTTAGTGAAAGTCGGAGTTAAATGTCAATGAATACAATTCTGAGACCCAAATACAAACCACTAAATCCCAAATCACTGCATCCTGTAAAAAGCTGAGCAATAAACTTGATTTTAAAAGCTATGTATTCTACAGCAATATGCACTGGCTGAATAGTAATACTATATCATACTGCACACACATGTGTAAGACAGAAATTGATGCTAAGCCTGTGGAACACTGGAGTAAGATGTTCCTACGTGGCCTTCTCTATAAATGTGGTAGAAGAATGTTTTTCATACATTAAGAAGTAAATGACTTGGATGATACATTTTCAAATAAGTATCTCCTGCAGGTGGCCAGGACAGTGAAGTGTGACCCTTAAAGCCCATCTACAACTCTTGACTATTTGATGTCATTAGATTTCAGATGGAGTATCCACATGGAAGCTTGAATGCCATGTTAAAAATAGCACTGAATGTGAAATTGTGGGGTTGGGCACTTTTTAAAAAGGCTCTCTCAGAGGTCTATATTAGAATAATTGCTGTGGGGAAAATTTTCAATATTCTAGTCCAAATTCAGCTCTAAACAAATGTAATTTCAGTGGAAGTTACGCCTGCTTATGGCATTATGCTATGTTTGGAAGGCTACATTACTAATCACTGTTGAACTAATAACAGATGCAATGAAATACATGTATTGTTTTGGTTTAGATGTTAACAGCTCTCTCAGAAGTATGCCCAGGATGAAGAAATGAGCTGCTGTGAATACTTAAAACACCCAGCAGCAGTCGTATTGTCGTCCTTACAGCTCTCCTTCACTTTTCCTCATCTCTGTTTCTGCAGGGAAGGAGACTGGTGGGAGGCCCGATCCTTGACAACAGGCGAAACTGGTTATATTCCCAGCAATTATGTGGCTCCAGTCGATTCCATCCAAGCAGAGGAGTATGTTTTCTTTTCATTGTAAAGACCCATTAGTACTGTACTTGAAGGAGATTTGAGGAGTTTGTTTTGATTGATTGTAGTGATTTTTCAAACGACTGGTATCATTTTTATTTCAATTCTCAACTGCACTGGTAAATAATTAGGTAATTAGTAACAGAAGCCCAAGTTCGATGCTTTTTCAATGTCAAAACAAAGGAAGAAAACCTAAAAGAACACAAGTCTGCTTACTTTATTTGGGTTTTAGCTTATTTCTAGCTTTAAGCAAATGGTACCCTTTCTTTTCCTGAACCAGCTTGTAAAAGTATTCGGAGTCTATCAGTGTGCAAGCTCTGCGCTATGGAGGGCACCTTGTAACAAATATCACCTTTGCAAGATAAGGTGCCTGCAAAGTGCACAGCAAGCACATATAAGGATACATGTGCAGTGAACAGTGGAGTGCTGTGGCTGTGTATGCATCCATATTATTTCCAGTATCCAAGTTACTTTGGGGAAGCTTAAATGTCTGAGCAGGTACTGTATAGCAGGACTGCAAAGCATGGCTGTAAGGTGGGGATCTGTATGTTGTCTGAATAAGCTCTGTGGAGTGCCATGGATTCTACTCCAGAGCTACTGCAGTCTGTACTGCAGGCTACTTTTGCTATAGTTCATGGACATTATTCTAATAAGTAGGATATAAGCATTCCAACTGTCATCTGAAGTGTCTCCGACTTGGTTGACTGGGACCTTTCTGTTCCTCCCCCCAAAAAAAAAATCCCTAAAAAATGTAATTAGTTGCTGCAAGAAGGAAAAAGGCACTGAAAAGCCTTACAGACCACAATAAAATGGTTGCATCTGGCCTTTCTGTTGAGTTCTGTTTCTAGCTGTACTGCAAGAAAAATGTTGGATACTAATAAATCACAATGTAAAACAAGTCAGTAGGTTAGAACGACATCTGTGGAAACACTGCTCTTCAGCAGTGAAGCGTTTTTTCTCCCTTCTTCCTTCTCTCCCAAGACTTGCCCGCTGTTTGATTAAAAATTGGCCTTTGTGGTTGATGTGGACATCAAACAAGCATTCTCCACATCCACTGATTAGAGGTTAATGCAAGTGCCAGTGTAAAATATATATAACCTCCACTCCACTGATGTGTCATATTACCTTCCCACTGCAAATAGAGGTATACAGCATGAGGATGGCAGTTGAATATGCTTGAGTAACCAAATTTTCCACAAATAATATACCATGTCTGAGCTGTGTGACACTAGCACGTAATCCTATATAGCATTTTCTCACTATTTCTGATGTTTACCTCCAGGTGGTACTTCGGCAAACTTGGCCGAAAGGATGCCGAGAGGCAACTGTTATCATTCGGAAACCCAAGAGGTACCTTCCTTATCCGGGAAAGTGAAACTACCAAAGGTATGTTGTCCAAAGCTATTCTGACTACTAATTAGTAGATATGAGAGAAAAAAAAAAAAAAAAAAGCACAGTAAGTTTGTAAAATACTGAGTTCAATATAGCAGGGTGCCAAGCAATTAGATGTCTGGACGTTTCAGGTTCTCAGAAAAATCAGAATTGACAGAATAACCACCTGTTGATTCAGGCAGTTAATTTGCCATGCTGTCATCCAGTAGCTTCTCCATACCTTAGCTAGCAGCAAAGCATTTCTCACCAGGATCAAGACGTGCTCTGACTTGCCCTCTCTTGCAAATAGCCTCCACCTGCTCAATGTGTCCAACTGCTGCTGCTATTATATGTGAAAAGCAGGGCTTAATTCCACTCTATACAGAGTTTGCAAAGACAATAACACAATGTGCTTAAAAATGCACATCACGTCATTTCTCTAAACCATGCTATCAGTTTAGTCTATGTTGACATTTCTGTTTTTGGACGGTAGTAGAAGAGATGTTTTGCAGAAGTGTTAACTTAACTTAGTAAGTTTTTTTTCTAGGGCTTCTGTGGAGAAACAAAGAGCATTGGGGAAATGCAGTAATCCATCATGGGTGTGCTTATAAAAGCAAGCTTAATTTCTCTGCTCTTGAACCTAAGGCTTTCTACATCTTCAGGCTAACAGTTGGTACATAAGCCACTGGGAAAAAAAAGTGCTTTTTGTTGAAAAAGCCCATTTACTTTCTCGTGGTGTCTCTGGAAATATATCATTAAAGAAAGATAGAGAAACTTTGTTCATGAGAGAAAACAGTCAACTGAGAGAACTGAGTGGTGCATTGTCCTATAAGTCTGAAGCTGCTTTACTCCAGCCAGTTATCTTGGGCTTGAGGCAGGGATTGCTTTGTGATCTACAATTGTTCACTTTGCTTTAAATAATAATGCTAATAAAATTAATCAAGCTTATTTTAAATGTATCAAAGTGGATGACTTCAGCCCGAGTTTAACCTCCCATGGTCATGCTTGCCTTCTCACCATAATTCCAAAATAAATCAGTCAGATCTAGCTTTTTATTTTTGCAAAGCCTGACTACCCAGGTACTTCATCAGCTTTTGTCTGTATAATCCTTCACCTGGTTTCAATCTGCACCTTTCAATGCTGTTTGCTTTTAGTTTTTTTTTTTTTTAATCATTAATATGATGTACTGCCTTGTGGTATTTCTATCCAGATTTGTATTAGGTGTAGCCCCTATATTTCAATTTATCAGCAGATAATAATGAATAGTCTAAATAATGAACTTCTAAATAAATGAATAATGCAGTGAGTCTTGGTTCTTGTTTTTGTCCAGATTTGAGCTAAATTGCCAGTCCTGCAACTTGATCTGGGGTCAGTGGGGGTCCACAGAGGGCCACCCACACAGATCTGATTGCAGAACTGGAGCCAAAGATTATTTGCGTTTTCCTAAAGAAACTAAAATACTAATCAGATAGGCAGGGAATGTGACTAAAGAAAATACAGCTGCTCTCAGTGGATCAAAACTCACAAATGCAGACTTGGAGAACTCTGCTTGGAAAACTTTGGAAGCAGGACAACCATGTACAGCGATCCGTGTTGCTACAAAGCTTGTACAAGATTTGCCTGCAAATCCCCCGAAAAAGCTCCTAACTGACTTACTCAGAAGGAGACTCAGAAAAATAACCTGGACATTTTTTTCTGCATTTAAAAATAAAAAGCCTTTCCCTTCTTTTGGGATTAAGTGCTGGCTCTTTTCCTCCTAAAGGTTAAATAACAGGTAATTTAAGAACTCCTTAGAGTTTATGGGTGGAGAAGTTTTGTTTGCCGCAGCTCCACTCAGTGGCAAGCTGTGGACCAGTGTAATCTGTTGCAGTTTGATATGGTTGGAGAAATTTCAGAATTCCATGAAATTCTTGTTGAGGAAAATCAAGGTGATCCAAAATTTTCTGATGTTGGTTTTGCTTTCCTGGTCTTAGCTGAAATTTTTGTCAGTGAAAGTCATCTGGTCTCCAGAAGTGGGGCCTTCCTGAGATCTCTACAGTTGCTTCCAGTATTTTCTTTTGAAGTCTGCATTACCTTTGAGTAAACGAGATTTCTTTCTGAGACATGATTGAAGATTTCTTCCCTGGCCTTTGAAACAACTAACCTTTTTCATTTTTTTCATAATGCAAAAAAATATATATTGTAAAATGCGGTTACACACACACAGGTAGTGTTCAGACCTGAGTCACACCAGCAACTTGGACAGTACCATTACAGTCAAAGGAAATGAGGCTGAAATTAAGATGCTTTAGCAGAACCAGCACCTTGTGTTTGGGCATCTGCACCAGGAACATAGTGTACCTACCTAAAACCTAAACCCAGCCCTAACCTGAGTTTCCATTGCTTACACATGAGCATTTGGAGCCATTTGAAATGCCTGAATGCTCCACACAGATCAGACAAATCTGATACCTGTGGGAAAGCTGCTCCCTTGTGAGGAGGCTGGGCATTTGACAGCTCACCTCACATTTAAGTTCTGTGTTTAGGCCTCTGAATCCCACCAGTAATATCTAAAGTTCCTCCATAGATTTGGAAAGAGAAATGTGCAGTTCTAGCAAATCTTCTGATGCACGAAGTCAGTGTAGTAGGACTTTCTCCTCCAAAGATTGTGACATACCAAGTTGGTTAATTTGGTTGTTTAATGCTTGTAAAACAGCTTGGGGTCCATCTGGGTGACAATACTACACAGATATGAAGTCATTATCTCTAGGGACTCCTTTGAATACCTTGACATTTACTGCCCACTGGCATTTACCTAAAGTACAGTATTTGCAGTATAACCTGACACTTAGAGAGGGAAAAGTAAATTTAATGACCTGAAGCAGTAAATGTTAAGATGCGAGTTTCCATTTACCCAAAAGTCCTGATTTCTTTCTGAAAAAGTGTGGAGGAGGTACGGTGTGATTTCTGTGACCCACAAATTTCTGTGACGCTTTAATCGTGTTGGATTCACTTGCTCTTTCTAAATGTAAAATAGGCATTTTAAAGCAATTTCTCTTTTATTTTGTAATAAATGACTGGCAAACCACAAATTCTGGCTGTCTTAAAG